>NW_018397280.1:136618-177324 GCF_002168275.2 Theobroma umbraticum
ATTGCTATTGTGGAAAGCATGAGTTAGTAGAAACTATAGGAAGTTTGTCAATGCAAAATTGTTTTGAAAGGAGCTTTGGATATAACTATAGATAAACTATATATGTAAAGAGTTTTAGAAACCAGGAACAAGCCTTTCACGATGTTTACATCAAAATCTGTGCCTTGTTTTTTTGTGTGATATAAATAGCTAAATGCATTTGTTAAATGATTTAAAATGCAAGTTTTGAGCTTCGGTTTTATTCCGATCTTTGTAGAAGTGATTATACCATGCCATTTAACTTGAAAAGTAATTTCAAAGGGTTATCGAACTTTGATTTTTAATGATTAAAAGGAAAAGCCTTGGAAAAACCCGATTTGTTTTTAAAAATGGTTTTGATAAACTGAGAGGGTCGAGAGTAGGCCGATTGTCACTTCAATTAAGTGTGACCCTTGTGCATAAGTGAGCTCTAGCTAAAGAACCTTTGGGTCATCGACGGGCTGTTAGACATGGCAGGGCCCATAGTCTGTGATATATGTGGCAAGGCCACGGGTTGTATATGTGGCTAGGCCACAAATGATATTCGCTGTTGCGACCACTTGATTTCTTCGATGTCGGACAATATCGTCGAGATTGCCATGGCTGTGGGGATCAGGTGGAGCAAAGCTCCCCGAAAGTTATTACATGGAAGTGGGTCCATGTGTGATCATGATATTTACCTACTTGAGAGATTTTTGACTCTTCGATGCATACTCTTTTTGCATGGTGGAGAGTTAAGATTTCTTTGCAGTTCCCTTTGTTTGAATAAAAGCTTTCAGTGCTTACTTGATAATCATAAAATGTTTTATGTGGCCGTATGCTTTGATTTCTTTACATGCCACACATTTCGGGAGCGTGCATACTTTTATACCATTGTTCATAGCTCGATGGCAAGTGATGTTTTCAATGATTGAACTCTGTTTGCTACACTTGTTTTCAACATCGTTTTGCTAGGTGAAATGTTGCATTATGATTTATGTCATTATTATTGCAAGGCACAAATATCTTACTTATGATTTTGTTTTTCAAAATTATGATTTGATATTTTCGTTTTATTATTCAACTTATCTGCCTTATGCTTGTTTCCCATCCATGCCCTGCTCATAAAGCAGATGATCACTGAGTCTATGACACTCACCCCCCTTCTTTCTCTTTTTACAAATAGTGATCAGCCTAGCGTGCATTCATGTACAATTTTAATTCATCGCAGATAGGTAAAGGCATCTCATGGCACTTTATTCCGAGTCGCTCTGCTATTAGAGGTTGAGTTGTTACAGTGTAAATTCTTATGAAATTAGACAAATGTGTCAATACAAATGTACATTTGGAGATTATAAGTCTTGATGTATTATTTTTACAATTATGTGGAATAAAAGTTTATTCAATTTATAAAGATCATTGTTCAATTTTTATTACAAAGAGTTTTATGGATCAAAACAATTTTATAGATGGATGGCATGAATATGAAGTAATAATCTAATGATTTAAGTAAGACTTGTTCGAGACTTGACGGGCTCGTCTGCAAGACTCAGACGCCGATAGCGATCGAGGAACGGTCGTTACATTTATGGTTCAAACGTATTTTAATTGAAATTTTGAATCGAGAAAGGTGAAGTTAACCATGCCATCATAGCTCTGTTTTTCACTTTAAATATTGCAATAATTCATTTATAATCTTATAAATGGTTATGAATCAAAATCTTTGGACTTTATAGTTTAAACCTATTGTAATTGGATATTTGTAGTGGGAAACGTGAAGTAGATGTTGTTCATTGCAAGAAAAAGACCATTTTAAGTTAATTATCCCATCATTAGCTTTGTTACTCACTTTAAATAATGTATTTATTCATTTATAACGTTGTAAATGATTATAAATCATAATCATTGGACTTTATGATCAAACTTATTATAATTGGATGTTTGAATTCAAAAGCATGAAGCGGATGCTATCAGTTGACAAGAAAAGACTATTTTAAGATAATCGCGCCATTGAAAGCTTTAAGTCACGCTCTAAATGATATATTAATTAATTTATAATCCTATATATGATTATTAATTGAGATATTTAGACTTTTCACTTAAATCCTATCGTAATTGGATGTTGGAATTGGAAAATGTGAAGTGGATGGTATCCATTGACAGGAAAAGACCATTTTAAGTTAATCGTGCTATCAAAAGCCTTGTTTCTCACTTTGAACCATATATTAATTTATTAATAATCCTATAAATGATTATAAATTGAAATCTTCATTGTTTAATGTTAAAACCTATCATAATTGGATGTTTGCATTAGGCAACGTGAAGTGGATGTTATCCCATGACAAGAAATGATCTTTCTAAGTTATTCATTGTAATTAGATGTTTGCATTGGGAAATGTGAAGCAGATGCTATTCATTATGAAGGAAGACCATTTTAAATTAATCATGCCATCAATACCTTTGTTACTCTCTTTAAATGATGTATTAATTGATTTATACTCTTATAAATGATTATAAATCAAAATCTTCGGACTTTATGATCAAAACATGTTATAATTGGATGTTTGCAATCACAAACGTTAAGTGGATGTTATCAATTGACAAAAAAAAGCCATTTTAAGTTGATAATGCCATCAAAGCTTTGATACATGCTTTAATTGATCTATTAATTCATTTATAATCTTATAAATAATTATTAATTGAAAATTTTGGACTTTACGATTAAAACCTATCATAATTGTAAGTTTGAATTAGAAAATGTGAAGTGGATGGTATCCATTGACAAGAAGAGACTATTTTAAGTTAATTGTGTCCTCATAAACTTTGCACTCACTTTGAATGATATATTAATTCATTTATAATATTATACATGATTATAAAGTGAAATTTTTGGAATTTATAGTTAGAACCTATCCTAATTGGATATTGACATTGGGAAACATGAAATGAATGCTATCCCTTGTTCAAAAAAAACCATGTTAAGTTAATCATGCAATCAAAAGCGTTGTTACTCACTTTAAATTATATATTTATTCATTTATAATCTTACAAATGATTATAAATGAAAATATATGGATTTTATGGTTAAAACTTATTGTAATTGGATGTTTTCATTGGAAAATATGAAGTGGATGCTATTTATTGCCAAGAAAGGACCATTTTAACTTAATCATGCCATCAAAGCTTCAAAATGTACTTTAAATGATATATTAATTAATCTATAATCCTATACATGATTATTAATTGAGATGTTTGGATCTTATGGTTAGCGCCTATCATAATTGGATGTTTGAATTGGAAAATTAAAATGGATGGTATCTGTTGTTAAGAAGAGACTATTTTAAGTTAAGCATCCCATCGAAAGCTTTGACACTCACTTTGAATGATATATAAATTCATTTATAGTAATGTAAATTATTGTTAATTAAAATTTTTTGACTTTATGGTTAAAACCTATCATATTTGGATATTTGTATTAGGAAACATGAAGTGGATGCTATTCCTTGACTAAGAAAGACCATGATAAGTTAACAATAATTTACGTGATCAAAAGCTTTGTTACTCACTTTAAATGATATATTAATTCATTTATAATCTTATAAATGATTATAAATCGAAATCTTTGGACTTTATGGTTAAAACAAATTGTAATTGGATATTTGCATTAGAAAATATGAAGTGGATGCTATTTATTGTGAAGACAAAACCATTTTAAGTTAATCATGCCATCAATAGCATTTTTACTCACTTTAAATGAAGCATTCATTCAATTATAGTCTTATAAATGATTACAGATCAAAATCATTAGACTTTATGGTCAAAACCTATTATAATTGTATGTTTGCATTCGAAAACGTGAAGTGGAAGCTATCAATTGACAAAAAAAGACCATTTTTTAGTTAGTGATGCCATTGAAAGCTTTGATACACTCTTTAAATGATGTATTAATTAATATATAATAATATAAATGATTATTAATTGAAATATCTGGATTTTATAGTTAAAACCTATCACAATTAGATGTTTGAATTTGTAAAGCGAAGTGGATGGTATCCGTTGATAGGAAAAGATTATTTTATGTTAATTGTGCCATCAAAAGCTTTGTTACTCACTTTGAAAGATATAATAATTCATTTATAATCTTATAAGTGATTATAAATTGAAATCTTTGTACTTTATGGTTAAAACCTATCATAATTAGACTTTTGCATTAGAAAACGTGAAGTGGATGCTATCCCTTGACTAGAAAAGATAATTTTAAGTTAATCATGCAATCAAAAGCTTTGTTATTCGCTTTAAATGATATATTAATTCATTTAGAATCTTATAAATGTTTATAACTCAAAATCTTTGCAATGTATATTTAACACCTATTTTAATTGGCTGTTTGCATTGGGAAGCATGAAGTTGATGCTATTGAATATGAAGAAAAGCCCATTTTAAGCTAACCATGCCATCAATAACTTTGTTACTTCTTTTAAATGATGAATTTATTTTTTATAATCTTATAGATGATTATAAATAAAAATCTTTGGACTTTATAATCAAAACCTACTATAGTTGGATGTTTGCATTGGAAAACGTGAAGTGAATGCTATCAATTAACAAGAAAGGATCATTTTAATTTAACCACACCATCTAAAGTCTTGATACACACTTTAAATGACATATTAATTAATTTATGATCTTATAAACAATTAGTAATTGAGATATTGGACTTTATGGATAAAGCATATCATAATTGATTGTTTGAATTGGAAAATGTGAAGTGGATGGTATCATAGGTAAGAAAAGACTATTTTAAGTTATTTGGGCCGTCGAAAGCTTTGTCACTCACTTTGAATGATTATTAATTCATTTATAATATTATAAAGGATTATAAATTGAAATCTTTGGACTTATATGGTTAACACCTATCATAATTGGATGTTTGTATTAGAAAATATGAGGTGGATACTATCCATTAACAAGAAAAGTCTATTTTAAGTTAATTATGCCATTGAAAGCTTTGTCACTCACTTTGAATGATATATTAATTCATTTATAATATTATAAATGATTATAAATTGAAATCTTTGGACTTTGTGGTTAAAACCATTCATAATTGGATGTTTGCATTGGAAAATATAAAATGGATGCTAATACTTGAAAAGAAAACTTTATTTTAAGTTAATCATGTGATCGAAAGCTTTGTTACTCACTTTGAATGATATATTAATTCATTTGTAATCATATAAATGATTATAAATCAAAATCTTTGCAATTTATGGCTCAAACCTATTGTAATTCAACGTTTCCTTCTAGAAACATGAAGCGGATGCTATTCAATATGAAAAAAAGACTATTTTAAATTAACCACGCCATCAATAGCTTCGTTACTCAATTTAAATAATGTAATCATTCATTTATAAAATTGTAACTAGTTAAAAATTAAAATATTTTCACTTTATGGTCTAAACCTATTGTAATTGGATGTTTGTAGTGGGAAACATGAACTGATGCTGTTCATTGCAAAGAAACGACCATTTTAAGTCAGGCAAGCCATCAATAGATTTGTTACTCACTTTAAATAATGTATTAATTCATTTAAAAAGTTATAAATGATTATAAATCAAAATATTTGGAATTTATGATCAAAACCTAATATAATTGGATGTTTGCATTTGAAAAATGAAGTGGATGTTATCAATTGACAAGAAAAGATCATTTTAAGTTAATCATGCCATCAAAAGCTTTGATACATGCTTTAAATGATATATTAATTTGATTATAATGTTATAAATAATCATTCATATAGATATTTCAACTTTATCATTAAAACCTATCATAATTGGTTGTTTGAATTGGAAAACATGAAATGGATGGTATCAATTGACAAGAAAAGACTATTTTAAGTTAATTGTGCCATCCAAAGCTTCATTACTCACTTTGAATGATGTATTAATTCATTTATATCACTTTGGACAGTATATTAATGATATATTAATTTATAAATGATTATGAATTGATATATTTGGACCCTATGGTTAAAACCTATCATGATTGGATGTTTGGAATGGAAATAATGAATTAGATGCTATCTCTTGACATGAAAAGACCATTTGAAGTTAATCATGAGATCGAAAACTTTCTTACTCGCCTTATATGATATATTATCCATTTATAATCTTATAAGTGATTATAAATCAAAATCTTTAGACTTTATTATTAAAACATACTATAATTGGATGTTTGCATTGGGAAAAGAGAAACGGATGCTATTCATTACAAAGGAAAGACCTTTTTAAGCTAATCATGCTGTCAATAGCTTTGTTACTCACTTTAAATGATGTATTAATACATTTATAATCTTAAAAATGATTATAAATCAAAATCTTTGGACCTTATGATCAAAACCTACTATAATTGGATGTTTCTATTCGGAAACATGAAGTGGATGCTATCAATTGACAAGAAAAAACTATTTTAAGTTAATCACACCATCAAAAGCTTCAATACATGCTTTAAATGATCTATTAAATGATGCACACTTTAAATGATTATTAATTGATGAATTTGGACTTTAAGGTTAACATATCATAATTGGATGTTTGAATTGGAAAACGTGAAATTTATGGTGTCCATTAACAAGAAAAGACCATTTAAGATAATTGTGCTATCAAAAGCTTTGTTGCTCACTTTGAAATATATATTAATTTATCAATAATCTTATAAATGATTATAGATTGAAATCTTTGGGCTTTATAGTTAAAACTTATCATATTTAGATGTTTACATTGGGAAATGTGAACTGGATGTTATCCCTTGACAAGATATGACCATTTTAAATTGATCATGCAATCGAAGACACTGTTACCCACTTTAAATCATATATTAAATCATTTATAATCATATAAATGATTATAAATCAAAATCTTTGCATATTATTGTTTAAACTTAATGTAATTGCATGTTTGCATTGGGAAATGTGAAGTGGATGTTATTCATTGAATAGAAAAGACCTTTTTAAGCTAATCACACCATCAATAGCTTTGTTACTTACTTTAAATGATGTATTCATTCATTTATAATCTAATAAATGATTATAAATTAAAATCTTTGGGCTTTATGATGAAAACCTATTATAATTGGATGCTTGCATATGGAAACATGAAGTGGATGCTATCAATTGACAAGAAATACCATTTTAAGTTGATAATGCCATCAAAACTTTTGATACACACTTTAAATGATATATTAATTCATATATAATCTTATAAATGATTTTTAATTGGGATATTTAGACTTAATGGTTAAAGCCTATCAAAATTGGATGCTTGAATTGGAAAACATGAAGTGGATGGTATCCATTGACCAGAAAAGACTATTTTAAGTTAATCGTGCCATCGAAAGCTTTTTTACTCACTTTGAACAATATATTAATGCATTGAAATCTATGGACTTTATGGTTAACGCCTATCATAATTGGATATTTGTATTGGGAAACGTGAAGTGAATGCTAACCTTTGACAAGAGAAGACCATTTTAAGTTAATCATGTGATTGAAAGCATTGCTACTTGCTTCAAATGATATATAAATCCATTTATAATCTTATAAAGGATTATAAATCAAAATTTTTTCACTTTATGGTTAAAACCTATTATAATTGGATGTTTGCATTAAGGAATATGAAGTGGCTGTTGTTCTTTGTCAAGAATAGATCATTTTAAGTTAATCATACTATGAATAACTTTTTGCTCACTTTAAATAATGTATTAATTCATTTATAATGTTGTAAATGATTATAAATCAACATCTTTGGACTGCCTGATCAAAACCTATAATAATTGGATCTTTGCATCCAAAAAATGAAGTGGATGCTATCAATTAACAAGAAAAGATCATTTTAATTTAATCATGCCATCGAAAGCTTTGCTACATGCTTTAAATGATATATTAATCCATCTATAATGTTATAAATGAATATAGATTTTAGACTTTATGGTTAAAACTTATCATAATTGGTTGTTTGAATTGGTAAATATGAAGTGGATGGTATCTATTGACAAGAAAACACTATTTTAAATTAATCGTGCCATCAAAAGCTTCGTTACTAACTTTGAATGATATATTAATTTATAAATGATTGTAAATAGAAATATTTAGACTTTATGGTTAAAGCCTATCATAACTGGATGTTGGATTAATAAACATGAAGTGGATGCTATCCCTTGACTTGAAAAGACCATTTTAAGTTAATCATGTGATTAAAAGCTTTGTTACTCACTTTCAATGATTTATTCCATTTATAATCTTATAAATGATTTTAAATCAAAATCTTTACACTTTATAGTTTAAACCTATTGTAATTGGATGTTTGTATTAGGAAACGTCATTGTGAGGAAAAGACCATTTTAAGCTAATCATGCCATCAATAGCTTTTGTTACTTACTTTAAATGATGCATTAATACATTTATAATCTTATAAATGATTATAAATTCAAGCCTTTGGACTTTATGATCAAAACCTATTATAACTAGATGTTTGCATTCGGAAACAAGAAGTGGATGC
Source organism: Theobroma umbraticum (assembly GCF_002168275.2). NCBI lineage: Eukaryota > Viridiplantae > Streptophyta > Magnoliopsida > Malvales > Malvaceae > Theobroma > Theobroma umbraticum. The sequence continues at coordinate 145,168 of NW_018397280.1, forward strand.
TATGAATTAACAAGAAAAGATCATTTTAAGTTAATCATACCATCAATAGCTTGAAGCATGTTTTAAATGACATATTAATTAATTTATAATCCTATAAATGATCATTGATTGAGATATTTGGACATTATGATTAGAACTTATCGTAATTGGATGTTTGAATTGGAAAACATGAAGTGGATGGTATCCATTGACAAGAAAAGACATTTTAAGCTAATTGTGCTATCAAAATCTTTGTTAATCACTTTGAACCATATATTAACTCATTAATAATCTTATAAATGATTATAAATTGAAATCTTTGGACTTTATGGTTAGAACCTATCATAATTAGATGCTTGCATTGGGAAACGTCATGTGAATGTTATCCCTTGACAAGAAAAGATCATTTTATGTTAAACACGTGACTGAAAGCATTGTTACTTGCTTTAAATGATATGTTTATTCATTAGTAATCTTACAAATATCTAAAAATCAAATGTTCACTTTATGGTTAAAACCTATTGTAATTGGTGTTTGCATTGGGAAATGTGAAATGGATGTTATTCATTGTGAAGAAAAGATCATTTTAAGTTAATCATGCTATCAATAGCTTTGTTACCCACTATGCATGATGCATTCATTCATTTATAATCTTATAAATGATTATAAATCAAAATCTTTGGACTTTATGACCAAAACCTATTATAATTGGATTTTTTTCCTTTGCAATTATGAAGTGGATGCTATCAATTGACAAGAAAATACCATTTTATGTTGATAATGCCATCGAAAGCATTGATACATGCTTTAAATGATATATTAATTCATTTATAATCTTATAAATGATTGTTAATTTAGATATTTGGATATTAAGGTTAAAACCTATCATAATTGGATGTTTGAATTAGAAAATGTGAAGTGGATGGTACCTATTGACAAGAAAATCTATTTTAAGTTAATTGCACCATGGGAAGTTTTATCACTCACTTTCAACAATAGAATAGTTCATTTATAATAATATAAACGATTACAAATTGAAATCCTTGAATTTTAAGATTAAAACCTATTAGAGTTGGATGTTTGCATTGAAAAACATGAAGCGGATGCTATCTCTTGACCAGAAAAGAACATTTTATGTTAATCATGTGATCGAAAGCTTTGTTACCTGCCTTAAATGATATATTAATTCATTTATAATATTACAAATGATTATAAATCAAAATCACTGCACATTATTGTAACACCCCGTATTCTCAAATAGGAGTCAATAAGACCCAATCGATAAGGCAAAGGGTCAATTAACGAAAATCTAAGTGCTAAAGAGTGGTAATGGGTGAAAGAAATATTTTAAAATAAAATAATATTTTATTAACAAACTAATATTGAAATATTTATATTTTAATTATTATTGAGATTAGTCATGGAAGAGGATTATATGACTAATCTAAGTGGGGGAGATGAAGTAAGAAGGAATATTGAGGAAAAACGACGTTAGTAGGGCTCGCGTGCTTTTATTAAATAGAGCACAAGTGGCTAATTATATATTGAAATATTATGGTGACACCTTGATGAGGTACAAACCTTATATTATATTTGTACACATGTAAAGGAAGGAAATTAGAAGGAAATTAGAATTTAAGATTTGTTGGAATGACCAAATTATGCAGTATGAAAGTTTAGAGGGGTCACGTGATAAATAAAGAAAAGTTTGAGAACTTTTGTGTAATTTCAATATTTGAAGTTAAATGGAAATTTATTAACCAAGGAAAGCTAGATTATGTGGAGTACGAGATGTACATGTGAAATTCACTATTATCTTCAAATTATTATATGCAAAAAAGGTAAGTTAGTGGGAAACATGTGGGACCCCCACCATGTGAAGTAAAAGAAAAAATACGATTCAAATTTATTACATGTAATGTGATTGGTACATTTGATGGTCAAATGAAGAAAGAAGAAAATGGGTTGTATGTGACTTGAATGGGTCCAAAAGTGGCTAAATAAAATATAAAGAAAAGCTTGTGCATGAAATATGATTGGAAGAAATAGGTGGCAGATGACAAAAAAAAAGTAAGAAAAAGAGGTGGCGGATGGAAGACAATTGAGATAGATTTTGGACCAATGAGAAAAAGAGACAATTTGTGCATGAAATGTTAGTGGGGAGTGAGTTGGTCCAATGAGAATAAGGAACAAATAAAGAAATGAAAAAAGAAAGAATGGAATAAAGAAATCAGGAAAATAAAAATGAAAAAGGATGAAAAGAGAAGGTGGCAGGTGGAAAAGTTGCCAAGGCTTTTTGCCTTGTACTTTTACCACATAAAAGAAAAGGAAACAGGTCAAAAAGACATGAAGCTTTGGGCAATCTGCCCATGAAAGAAAGTAAAGAGAAAAAGGAAAGAAAATAATATAAAAAGCAAATAACCTTGGGCAATCCGCCCATGTGTGAACAAAATGGGGAAACCAAAGTCATTTCCAAGGATTTTGCCTTGAGGGGTCCACTCATAATGAAGTGAGAAGAGAAAGAGAGAAAGAAAGAAAGGGAGAAAGAAAGAAAGGAAGAAAGGAGGAAAACGAAAAAAGAAAGGAAGGATTGGCTTAGTGAACTTAAGACAAGGAAGGTAAAGAGATTTTCATTTTTGCTTAAAATGCATGCTTTGTAAATCAATTGTAATGTGTGATTTTGTTTGTGGTAGCAAGAATCTACAAGGATTCAAGGGACCCAAGGCATCCATGTAGGTAGATCTTGGAATGCATGGTGATTTTGGAGCTAAATAAGTAATGGGTAAGTGTTTTAGTCTTGAAATCATAAGTAGAAAGGAAAAATGAGATGTATATTGATTGACTATGTGTGTGGCAGCAAAGGTGACCTTCGATGTGAGGAAGTTGTGATTCATATTTGGAAATTCAATCTTAAACCGAGAGGTAAGCATGCAAAGTGACTATATTGTGTTGCATAAGCTTTAGTTGGTTAAAGAGTATGGATTGTGTGATAAATGTTTATGAGTAATGTGATAAAAACTATGAGATTTAGTTAAGGATTATTGGTTAATATGCTGCCATTTGTGAGTATAATTAAATGAATTGAGTTTGAATGGTTGCTAGGGAGAAAATAAGTAAGAACCATTTACCGTGGTGGCATGCTAGAGGAGGTATTGTACAGTGAGTAAGGGGTGTTTATTTTAAAATTTTCATAACTATATAAATATATATATGTGTTTATTTACTTTAATTATAAATTTGTGGAAAGCATGAGCTGGTAGAGATGCTAAGGAGTTATGGATGCCATGATTTTGAAAATGGCTTTGAATATATATAAGTTATATATACATGAAGGGTTTTTAAAATCGAGAAACAAGCATTTTAATATGATTTATGTCCAGAATGTGCTTTATAATTTATGTGATTTGCATTCATAAATGAATTTCATTCTCACTATGCTGATTTGACATCTAAACCTCATGCAAAAGGTTTTACGTTGCAAAGTGTTGCAAAAAAGGGTTTTGGTACACTACAATGATCGGTACTTTGATAATGATTTAAAATGATCTTTTGAAAACCCAATTTGGCTTTTAAATGGTTTTATCAAACTGGGAGATTCGAGAGTAGGCCAGTTATCACTTTGGTTAAGTGTGACTCTTATGCAGAAGTGAACTCTAGCTAGAGAACCTTTGGGTCACAAACAGGTTGTTAGACATGACTAGGACCATGGTCTGTGATTGTATGTGGTTAGGCCACTAGTGTTATATGTGGTTGGGATCGCCTGATTTCTTCGATGTCGGCCAACATCATTGAGATTGCCATGGCATGTGGGGATTCGGTGGAGCAAAGCTCCTGGATGTTATTAGATGGAAGCGGGTCCATAAGTTCTTTTTTCTATTACCCACTCAAGAGTGATATGTCTTTAGGTTTTTACGAATGTAGTTTTTCACATGGTGAGAAATAACAGTTTTTCTGCAACTCCCTTACTTATACGATGACATTGGATTTAATTCCTCACGTATGAGGTGATTTATGAATTTTCATATAAGCTTTCTTAATGTTGAATTTTACGAGAGCACGCGTGATGATACTAAATTGCTTTATGCCAATTATTAAATGATTTCGACGGCAGAGTTCTTTACATGAATTGGTTTGATATATGATTTAAACGATTATCTTGCATTAACTTACTAGTTTTGGATATAAGGCATAAACCTCCCTTTTTAAGTTAATTTGTTTACATATATTCTTATATTTTTAATATTCAAATCTTATGCCTTTAGCTTGTTTTCCATCTACGCCCTACTCACGAAGTTGATGATCACTGAGTCTATGAGACTCATCCCTTTATTTCCTTTTACAGATAAGTAATCGGTTCAAGTGCATCGCTTATCACAAAGAGACTAGCTGCAACATAGGTAATGGCATCTCTTAGACTTTCACTCCAAGTTGCTCCATTGCTTAGAGGTCGCGTTGTGTCGAATAGTCAGACTTATAATGATTAATAGTTTATTGGAAATGTATTTGCTAAAACTTGAGGTTGTTTAACGATTACCACTTATTATATTGAAATTACTTAGAGTTATTAAATATGTTTATTGGTATTTGAATGCTACATTTTAATTATTGTGTTTATTTGGTTTAAGTAAACGATAGTATTGATGTTGCAAGTCGATTATAAATTGTCTGGAATCTCAACTAAGGCTTGTTCAGGATTTGACAAGTTCACTCATAAGTCTCGGACGTCGGTAACGATCGGGGGAAGAGGTCATTACAATTATTGTCAAAAACTATTGTAATTGGATGTTTGCAATGGGTAACATGAAATGGACGCTATTCATTGTAAAGAAAATAGCATATTAAGTTAATCATGCCACCAATAGCTATGTTACCCACTTTAAATGATGTATTCATTCATTTATAATCTTATAAATAGTTATCAATCAAAATCTTTGGACTTTATGCAGAAAACATATGATAATTGGATTTTTTCCTTCACAAACACAAAATGGATGCCATCATTTGATAAGAAAAGATCATTTTAACTTGATAATGACATCAAAAGCATTGATACACACTTTAAATGATATACTAATTCATTTATAATCTTATAAATGATTATTAATTGCGATATTTGGACTTTATGGTTACAATCTATCATAATTGGATGTTTGAATTAGCAAACATGAAGTAAATTGTATCTATTGACAAGAAAGGCTGTTTTAAGTTATTTATACAATCAAAAGCTTTCTAACTCACTTTGAATGATATATTAATTGATTTATAATATCAAAAATGATTACAAATTGAAATCTTTGAATTTTAAGGTTAAAACCTTTCATATATGGATGCTTGCATTGGAAAACATGAAATGGATGCTATCCCTTGATCAGAAAAGAACATGTTATATTAATCATGCGATTGAAAGCTTTATTACTTACTTTAAATGATATATTAATTCATTTTTAATCTTATAAATTATTATAAATCAAAATCATTGCACATTATTGTCAAAAACTATTGTAATTAGATGCTTGCATTGGGAAACGTGAAACGGAAGCTATTCATTGCAAAGAAAAGATCATTTTAAGCTAATCTTGCCATCAATAGCTTTGTTACCCACTTTAAATGATGCATTCATTCATTTATTGTTTTATAAATGATTATAAATGAAAATCTTAGGACTTTATGCTCAAAGCCTAAGATAATTGGATTGTTTCAATTGAAAATGTGAAGTGGATGCCATCAATTGACAAGAGAAGATCATTCTAACTTGATAATGCGATTGAAAGTATTGATACATGCTTTAAATGATATATTAATTTATTTATAATCTTATAAATGGTTATTTATTGAGATATTTGGACTTTAAAGTTAAAACCTATCATACTTGGATGTTTGAATTAGAAAACATGAAGTGGATGGTAGTTATTGACAAAAAAGACTATTTTAAGCAACTTGTACCATCGAAAGTTTTATCACTCATTTTGAACGATATATTAATTCATTTATAATAGTGTAAATGATTACAAATTGAAAGCTATGAACTTTAACTTTAAAACCTATCTTGATTATATGTTTGTGTTAGGAAATGAGATGTGGATGTATGGCTTGACCAGAACAGAATATTTTAAATTAATCATGCGATCAAAAGCTTTGTTACTCGCTTTAAATGATATATTAATTCATTTATAAACTTATAAATGATTATAAATCAAAATCTTTGCACTTTACAGTTAAAAGTTATTGCAATTAGATGTTTACATTGAGAAACATGAAACAGATGTTGTTCATTGAGAAGAAAAGACTATTTTCAATTAATTATACCATCAATAGCTTTGTTACTCACTTTAAATATTGCATTCATTCATTTATAATCTTATAAATGATTGTTATTTGAGATATTTGGACTTTATGGTTGAAGCCTATCATAATTGGAAGTTTGAATTTAAAAATGTGAAGTGGATGGTATCCATTGAAAAGAAAAGACTATTTTAAGTTAATCATGCCATCAAAATCTTTGTCACTCACTTAGAATGATATATTAATTCATTTATAATATTATATAAATGATTATAAATCAATATCTTTGGACTTTATGGTTAAAACATATTGCAAGTGGATGTTTACATTGGAAATGTGAAGTGGATGATATTCATTACGAAAGAAAGACCATTGTAAGTTAATCACGCCATCAATAGCTTTGTTACTCACTTTAAATGATGTATTCATTCATTTATAATCTTATAAATGATTATAAATCAAAATCTTTGCACTTTATGATCAAAACCTATCATAATTAGATGTTTGCATTCACAAACGTGAAGTAGATTCTATCAACTTACAAGAAAACCGATTTTAAGTTAATCATAGCATTGAAAGTTTTGATACTTGCTTCAAATGATATATTAATTCATTTATAATCTCTTCAATTATTATTAATTGAGATATTTGGACTTTATGGTTAAAACCTATAATAATTGGATGTTTGAATTGGAAAATATGAAGTAAATGGTATCCATTGATAAGGAAAGACTACTTTAAATTAATAGTACCATCGAATGCTTCTTTACTCACTTTGAAAGATATATTAATTCATTTATAATCTTATAAATGATTATAAATTGAAATCTTTGGTTTTTATGATTCAACCCTATTGTATTTAGATGTTTACAATGAGAAATGTGAAGTGGATCCTATTCATTGTCAAGAAAAGACCATTTTCAGTGAATCATACCATCAATAGCATTGTTACTCAATTTAAATGATGTAACAATTCTTTTATAATCTTCTAAATGATTATAAATCCAAATTATTCGAATTTATGATTTAAACCTATTGCAATTGGATGTTTGTAGTGAGAAATGTCAAGTGGATGCTATCAATTGTCTAGAATAGACCGTTTTATGTTAATCATACCATTAGAAGCCTTGGTACTCATTTTAAATAATATATTAATCCATTTATAATCTTATAATTAATTATAAATTAAAATCTTTAGACTTATGATTAAAACCTATTATAATTGGATGTTTGCATTTGCAAACATGCAATGGATGTTGTCAATTCATAATTGAAGGCTGTTTTAAGTTAATTATACCATTGAAAGTTTTGATAGACGGTTTAAATGATATATTTATTCATTTATGATCTTATAAATGATTATTACTTGAGATATTTGGACTTTATGCTTAAAACTTATCATAATTGGATGTTTGAATTGGAAAACGTGAAGTGGATGGTATCCATTAACAAGAAAAGAAATTTTAAGTTAATCATCCCAACAAAATCTTTGTTACTCTCTTAGAATGATATATTAATTCATTTGTCATATTATAAATGATTATAAATTGAAATCTTTGGACTTTATGGTCAAAATCTATCATAATTGGATGTTTGCATTAGGAAACGTGAAGTGGATGCCATCTCTTGACAAGAAAAGACTATTTTAAGTTAATAATGCAATCAAAAACTTTGTTACACTCTTTAAATGATATATTAATTCATTTATAATTTTATAAATGATTATAAATCACTATCTTTGGACTTTATGGTTAAAACATGTTGTAATTGGATGTTTGCATTAGAAAATGAGAAACAGATGCTATTCATTATGAAGAAAAGACCATTTTAAGTTAACCATACCATTAATAGCTTTTGTTACTGCAATGGCCATTCCTTAAACATGGCCACCGCTTGAGTCTTGCGAGCAAGCTTGCTAAGCAAGCCTCCATAATTCATGTACTCAACAAACCACAACATGTCTCTCTGAAAATCTCACAACCATTACAATTTCATTAATGGAATATATTTATTCAATACAATATGTTTCACCCTCATATAAATATTTGTCTTACATTATACAATAAAAGACAAGTTCTTAAAATCTCGTAACAGCATAAGGACCTTTAGTTGCAAAGTGAGACAAATGAAGTTGCTAAGAGATGCTGTTACCTATAAAGTGGTAAAAGAAAAACCTTGCAAAGAATGCACACAGCCAAGCACTTATCTACAAAAGAATATAGCAAGGTGACTTTCACAGACTCAGTAATCATCGATCCAGTAAAAAAGGTAAGGATGGGAAACAAGTGTGAGAGTGGAACATGTAACGACTGCTCCTCGATCGATACCTACATCTGATCTTGCGAGAGAACTTGCCAAGTTCCGAACAAGCCTTAATTGAATCTTTTGTTAATACGCTATATTCATTCCACCAATTTATATAATTGTTTTGAACTGTATAACTCTTTGTGATATGATTTGAACAAAAGTCGTAATAAATCGACTTAACATTCGTTCCACAAAATTGTAAAAAATACATCAAGGTTTATAATTTTTGAATTATACAGTTTCACATTTAGACCAATGACTATTTACAAACAATACACTATAATCGACTCGACCTCTAACAGTAAAGTAACTTGGAATAAAGTGCTATGAGATGCCTTTACCTATCCGCGATGGACAGCGTGTGCCGATAAATCCATACTAGGCAGATCACTTAGCTTCAAAATGGGAGATAAAGAGGTAAGTCTCACAAACTCAATGATCATCGGCTTCTTGAGGAAGGCGTAGATGGGGAACAAGCTTAGAGCAAAACTTTTTTAGCAATAAAACTAGAGCATAAAATGATAACCTTATAAAACTAAATAACAAATAAGGTATTTGTGCCTTGTAAAAATAATAACGTGAAAATTATAATGCAATACTTTCCTTAGAGAACAATGCTAAAATCAAAGCATAGTAAAATGGATTTCAATCATTGAAATCATTTATTTCCTTCATAAATATAAATGGCCATATAAAACCATGCACGCTCCCAAACCGTGTGGCATGTAAAAATAACCGAGAACATCCACATACATCAATTCATGATCAACATATAAAGCATTCAAAGCTTTCAATTAAAAAGGGTAGTTGTGGAAAAACAATATCTCTCCACCATACGAAATAGTACGAGTCTAAAAATTGTCAAGACTCTCGAGTAGGTAATCATAGATAATCAATCCCATGGACCCTCTTTCACATAATAACATCCGAGAGGACCCCCTTCCACCAGATTCCTACAGCCATGATAGTCTTGATGATGTTTGCCAACATCAGAGATATCATGTGGTCACAACTACATATACCAACTAGTGGCCTTGCTAGGTATAATCATAGACTGTGGCCTAACCACGTTTAACAACCCGTCGGTGACCCTAAAAGTTCTCTAGCTGGAGCTCACTTGTGAACAAGGGTTACACTATCCCAATGTGACATTGGGCCTACTCTTGATGCTTTCGGTTTGTCAAAACCATTTTCAAAATCATATCAAGGTTTTCAAGAGTTTTTCTTTAAATCAATCAAAAACAAAGTTCAACAACCTTTCAAAATTGTTTCTCACATTAAAATGCATGGTGTAAACATTGGCATAAAGTTCAGACTAAAACCAGCTCACAAGAATTTGCATTTTAGCCATTTATCAAGTTCAATTAACTATGCACACTACATAAAGATTCGAGGCATGGTTTTAATGCAAAACATTACGAAAGGGCTTGTTTCTCGATTTCTAAAATACTTTACATATATCGTATATATATATAGGATATATAAAATACCTTCAAACTCAATTTGCATTCACAAATGCCTATTGTTTCTACCAACTCATACTTTCCACAAAAGTAGTGTATAAATCATTCCAAACCATGTATTCAAATCACTTATCATTTTCTAGTAACTCATGTTTTCCACAAAGGCATTGAATAATACTATACATATACTTTGATATAGCATAGAATCCTTTAAAATTGACACCTCCTACTTACCTCTCTTGGCGGGATATTACTTTGCCAAATTAAACTCCTTATGTCCTCAAGTCATCAAGATGACTTGCCGGTCACCTATTTTTTTCCTTGAATTATGTCCTCGGCAATTATCTTTCACTTAGTCAATCTCCTGGCTGCAATTAGTTCCAAAATACTTTTAGTAACATTATAATTCATTTGTCTTATATTTGCTGCCTTTATTTGCTTAAGGCTTTTATATCTTATTCCATTCTCTTTCTTATTCAAACATTAATCATCATTTTACTAACTCAAATCATGTTAAAATCACCATTCTTTCTTAATTAGCCTTTGCATATTCTTATGCACATTGACATATTTTTACAAAAGGAATTCATATCCTTTACATGCATAATTCTCTATATTACATGTTCTGGCAACTTTTTTATAACATTAAGTGCCTATTTCAACCTTTCCAAGCAACATTCATCATAGTCCATCTTATATTTTCATAGCATTAACCACGTATATAGCAGCAACAACCAATCCAATTTCACTTAATTGTTTCCAAGCTTACATGCATAATCTGTCTATCTATCTAACTTTCAATGTTTTATTTCCCAATCGTCCATTCACATTATTCATCCTTATTTCTTTCAAACAATATAGCAAGCAACTTTAACATTTCTAACTAGCTCATGCAGTTTTAGATCTTTCCAACAATCATCATTCTTCGCAATGTGTCTTTCAAATTTTCAATCAACACAACAATAGCCATTTTCTCAAAATCTTCTAACCATACCTAAAGCATTTACCTTTGAGGTTACTTAAGCATCACATGAACTCCAATATTCTTCCAAGTTTCAATCACCAAGCTGCCAACATTATCCACAAATTATTTTATTAACAATTCTACCAACCATAGGCCTTAGAACACAATACCATGCATACCTTTTCTCTTTCATTTTGAATCGATCATGCATCCAAGAGTTTGATGTCTTGCATGTCACTAACTCCTCTCCAATCAAGCTTTTCTTTGCTGCCAAAATCCATTTCTTATGGTTACCAACCAATTGTCAAAACATAATCAAACCAAAACCACAATGTTTATGCTGGTTTCTCGTAAAACTTTAGAACCAAGCTTTCCTCTCTTGCATATTGAAGATTCCTTTTTGGGTGATGAAATGCTAAACTCAACAAGGAAGAGCAAGGAACCCACGATTTCCTTGAATCCTCACAAACCCGAGCCTTCCCCACTTTCTTTCTTTCTTCCTCTCTTTTCTTTTCTCCTTAGGTGAAACCTTTCAAGACCCAATTTCCTTTTTCTTTTCCTCTCTTTTCTTCCCTTTTTGGGTGGAACCTCTCAAGAACCAAGCTCTTTCTCTATTCTCTCATAATTGCCGGTCCTCACAAGTTTCCCAAGGCCAATTCTCACTTCTTTTTCCCTTTAAAATTTTGCTATTTATTTGGCCATCCACCTAACCAATAAAATTGCATGCACACATTTGCCTTTTTATTCTATTTGGCCACCCTGTCAATCTATAAGATTTCATGCATCCAATTTCCATCTCTTTTAATTGGTTCAATATCTACTTCCATTATCCTTTTTTCCCATTCTTCCATTAGTTTAACATGTTTCTACTTACACCACCTTCCTTTTGTCCAATGGCTTTACATGCATCCTTCCACATTATTCTCATTTGGCCTCCCATTTAGCCAATTACATTACATGAATATATACTTCCTTTCTTGTAGTCCAACATTGCCACCAAGTGTCCTCCATGCAAAAATTCTCTATGCTTTCTTCAACTAGTAAAATCACATGCATATTTCACCTTGTGCATTTATCTCCTTCGTTTTTATTTATCACATGGTGGGGGTTCCACATGTTCCTCACTACAAGTACATCCTTGCATGCATATCTTTGCATGTAATTGCATTTGTTACATGCATATTTCATCCTCCCTCATAGTCTAATTTTCCTTGGTTATTTAATTTCTATTTAACTTAAAATGGTGACATTGCACATAAGTCCTCAAATTTTTCCTTACTTACCATTTGGCCCTCTAAATGTTTTACCTTTTAAAATTGGTTCCTTCAAACATTTCATAAATTACAATTTGACCCTTCGACTTGTTCATAATTAAAACTTCACCCTTTTACTATTCATTATTTATAATTCCACCCCTAAACTTTTTTATTCTTTTCAATTAGGTCCTCCCATCATTCCTTTAATTCTAATTTCCTTCCATTTTTCTTCTTTTACACTTGTACAAATAAACTATCAAATTCATACTTCACTAAGGTGTCACTATAATATTTAAATATATACTTATCCTCTCTTGCTTTATTTAATAAAGGCAAGCAAGCCCCACTAACGTCGTTCTTCTTTGAAATTCTTTCTTACTTCTTGGCCCTCACTTAGATTAGCCATGTAGTCCTCCTTCATGAGTAATTTTAACAACAAACAAAATATTAATATTTTAATATTATTTTATTAATAAAATATTATTTTATTTTCTAATTCTCCACTTGTCTCTTTGGGTCCCAAAGTGTCTCACATTGTCTCAGTTCACTTCCAAATCACCTTTAAACTCGCTGATTCACCCTCAATAAAATATTTTTTATTATTTTAATATTATTTTCTCATGTATGGAATATTTTATTTTAAACTATTCCTTTCACCCATCACCAATCTTTGGCACTTAAATTAGTATCAATTGACCTTTCATCTTGTCGATAAGGTCTTATTGACTTCTATACGAGGGTACAAGGTGTTACAAAATATGTAAACAATAAACCAGAATAGTGATAAATAACTTAATAATCAAACGGGACAGCCTTGCAAATATAAATAATTTTTTATTATGTAGCATTATATCTTAATAAAATCATCTTTATGCTATAATAATCAAGTAGCATGCACTTTAAAACCATTATTGCTGCATTATGCTAAATCATGCATTAATGTAGATATAAGAAAATAGTTCACATGGCAAGGACACAACAATATCAAATGTATAAGCCAATTGAAAAATACATATGTCTTCACGTATGTATTCTTCACGTATGTAACAATCACTTGACAAGGAGAAAACTATTGTATAAATCATAACCATGCCAGAGTTGAAATCAAAACCAATAAAGTAATATCCACTCTTGAGTAAGACTTTAATCTCGTAGGCCCTCTCCTACGTAATAAGTATTCTCGATTACACTAACTTGTGGCCCCAGCCATGTAATATAAACTCATGGTTTTGCCATGAAAGCATCATCTCGTGGTCTCGCCATGTAGACATCAACTCGTGGTCTTGCCATGTAAATATCAACCCGTGGTCTTGCCATGTAACAGATGCCCGCAAGCATCCTTGATATATCTCTAGCTAGAGCTAACTTTGTACATGAAAGTCACATAGCCTGGTGTGACAGTAGGCTTACCATCGAGAATATTACACATAAAACAAGTTTATGCCAACATAGTAGGTATCACACCTTTAATTCAAATAACTACATCATAAACATATATTTATTTTTAGGCATGGCATGGCATTCAAACATGTGCTATTTCATAAGAATAAAGTTTTAGATTCCTATATAAGTACCTTACCAAGAATGGTATGTAGTTTAAACAATGCATTTGATAAAAAGGGTATGATCATTTGAAAGCATGGTTGAATATTCAAAACTGCATGCTCATTAAAGAACAAAATCAATTGAACACTACATTTTTGAAATCCATAGTTCCCGTGCTTAATCTCCATAAACACAAACAACTTTCAAGGCATTCTTTACTCAAACCATTTTAGAAAGGCTCATTTCCTAGTTTTCAAAACACATAGTTTATATACTTATACATAGTATATGCCCAAAACAAATTCAAAAGCCATGTCACAATCACAACATCCTAAAAGCTTTCTACCAGCTCATTCAATAGCAAACTCTATATAAATATTTGATATAATACAGGGAATATAATTTAAAATAGGCATTGCCCACTCACCTTAGCTTGGTAGGACTTTTCTTCACCAAATAATTATCCTCAATGAGCTTAACTATTCCATGGTTGCATTTATCATTTATCCAACTTAACTTGCTTCCATAATGATATCAAAGCAATTTCCTTAATCAACCGTTCACACTATTAATGGCATAAGTTTAGTCCACACAAACATATTTATATTCTTCCAAACTATAATCATATAGGATGAACAATCAAAGAATAGGCCTCAATTCATCTTAACTTTCTCAATAATTTAACCAGAGCTAATACCAAGAAACCTCAAGCTCCTTGTTAGCTTAATCTCACATTCCTTGTGAATCACCAACATGCATGGGTTCTTGGCACCCAAACGGTGTTCTTTTTATTGCTACAAATATTTTTGCACAATAACAATCCAATTCCTTAAGAAATTCATAGATCAAACTCAAACTTGACCTACCTAAACTTGCTTTGAACCTATGAATCTTTTATTTGCTTTTCTTCTTGATTTCTTGATTTCTTTCCTTAGCTACCATGAGATCTAACTCATATTTCTTCAAACAAGGATGAATTTCTAGAAGAAAAAGGCTTTGTGGTGGGAAAATAGTGAGAAATAGGCTCGTGGTTGCACTAAAGGAAAAATGTAGTAGTCAAGCACGTTTCTCTCAAGGGTGAGGACAAAACAAGGTGAAAATGAGCTTCCATCCCCTTGTTCTTTGTTATGAGTGGATTCTCCAATGTTGGAAGGCAAATAAAATCCCATTTCTTTCTTTTGTAAGCTTTGTTAGTAATGCCACTTTCCATTGGTGGCTTGTGCATGCAATGTTTTTCTTTTTCTTTCCTTCTCTTTCTTTTTCTTTTAATGATTACACCTTGTTTCTTTAAATGCCATGGCCTACCTTATCCCCCAATAATATTTCATGCAAATTTCTTTTACCAATAGCCTTTGCCTCCCCATGAACCAATGAGACTTTAATCATTTTATTTTCTATTTGGCGTCCCCTAAAACCAATAGGATTTCATGCACTCTTTAATTTATTTCTTTTATTCTTAATCCTTTCTTTATCATCATGTGTACCCACTCAAATTTCATGCATGGCTTTCTTTCACTTAAATCCTTTCTTTCATTTATTTCTTTTATTCTTAATCCTTTCTTTCACATGATGACAGTTCCCACATGTCCCCCACTAAGCTTTATCCTTTTTCATGTAATCATTTGCATGCAATAGTAACTTCACATGCAAATTCCATCATGATATAGAATCTCACTTATGTTTCATTTTAGTTTTATTTCATCTCCATTTCACTTGAATTTCATTTTACGTTCCAAAATACAAATATATACATTAAGTATTCATTTAACTTAAAATGGTGAAATTACACATAGGTCCTTTAATTTTTCTTTATTTACCATTTAACCCTTCAAACTTTTCATCTTTTACAATTTGGTCTTTCAAACTTTTCATAAATTACAAATTGATCCTTTTTGGCTTTTAGATAATTACAGCTTCACCCCTTAAATTTTCAATATGTATAATTTTACCCCTATACATTTTACTTCTATTCAATTAAGCTCTTCCACCACTCTTTTGACTTCAATTATCTTCTATTATTCTTCCTTTATACTTGTAAAAATAAAATATCAAATTCACACTCCACCAAGGTGTCAGCACAATATTTAAATATATACTTATCCTTTTCACTTTATTTGATGAAGGCATATGGGCCCCACTAATGCTTTCTTTCTTCCAAATTTTTTTTACTTCCTCTCCCCCACTAAAGCAAATTCTACAAATCACATGCTCTTCGTATAATACAACCAATTCGATATCTATATTATTTTATTAAAAAAATAATATTATTTATTCCAAAATATTCCTTTCTCTTTCCTACGCTCCAAAATATCTTAATTGGCCCCAATCTACTTCCATATCACCTTTCAACTTCAGTAATTTGACTTTCAATAAAACAGTATTATTTTATCCTTATTTTAAAATTATTTGTTCGTATAAATATTATTTTATTCAAAATGCTTCCTTTCATCACCTTCAGCCTATTAACACATTGAATGACCTTAATTCACCTCAATTAGTACCCAATAAGCTCTATTAGCCATTACTCAAGGTACGAGGTGTTACAGTTACTCACTTTAAATGATATATTAATTCATTTATAATCTCATAAATGATTATAAATCAAAACCTTTGGACTTTATGATCAAAACCTAGAATAATTGGATGTTTGCATTCACAAACGTGAATTGGATGATATTAATTGACAAGAAAATGCCATTTTAAGTTAAACATACCATCAAAAGCTTTGATACATGCTTTAAATGATATATTAATTCTTTTATAATCTCATAAATGATTATTTGTTGAGATATTTGGACTTTATGGTTAAAACCTATCATAATTGGATGTTTCAATAGGAAAACATGAAGTGGATGGTATCCATTAACAAGAAAAGACTATTTTAAGTTAATTATACTACTGAATGCTTTGTTACTCACTTTGAAAGATATATTAATTCATTTATAATCTTATAAATGATTATAAATGAAAATCTTTACACTTTATGCTTAAAACCTATTGTAATTGGATGTTTGCATTCGAAAATATGAAGTGGATGCTACAATTGACAAGAAAAGATCATTTTAAGTTAATCATGCCATTGAAAGCTTTGCTACATGCTTTAAATGATATATTAATCCAATTATAATCTTGTAAATAATTATTAATTGAGATATTTGACCTTTATGGTTAAACTCTATCATAATTGCATATTTGCATTGGGAAACATGAAGTGGATGCTATTCTTTGACAAGAAAAGACCATTTTATGTTTATCATGCCATCGAAAGCTTCGTTGCTCTCTTTAAATGATATATTAATTCATTTATAAACTTATAAATGATTATAAATCAAAATCTTTAGACTTTATGATTAAAATATATTGTCAATGGATGTTTGCATTGGAAAACATGACATAGATGCTATTAATTGTGAAGAAAAGACCATTTTAAATTAATCATGCCATCATTAGCTTTGTTTCTCACTTCAAATGATGTATTAATTCATTTATAATCTTATAAATGATTATAAATTAAGATCTTTGCGATTCATAATCAAAACCTATTGTAATTGGATGTCTGCATTCGAAAAAATGAAGTGGATGCTATCAAATGACAAAAAAAGTCCATTTTAAGTTAATCACGCTTTCAAAAGGCTTGATACACGTTTTAAATGGTATATTGATTAATTTATAATCCAACGAATGATCATTAATTGATATATTTGGACTCTATGGTTATAACCTATCATAATTGGAGATTTAAATGGGAAAATATGAGGTGGACGGTATACATCGATAAGAAAAGACTATTTTAAGTTAATTGTACCATCGAATACTTAGTTACTCACTTTGAAAGATATATTTATTCATTTATAATCTTATAAATGATTATAACTTGAAATTTTTGGACTTTATGGATCAAACCTATTGTAATTGGATGTCTGCATTGGGAAACATGGAGTGGATGCTATTCATTGCAAAGAAAAGACCATTTTAAGTGAAGTATACCATGAATAACATTGCTACTCACTTTAAATGATGTAATAATTCATTTATAATCTTATAAATGATTATAAATCAAAATCATTAGACTTTATGGTTTAAACCTATTGTAATTGGATATTTCTAGTAGAAAATGTGAAGTGGATGCTATCAATTGTCTAAAACAGACTGTTTTATATTAATCATGCCATCGAAAGCTTTGTTACTCACTTTAAATGATACATTAATCCATTTATAATCTTATAAATGATTATAAATCAAAATCTTTGAACTTTATGGATAAAACCTATTGTTATTGGATGTTTGCATAGGAAACATCAAATGCGTTCTATTCATTGCAAAGAAAAGATCATTTTAAGCTAATCATGCCATCAATAGCTTCATTACTTACTTTAAATGATGTATTAATTCATTTATAATCTTATAAATGATTATAAATTGAAATCTTTAAACTTTATGATCAAAACCTTTTATAATTGGATGTTTGCATTCAGAAACATGAAGTGGAAGCTATCTATTGACAAGAAAAGATCATTTTAAGTTGATAATGTCATTAAAAGCTTTGATACACGCTTTAAATGATATATTAATTAACTTATAATTTTATAAATGATTATTAATTGAGATATTTGGACTTTATGATTAAAACCTATCGTAATTGGATGTTTAAATTGAAAAACATGAAGTGAATGGTATCCATTGACAAAAAAAGACTATTTTAAGTTAATCATGTTGTTTAAAGCTTTTTTACTCACTTTAAACAATATCTTAATTCATTAATAATCTTATAAATCATTATAAATCGAAATCTTTCGACTTTATGGTTTAAACCTATCAAAATTAGATAATTGCATTGGGAAACATGAAATGGATGCTATACCTTGACAAGAAAAAACCATCTTAATTTAATTGTGCAATCAAAAGCATTGCTACTCACTTAAAATGAAATATGAAATCATGTATAATCTTATAAATGATTATAAATCAAAATCTTTGTAGTGTATGATTAAAACTTATTGTATTTGGATGTTTGAATCAAAAAACATGAAGTGTATGCTATTCATTGCTAAGAAAAAACATTTTAATTTAATCATGCCAACAATAGCTTTGTTACTCTAAATGATGTATTTATTCGTTTATAGTCTTATAAACGATTATAAATCAAAATCTTTGGATTTTATGGTCAAAACTTATTATAATTGGATGGTTGCATTCAAAAACGTGAATTGGATGCTATCATTTGACAAGAATAGATCATTTTAAGTTAATCTCGCCATCAAAAGCTTCGATACACTTTAAATGATATATTAATTAATTTATAATCTTATAAATGATTATTAATTGAGATATTTGGACTTTATGGTTAAAACTTATCGTAATTGGATGTTTAAATTAGAAAACATGAAGCGGATAGTATGCCTTGACAAGAAATGATTATTTTGAGCTAATCATGCTATTGAAAGCTTTTTTACTCACTTTGAACAATATATTAATTCATTAATAATCTTATAAATCATTACAAATTGAAATCTTTGGACTTTATAGTTAACACCTATCATAATTGGATAATTACATTGGGAAACATGAAGTAGATGCTATGACTTAACAAGAAAAGACCATTTTAAGTTAATCATGCAATAAAAAGCATTGTTACTTGCTTTAAATGATATACTAATTCATTTATAATCTTATAAATGATTATAAACCAAAATATTTGCACTTTATGATTAAACCTATTGTAATTGGATGTTTGAATTAGAAAACATGACATGGATGCTATTCATTATGGAAAAAAGACTGCTATAATTAATCATTCCAACAATAGCTTTGTTACTCACTTTAAATGGTGTATTAATTCATTTATAATCTTATAATGAATCATAAATCCAAATCTTTGGACTTTATCATCAAAACCTATTCTAATTGGTTTTTTTGCATTTGAAAAGATGAAGTGGATGCTATCAATTGACAAGAAAAGGCCATTTTAAGTTAATAGTGCCACTGAAAGCTTCAATACATTCTTTAAGTGATAATTTAATTCATTTGTAATCTTATAATTGATTATTAATTGAGATATTTGGACTTGATTGTTAAAACCTATCATAATTGGATATATGAATTGGAATACGTGAAGTAGGTGGCATCCATTGAAAAGAAAAGACTATTTTAAGTTCATAATGCCATCAAAAGCATTGTTACTCACTTTGAACGATATATTAATTCATTTGTAATCTTATAAATAATTATAAATTGAAATCTTTGGACTTCATGATTAAAACCTATCATAATTGGATGTTTACATTACAAAATTTGAAGTGGATGCTATCCCTTAACAAGAAAAGACCATTTTAAGTAAATTATATTATCAAAAGCCTTGTTACTCGCTTTAAAGGAGATATTAATTCATTTACAAGCTTATAAATAATTGTAAGTGAAAATCTTTAAACTTTATGGTTAAAACTTACTGTAATTGGATGTTTCCATTGTGAAACATGACGTGGATGTTATTCATTGGGAAGAAATGACCATATGAAGTTAATCATGCCATCAATAGCTTTGTTACTCACTTTAAATGACATATTAATTCATTTATATTCTTGTAAATGATTATAAATCAAGATCTTTAGACCTTATGATCAAAACCTATAATAATTGGATATTTGAGTTTGAAAATGTGAAGTGAATGCTACCAATTGATGAGAATAGGCCATTTTAAGTTAATCACACTATGAAAACCTTCGATAAATGATATATTAATTACGTTATAATCTAATAAATTATTATTAAGTGAGATATTTAGACTTTGCAGTTAAAACGTATCATAATTGATTGTTTGAATTGGAAAATATGAAATGGATGCTATCTATTGACAAGAAAAGACTATTTTATTTTAATTGAGCTATCGAAAGCTTTTTTACTCACTTTCAATGATTTATTAATTCATTTATAATCTTGTAAATGATTATAAATTGAAATCTTTGGACTTTTTGGTTAAAATTTATCATAATTAACTGTTTGCATTGGGAAATGTGAAGTGCAAGCTATGCCTTGATAAGGAAAGACCATTGCAAGTTAATCATACAATTGAAAGTATTGTTACTCACTTTAAATGATATGTTAATTCATTTATAATCTTATAAATGATTATAAATCAAAATGTTTGCACTTTATGGTTAAAACCTATTGTAATTGGATGTTTGCATTAGCAAACATGAAGTGGATGCTATTCATTGTGGAGAAAAAGCCATTTTAACTAATCATGCCATCAATAGCTTTGTCACCGACTTTTAATAATGTATTAATTCATTTATAATCTTATAAATGATTATAAATCAAAATCTTTGTACTTTATGTTTAAAAACTATTCTAATTGATTGTTTGTGTTTGGAAATGTGAAGTGGATGCTATTTGTTGAATAGAAAAGACCATTTTAAGTTATTCATGCCATCAAAAGCTTTGATATATGATTTAAATGATATATTAATCAATTTATAACCTTATAATTGATTTTTAATTGAGATATTTGGACTTTATGGTTAAAACCTATCATAACTGGATGTTTAAATTAGAAAATATGAAGTGGATGGTATCCATTCACAAGAAAGACTATTTTAAGTTAATCATTCCCTTGAAAGATTTATCACTCATTTTGATCCATATATTAATTCATTTATAATATTATAAATGATTTTACATTGAAATCTTTCACTTTTATGGTTGAAACCTATCATAATTGGACACTTCCATTAGGAAACATGAATGGATGCTATCACTTGACAAGAAAAGACCATTTTAGGTTAATGGTGCGATTGGGAGCTTTGTTACTCACTTTAAAAGATATATTAATTCATTTATAAATACATAAATGATTATAAATCAAAATCTTTGGACTTTGTAGTGAAAATCTATTGTGATTGGATGTTTGCATTAGGAAACATGAAGTGGATTTAATTCGTTGTGAAGAAAAGGCCATTTAAAGCCAATCATGCCATCAATAGCTTTCTTAGTCACTTTAATGATGCTTTAATTCATTTATAATCTTACAAATGATTATAAATCAAAATCTTGGGACTTTATGATCAAAACCTATATAATTAGATGTTTGCATTCTGAAAGGTGAAGTGGATACTATCAATTGACAAGAATAGACCATTTTAAGTTAATCATGCCATTGAAAGCTTTGATACATGCTTTAAATGATATATTAATTCATTTATAAGTTCATTTATAATCTTATAAATGATTCTTAAATGGGATATTTGGACTTTATGGATAAAACCTATCATAATTTTGCTGTTTGAATTGAAAAATGTGAAATGGGTATTATCCATTGACAAGAAAATACTATTTTAAGTTAATCATGCCATCAAAAGCTTTGTTACTATCTTTGAATGATATATTAATTCATTTATAATCTTATAAATAATTATAAAATGAAATCTTTGGATTTTATCGCTAAAACCTATCATAATTGGATGTTTGCATTGAGAAACATGAATTGGATGCTATCCCTTGACAAGAAAAGACCATTTTCTGTTAATAATGTGATCGAAACCTTTGTTACTCACTTTAAATGACATATTAATTCATTTATAATCTTATAAATGACTATGAACCAAAATCTTTGGACTTTATGGTTAAAACCTATTGTAATCGATGTTTGTATTGGGAAACATTAAGTGGATTCTATTCATTGTGAAGAAAATACCATTTTAAGTTAATCATGCCATCAATAGCTTTGCTAATCATTTTCAATCATATAATATTATAAATGATTATTAATTGACATATTCAGACTTTATGGTTAAAAACAATCATAATTGGATGTTTGAATTGGGAAATGTGAAGTAGATGTTATCCATTGACAAGAAAAGACTTTTTCGTTATTTATGTCATGATAGCTTTGTTACTCACTTGGAATGATAAATTAATTCATTTATATCACTTTAAACTATATATTAATGATATATTAATTTATGGATGATTATAAATTGAAATCTATGGACTTTACTAATATAACCTATTATAATAGGATGTTTGCATTGGGAAACATTAAATGGATGCTATCACTTGACAAGATAAGACCATTTTAAGTTAATCATGTGATCAACAGCTTTGTTACGTGCTTTAAATGAAATATTAAATCATTTATAAATTTATAAATGATTATAAATCAAAGTCTTTGGACTTTACAGTTAAAACTTACTGCAATTGGATGTTTGCAAAGGAAAATGTGAAGGGGATGCATTCATTGCAATGAAAAGACCATTTTAATTTCATCATGCCATCAATAGCTTTGGACATTATGATTAAAACCTATTATAATTGGATGTTTGCATTCAAAAACACGAAATTGATACTATCAATTAACTAGGATAGACCATTTTTAACTAATCATCACTTTGAAAGCTTTCATGCATGCTTTAAATGAAATATTAATTCATTTATAATCTGACAAATGATTATTAATTGTGATATTCAAACTTTATGGTTAAAACATATAATAATTGGATGTTTGAATTGAAAACGTAAAGAGGATGGTATTCATTGAAAAGAAAAGTATATTTATAGTTAATTGTGCCATCAAAATCTTCATTACTAAGTTTGAGTAATATAGTAATACATCATAATCTTATAAATGATTGTAAATTGAAATCTATGGACTTTATGATTAAAACCAATCAGAATTGGATGTTTGCATTGGGAAACAAGAATTGGATGCTATCCCTTGACAAGAAAGCCCATTTTAAGTTAATCATGTGAGCAAAAGCTTTTTACTTGCTTTAAATGATATATTAATTCATTTATAATCTTATAAATGATTATAAGTCAAAATGTTTAGACTTTTATGAATAAAACCTATTGTAATTGGATGTTTGAATTGGGAAACATGTAATTCATGCTATTCATTGTGAAATAAAAGATCATTTTAAGTCAATCAAGCCATCAATAGATTTGTTACTCACTTTAAATGATATATTGTTTCATCTATAATCTTATAAATGATTATAAATTAAAATCTTTTGACTTTATGATCAAAACCTGTATGCCTTCAAAAATTTGAAGTGGATGCTATCAGTTAATTGGGATAATCATGCTATCGAAAGCTTATGTTAACAAGAAAGGCTATTTTAAGTTAATCGTGCTATCCTAAGCTTAAGTTTAGAAGAAAAGGCCATTTTAAGTTAATCATGCTATCCAAAGCTTAAGTTAACAAGAAAAGGCCATTTTAAGTTAATCATGCTATCGAAAGCTTCGATACACACTTTAAATGATTTATAATCCTTTAAATGATTATTAATTGAGATATTTGGACTTTATGCTTAAAACCTATCATAATTGGATGTTTGAAATGGAAAACGTGAAGTGGATGTTTTCCATTGACAAAAAAAGACTATTTTAATTTAATTGTACCTTCGTAAGCTTTGTTACTTACTTTGAATGATATGTTAATTCATTTATATCACTTCGAACAATATATTAACTATATATTAATTTATAAATGATTAAAAATTAAAATCTTTGGACTTTATGGTTAAAATCTATTATAATTAAATGTTTGCATTAGGAAACAAGAAATGCATGCTATCCCTTGACAAAAAAAAGATTATTTTAAGTTAATCATGCCATCAAAAGCATTGTTATTCCCTTTAAATGATATATTAACTTATTTATAAACTTATAAATGATTATAAATCAAAATTTTTGGACTTTCTTGTTAAATCTTTTGTAATTGGATGTTTGCATTCAGAAACCTAAAGTGGATGCTATCCCTTGACAATAAATTTTAAGTTAATCATGTCATCAATTGCTTTGTTACTTGCTTCAAATGATGTATTAATTCATTTATAATCTTATAAATAATTATAAATCAAAATCTTTGGACCTTATGATCGAAACATACTATAATTGGATTTTATATTCGAAAACATAAAATGGATACCATCAGTTGATTGAACAGGTTAATCATGCCATTGAAAACCTTAATGCATGCTTTAAATGATATATTAATTTATTTATCATCTTATAAATACTTATTAATTCATATATTTGGACTTTATGGTTAAAACCTATCATAATTGGATGTTTGAATAGTAAAACATGAAGTGAATGTTATCCATTGACAAGAAAAGACTATTTTAAGATAATTGTGTCATTGAAAGCTTTCTTACTCACTTTGAATGATATATGACTTCATTTATATCACTTTGAATGATATATTAATTTATAATGATTATAAATTGAAAATTTTGGACTTTATAGTCAAAACCTATCATAATTGGATGTTTGCATTGGGAAACAGGAAGTGCATGCTATGCCTTGACAAAAAAAGACCATTTTAAGTTAATCATGCCATTAAAAGCATTTTTACTTCCTTTAAATGATATATTAATTCATTTATAACCTTATAAATGATTATAAATCAAAATCTTTAGTTTTCATAGTTAAAACCTTTTGTGATTGGATGTTTGCATTGGAAAACATGAAGTGGTTGCTATCACTTAGCAAGAAAAGCCCATTTTAAGTTAATTGTATAATTGAAAGCTTTGTTCTGACTTTAAATGATATATTAATTCATTTATAATCTTATAAATGATTATAATTGAAAATCTTTGGACTTTATACTTAAGAGCTACTGTAATTGGAAGTTTGCATTGGCAAACACGAAATGGATGCTATTTGTTGTGAAGAAAAGACCATTTTAAGTTAATCATGCCATCAATAGCTTTGTTAGTCACTTTAATAATGTATTAATTCATTTATAATCTTATAAATGACTATAAATCAAAATGTTTGGACTTTATGATTAAAACCTATTATAATTGAATGTTTGTATTTGGAAACATGAAGTGGATGCAATCAATTGAATTGAACAGACCATTTTAATTTAATCATGGCATCAAAAGCTTTGATATGCTTTAAATGATATATTAATTCATTTATAATCTTATAAATGATTATTAATTGAGATATTTGGACTTTATGTTTAAACAATTATTAATTGAGATAATCTTATAAATGATCACAATTGGATGTTTGAATTGGAAAACGTGAAGTAGATGTTATCCATTGACAAGAAAAGACTACTTTAAGTTTATCCTGCTTTCAAAAACTTTGTAACTTACTCTAAATGATATATTAATTCATTTATATCACTTTGAAAAATATATTAACATTATATTAATTTCTAAATGATTATAAATTGAAATCTTTGGACTTCATGCTTAAACCTATCACAATTGTATGTTTGCATTGAGAAATGTGAAGTGGTCGCTATCCCTTGACACGAAAAGACCATTTTAAGTTAATCATGTGATTGAAAGCTTTGTTACTCTCTTTAAATGATATATTAATTCATTTATAATCTTATAAATGATTATAAATAAGAGTTTTTAAACTTTACGATTAAAACCTATTGTAATTGAATGTTTGCTTTGGGAAACATGAAGTGGATGCTATTCATTGCAAAGAAAAGACCATTTTAAGTTCATCTTGCTATCAATAGTTTTATTACTTACTTCAAATGATATATTAATTCATTTATAATCTTATTAATGACTATAAATGAAAATCTTTTGACTTAATGATCAACACCTATTATAATTGAATGTTTGCATTCGAAAACGTGAAGTGGATACTATCAATTGACTATAACAGACCATTTTAAGTTAATCCTATCATCGAAAGCTTTCAGACATGCTTTAAATAAAATATTAATTCATTTATAATCATACAAATGATTATTAATTGTGATATTCAGACTTTATCGCTAAAATCTATCATATTTGGATGTTTGAATTGAAAAACATGAAAAGAATGGTATCCATTGACAAGAAAATACTATTTTAAGTTAATCATGCAATCAAAATCTTTGTCACTAAGTTTGAATGATATATTAATTCATTTTTCATCTTATAAATGATTATAAATTCAAATCTTTGGACTTTATGTTTAAAACCATTCATCATTGGATGTTTTCATTAGGAAACGTGAAGTGCATGCTATCCCTTGACTAGAAAAGACTATGTTAAGTTGGTCATGTGATCAGAACCTTTGTTACTTGGTTTGAATGATACATTAATTCATTTATAATCTTATAAATGATTATAAATGAAAATCTTTGGACTTTATGGTTAAAACCTATTGTAATTGGAAGTTAGCATTGGGAAACGTTAAGTGGATGCTAGTTATTGTGAAGAAAGGACCATTTTAAGTTAATCATTTCAACAATAGCTTTGTTATTCACTTTAAATGATATAATCTTATAAATGATTATTAATTGATATCTTTGGACTTTATGGATAAAACCAATCATAATTGGATGCTTGAATTGGAAAACGTGAAATAGATGTTATCCATTGACAAGAAAAGATTATTTTAAGTTATTTATGCCATTATAGCTTTGTTACTCACTTTGAACTTTATATAATTCATTTATATCACTTTGAATGATACATTAATTTATAAATGATTATAAAATGAAATCTTTGGACTTTATGGTTAAAACCTATCATAATTAAATGTTTGCATTGGAAAACATGAAGTGGTTGCTATCCTTGACAAGAAAAGACCATTTTAAGTTACTTATGTGATCAAAAGCTTTGTTACTCACCTTAAATGATATACTAATTCATTTATAATCTTATAAATGATTATAAATCAGAGTCTTTGGACTTTCTGGTTAAAACCTATTGCAACTAGATGTTTGCTTTGTGAAACATGAAGTGGATGCTATTCATTGAAAATAAAGGGCCATTTTAAGTTCTTCTTATGATCAATAGCTTTGTTAGTCACTTCAAATAATATATTAATTTATTTATAATCTTATTAATGATTATAAATCAAAATCTTTGGACTTTATGATCAAAACCTATTATAATTGAATGTTTGCATTTGAAAACGTAAATTGGATTATATCAATTAACTAGAATAGACCCTTTGTAATTAGTCATGTCATTGAAACCTTTCATGCATGCTTTAAATGAAATATTAATTCATTTATAATCTTACAAATGATTATTAATTGTGGTATTCAAGCTTTATGGTTAAAACCTATCATAATTGGATGTTTGAAGTAAAAAATGTGAAGAGAATGGTATCCATTGACAAGAAAAGACGATTTTAAGTTAATGGTGTCAAGAAATCTTCATTACTAAGTTTGAACGATATATTAATCCATTTATAATCTTATAAATGATTACAAATTGAAATCTATGGACTTTATGGTTAAAACCAATCGTATTGGATGTGGGCATTGGGAAACATGAACTGGATGCTATCCTTTAATAAGAAAAGACCATTTTAAGTTATTCATGTGATCAAAAGCTTTGTTACTTGCTTTAAATTATATATTAATTCATTTATAATCTTATAAATGATTATAAGTCAAAATTTTTAGACTTTTATGAATAAAACCTATTGTAATTGGATGTTTGAATTAGGAAACGTAGAATCGTTGCTACTCATTATGAATAAAAGACCATTTTGAGTTAATCAGGCCATCAATAGCTTTGTTACTCACTTTAAATGATACAATCTTATAAATGATTATTCATTGACATATTCAGACTTTATGGTTAAAACCAGTCATAATTGAATGTTTGAATTGGAAATTGTGAAGTGCATGTTATCCATTGACAAGAAAAGACTATTGTATGTTATTCATGCCACTAATAGCTTTGTTACTCACTTCAAACAATATATTAACTCATTTATATCACTTTGAATGATATATTGATGATATATTAATTTATAAACGATTATAAAAAGAAATCTTTGGACTTTATGGTAAAAACCTATCATAATTGGATGTTTGCATTGGGAAACGTGAAGTGGATGCTTACCCTTGACAAGAAATGACCATTTTAAGTTAATCATGGAATCAAAAGTTTGTTACTCACTTTAAATTGTATATTAATTCATTGGTAATCTTATAAATGATTATAAATCAAGTCTTTAGATTTCATAGTTAAAACCTTTTATAATTGGATGTTTGCATTAGGAAACATGAAATGGATGCTATTCATTTTCAAGAAAAGACCATTTTAAGTTAATCACACCATCTATAGCTTTGTCATTCACTTTAAATGGTGTATTAATTAATTTAATAATATTGTAAGTGATTATAAATCAAAATCTTTGTACTT
This sequence comes from Theobroma umbraticum, assembly GCF_002168275.2. Taxonomy (NCBI): domain Eukaryota; kingdom Viridiplantae; phylum Streptophyta; class Magnoliopsida; order Malvales; family Malvaceae; genus Theobroma; species Theobroma umbraticum. Next base: position 174,092 of record NW_018397280.1, read on the forward strand.
TATGCTCAAAACCTATTATAATTGGATGTTTGCATTTGGGAACGTCAAGTGAATGCCATCAATTGACAAGAAAAGAACCATTTTAAGTTATTCACGCTATCAAAAGCTTTGATACATGCTTTAAATGATATATTAATTAATTTATAATCTTATATATGATTATGAATTGTGATATTTGGACTTTATAGTTAAAAACTATCATAATTGGATGTTTTAATTGCAAAATATGAAGTGCATGGTAGCCACTCACAAGAAAAAACTATATTAATCGTGCCCTTGAAAGCTTTTTCAATCATTTTTAATGATATATTAATTCATTTATAATATTATAAATGATTATAAATTTAAATCTTTGGACTTTATGGTTAAAACCTATCATAATTGGATGTTCACACTAGAAAACATGAAGTGGAAGCTATCACTTGACAAGAAAAGACCATTTTAAGTGAATCATGGGATTAAAAGCTTTGTTACTCACTTTAAAAGATATATTAATTCATTTATAATCTTATAAATGATTATAAATCAAAATCTGTGGACTTTATAGTGAAAACCTATTGTAATTAGATGTTTGCATTGTGAAACATGAAGAGGATGCAATTCATTGCGAAGAAAAGACCATTTTAAGTTAATCATGCCATCAATAGCTTTGTTAGTCACTTTAATGATGCTTTAATTCATTAATAATCATTTATAATCTTATAAATGATTATAAATCAAAATCTTTGGATTTTATGATCACAACCTATTATAATTAAATGTTTGCATTCTGAAACATGAAGTGGGTACTATCAATTGACAAGAATGACCGTTTTAAGTTAATCAAGCCATAGAAAACTTTGATGCACGCTTTTAAATGATAAATCAATTCATTTATAACCCTATAAATGATTATTAATTGTGATATTTGGACTTTATGGTCAAAACTTATCATAATTGGATGTTTGAATTGGAAAATGTTAAGTGAATATTATCCATGAACAAGAAAAGACTATTTTAAGTTAATCATGCTATCAAAAGCTTTGTTACTCACTTTGAATGATATATGAATTCATTTATAATCTTATAAATGATTATAAACTAAAATCTTTGAACTTTATAGTTAAAACCTATCATAATTAGATATTTTCTTTGGGAAACATCGAAATCTTTATGTTTCTATTACTCACTTTAAATGATACATTAATTCATTTATAATCTTATAAATAATTATAAATCAAAATCATTCGACTTATAGTTAAAACTTATTGTAATTGGATCTTTACATTGAAAAACATGGAGTGGATGCTATTCATTGTGAAGAAAAGACCATTTTAAGTTAATCATGCCATCAATGGCTTTGTTACTCTCTTTAAATGATGTATTAATTTATTTATAATCTTATAAGTTAATATAAATCAAAGTCTATGAACTTTATGATCAAAACCTATTATAATTGGATGTTTGCATTCAGAAACATGATGTGGATGCTATGAATTGAATAGAACAGACCATTTTTAGTTAATCATGCCATCAAAAGCTTTGATACACACTTTAAATGATATATTATTTCATTTATAATCTTACAAATGATTATTAATTGAGATATTTGGACTTTATGTTAAAACCTATCATAATTGGACGTTTGAATTGGAAAACATGAAGTGGATGATATGCATTGACAAAAAAAAAGTATTTTAAGTTAATCGTGTCATCGAAAGCTTTGTTACTATGTTTGAATGATATATTAATTCATTTATAATCTTATAGATGATTATAAATTGAAATCTTTGGACCTTGTGGGTAAAAATTATCAAAATTGGATGTTTGCATTAGGAAACTTGAAGTGGATTCTATCCTTGACAATGAAAGACCATTTTATGTTAATCATGGCTTCAATAGCTTTGTTACTCATATTAAGTGATGTATTAATTCATTTATAATCTTAGAAATAATTATAAATCAAAATCTCTAGACGTTATGATCAAAACCTATTATAATTGGATTCTTGCATTTGAAAACGTGAAGTACGATAATATCCATTGACTTGAGTAGACCACTTTTAGGTCAATCATGCCATCAAAAGCTTTGTTGCACGCTTTAAATGATATATTATTTCATTTACAATCTTATAAATGATTATTAATTGAGATATTTGGACTTTATGGTTAAAACCTATCATAATTAGATGTTTGAATTGAAAAACAAGAAATGGATTATGCATTAACAAGAAAAGACTATTTTAAGTTAATCATGCCATCGAAAGCTTTGATACATGCTTTAAATGATATATTATTTCATTTATAATCTTATAAATTATTATTAATTGAGATATTTGGACTTGATAGTTAAAACCTATTATAATTGGAAGTTTGAATTGGAAAACATGAAGTGGATGTTATGCATTGTCAAGAAATGACTATTTTAAGTTAATCGTGCCATAAAAAGCTTTGTTACTATATTTGAATGATATATAAATTCATTTATAATCTTATTAATGATTATAAGATGAAATCTTTGGACTTTATATTAAAACCTATCGTAATTGGATGTTTGCAATGGGAAAGGTGAATTGATTCTATCTCTTGACAAGAAAAGACCATTTTAAGTTAATCATGTGATCGAAACCGTTTTCACTTACTTTAAATGATATATTAATTCATTGATTATAAATCAAAATCTTTGGCCTTTATGGTTGAAACCTATTGTGATTAGATGTTTGCATTGGGAAATGTTATATGGATGCTATTCATTGTGATAAAAAAGACCATTTTAAGTTAATCATACCATCAATAACTTTGTTAATCACTTTAAATCATATAATCTTATAAACGATTATTAATTGAGATATTTGGACTTTATAGAGAAAACCAATCATAATTGGATGTTTGAATTGGGAAATGTGAAGTGGATGTTATCCATTGACAAGAAAAGACTATTCTACATTATTTGTGTCATCAATAGCTTTGTTACTCACTTTAAATGATATATTAATTCATTTATATCACTTTAAATGATAAATTAATGATATATTAATTTATAAATGATTATAAATTGAAATCTTTGGACTTGATGGTTAAACCCTATTATAACTGGATGTTTGCATTGGAAAACATGAAGTGAATTGCAACACCCCATACCCTCAACATAAAAGCCAATATGACCTTATCGATAGGATGAGGGTTAATTGAAGAGAAATTAAGTACGAAAGAGTGGTGACAGGTGGAAGGAACATTTTGAAATAAAATATTTCA
>NW_018397280.1:177334-177433 GCF_002168275.2 Theobroma umbraticum
AATAATATTAAAATAATAAAAATAATAAAAATAATAATATTTTATGAAATATGTAATTTGACATGTCAAATAAAATATGGCCTATAGCTTTAGTTAGCA
>NW_018397280.1:177642-177784 GCF_002168275.2 Theobroma umbraticum
TTAAGAAAATGCATGTACCTTGAACTTCAATGGTTGCATATTTTTTGAATGGGTTTATGTCTATGTTGAACTCATGCTTACATTTTGATGAACAAAATTGGAATCATGATTAAGAAAGATAGCTATTTTATTTCTTATAATC
>NW_018397280.1:177881-178036 GCF_002168275.2 Theobroma umbraticum
GATATGCCTTTTGTGAAAATTCTCTTTGAATTGACAATTTTCATATATAATTTGGAAAATAAATCTTGCAATGCTTGCTTTAAAATGACTTGGATGAATGTCAGTATGAAAATGATTTTGAAGAATACTTGTTAAAAATGCTTAATGATTATATT
>NW_018397280.1:178046-178164 GCF_002168275.2 Theobroma umbraticum
CTTGAGTTGCTGTTCTTATATATGAATTAAGAAATTTCCTGGAAATGCTTCATTGATGTTGCTCGGCTGATTAATATTGAGAATAAATAATGAATGCTTGATGATGATTGATAATTCT
>NW_018397280.1:178731-178861 GCF_002168275.2 Theobroma umbraticum
TTGTGCCTTATATTGCTTCTCACTTAAACTTGAATGTTGAAATGCATTATTGGTGTCAAGCCTTAAGTTTTCTCACTCAGTGTCTAGCTTTAAAATTAGCATCAAGCTTTATAATTATCTTTTCTCACTT
>NW_018397280.1:179118-179264 GCF_002168275.2 Theobroma umbraticum
GTATTGGAGTTAAAATATGGCTTATGTGCTTATTGAACATCTTTATGATTTCTTCAATTTCATAATTGTCATGTCCATGTTTTGCTTATAGATATATATACATGTGGATTTCTCATTGATAATTCCCCTGATTAATTAATACTTGA
>NW_018397280.1:179274-179635 GCF_002168275.2 Theobroma umbraticum
TGGATATATTTCTTAATGACTTGGTTAAGTATATTAAGTGCATATATAAAATGACTTGAAGACTTTATGGTTACATATTCATGGTCTTAATCTTTATATTCTTGACGAATTTTGCTAACCATTATTTCTTAAGCTTAAGTGTTTAATGCTGACTCTTCTTAATCTTTTTGATATAACAAAAAAGGGGAGAAGGTTTATGAGCAAATTTAATTTTATGCATATGTTGAGGGGGAGATTGAGAGGGAGATTTTAAAATCATTTCAAATGTAAATTTGCTCAATGTTTTGTCATATCAAAAAGGGGGAGATTGTTAGCTTTGAAATTATTATAGTTTTGATTATGACAAAATGATCAAATTTGC
>NW_018397280.1:179663-180511 GCF_002168275.2 Theobroma umbraticum
TTGCTTGAAATGATTTAACTCCCATACATTTGTTCTTGCATAGTTATAAGCTTAACTTTTGAAGTTATTGAACTATATTTATAAGCTTATATGACTTAGGTCTATGAGTGCTTATGATTCCCATTCATTAAAGTTTGATCTAAAGATTAAAGGAAAATTTAGATGCACTAATTAAGGGGGAGTTTTGAATATCAATTTGAATGATAAAACAAGAAGCCTCTCAATTGGATGATCAAGGGAGTTGGTTGGATAAAACTCAAAAGAGAAGATGACGGGTTCAAGCAAATCGTGAAACAGAGAGTACCTAGTCTACCCAGAGACAGAGTTAGTCGATTAAGAGCTTATTGCCAGAAACTGGGTTGAAAGACAGAAACAACTCAATCGACCAAGAAAGTTTGTCAGTCAACTAAGAAGGTATTGCCAGAAATGCTCAAAGATAGAGCCTATTGCCAGAAACTGAGTTCAGATATAGAAATGAGTTAGTCGACTAAGAGATATCGATTAGTAGACTAAGAGCATTCTATCTGGCAGTTTGAACTGACGCTAAAAGATAAAATAACAGGAAAAATTGCTCCCAAACTATTTCTAATAGTCAGAATTTGTCTAGTTGCCAGCAGAGTTGATTTTTCAAGTATAAAAACACCTCTCAACAACAAAAAACAAGATTTGAAGGCTTTCAAGATCAAAAGCAGCTCAAAAACCTCAAGAACACTCTGCATATTTTCTACACTTTAATCCAATCTTTGTAATAGAGTTAAGAACTTTATCTTATACCATCAGATCAGGTTAGTGAACATAGGTACCTCTTTATTTCTTTTCTTCTTGATTGCTTAGAGTGTGCGAGACAC
>NW_018397280.1:180626-180742 GCF_002168275.2 Theobroma umbraticum
AAGGTTGTGGCTGAGCCTTTGAAAAGCCATTGTTGAAGGTTATGGCTGAGCTTGTGAAAAGTCATTGTAAAAGCTTGGTGAAAGCTTAGGAATTTCACCGTTTATAGTGATTTGGT
>NW_018397280.1:180852-180994 GCF_002168275.2 Theobroma umbraticum
CCAAATAGAGGTCAAATCCTATAAGAGTCAAAAAGTGCTATTCACGCCCCTCTAGCACATTTATTTGGGACCAACAGAAATAAGGATGAATAATGTGGATGGAAGATTGGGAAACAAAGCATTGAAAGTTAGATAGACAAAT
>NW_018397280.1:181139-183788 GCF_002168275.2 Theobroma umbraticum
TCTTGCTTGGCAAGGCTGAAATGGGCACTTAATGTTATAAATAAGTTACCGGTACATGTAATATAGAGAATTATGCATGTAAAGTTTATGAATTCCTTTAGTAAAATTATGTCAACATGCATATGAATATGCAAAGGCTAATTGAGAAAGAATGGTGATTTTAGCATGATTTAAGTTATTAAGATGATGATTAATGTTTGAATGAGAAAGAGAATGGAATAGGATATAAAAGCCTTAAGTAAACATGGGCTGCAAATGTAAGACAAATGAATTGTAATGTTACTAAAAGTATTTTGAACTAATTACTGCCAGGAGATTGACTAAGTGAAAGATAATTTTTGAGGACATAATTCTAGGAGAAAACAGATGACTGACAAGTCATCTTGATGAATTGAGGATGTAAGAAGTTCAATTTCGCAAAGTAATATCCTTTCAAGAAAGGTGAGTAAGGGGTGTGAATTTTAAAAGATTCTATGCTATATCAAAGTATATGTATAGTATTATTCAATGCCTTAATGGAAAGCATGAGTTGCAAGAAAATGATAAGTGATTTGAATATATGGTTTGGAATGATTTATACACTGCTTTTGTGGAAAGCATGTGCTTGTAGAAACAATAGGCATTTGTGAATGCAAATTGAGTTTGAGGGCATTTTGTGTATACTCTATATATATATATATGATATATGTAAAGTGTTTTAGAAACAGGGAAATAAGCCCTTTTCTAATGTTTCACATCAAAATCGTGCCTTGAATCTTTGTGTAGTGTTGATAGTTAATTGCACTCGATAAATGGCTGAAATACAAATTCTTGTCAGCCAATTTTAGTCTGAACTTTATGCAAATGTTTACACCATGCATTTTAATGTGAAAAACAATTTTGAAAAGTTGCCAAACCTTGTTTTCAAATGATTTAGAGAAAACCTCTTGAAAATCTTGATTTGGTTTTGAAAACAGTTTTGACAAACTGAGAGCATTGAGAGTAGGTCAAATGTCATATCAGGATAGTGTGACCCTTGTACACAAGTGAGCTTTAGCTAGAGAACCTTTTGGGTTACTAACGGGCTGTTAGATGTGGCTAGGCCATGGTCTATGATTGTACATGGCAAGGCTACAAGTTCTAATATGTGGCTAGACCACAAGTTGATATATGTGGTTATGACCACATGATTTCTATGATGTTGGCTAACATCATCGAGACTACCATGGCTATGGAAATTCTATATAGGGGGGCCTTCCGAATGTTATTACGTGGAAAAGGGTCCATGGGTTGATTATCTATGATTACCTACTTGAGAGTCTCAAGAGTTTTTAGACTCATACTCTTTCGCATGGCGGAGAGATATTGTTTTTCTGCAACTCCCCTTTTTAGTTGAAATCTTTCAATGCTTTATATGTTGATCATGAATTGATGTATGTGGATGTACTCGGTTATTTTTACATGCCACGCGGTTTGGAGTTGTGCATGTTTTTATATGGCCATTTTTATTTATGAAGGAAATAAATGATTTCGACAATTGAAATCTATTTTACGATTCTTTGATTTCAGCATTGTTTGCCAAGGAAAGTATTACGCTTTGATTTTCACAGCATTATTTTTACAAGGCACAAATAGCTTATTTGTTATTTGGTTTTATAAGGTTATCATTTTATTCTTTTTTTTTACTATTTAAAAAGTTATGCTTTAAGCTTGTTTCCCATCTGTGCCCTACTCATAGAGTCAGTGATCATTTAGTCTATGAGACTCACCCCCTTATGTCAATTTTTGTAGATAAGTGATCGGCCTAACGTGCATTTATTAGGACATATTGTGCATCGTGGATAGGCAAAGGCATCTCATAACACTTTATTTCGAGTTGCTCCATTGCTAGAAGTCGAGTCGATGATAGTGTATTTGTTTGTAAATAGTCATTGGTCTAAATGTGAAAGTGTATAATTCGAAAATTATAAACCTTGATGTATTTTTACAATTATATGGAATAAAAGTTTAGTCGATTTGTTTGACTTTTCATTTTAAGTATATTACAGAGAGTTATTCAGTTTAAAGCAATTACATAAATTGGTGGAATAAATATAACATATTAACAAAAGTTTCAATTAAGGCTTGTTCGAGACTTGGCGGGTTCTCCTACAAGACTCGAATGCCAGTAGCGATTGAGAAGCAATCACTACATGGATGCTATCAGTTGACAAGAAAAGAACATTTTAAGTTAATCGTGTGATCAAAATCTTTGTTACTTGCTTTAAATGATATAGTAAGTCATTTATTAATTTATAATTAATTATACATCAAAATCTTTGGACTTTATATTAAGTCATTTACTAATTAGATGTTTGCATTGGGAAACATGAAGTGAATGCCATTTATTGCGATGAAAAGACCATTTTAATTTCATCATGACATCAACAGCTTTCTTACTGACTTCAAATAATGTATTAATCCATTTATAATCTTATTAATGTATCAAAATCTTTGGACTTTATGATCAAAACCTTTTATAACTGGCTGTTTGCATTCGGAAACATGAAATGGATACGATCAATTGACTAGAATAGACCATTTTTAATTAATCATGTAATTGAAAGCTTTCATGCTTGCTTTAAATGAAATATTAATTCATTTATAATCTTACAAATGATTATTAATTGT
>NW_018397280.1:183888-184186 GCF_002168275.2 Theobroma umbraticum
TTATATTTTAATAATTAGGGGTAATTTTGACAATTAGCATTACATTCCCACTAATGTTTCCCAATGCAAACATCCAATTATAATAGGTTTTAACCATAAAGTCTAAAGATTCCAATTTATAATCATTTATAATATTATAAGTGAATTAATATATAATTCAAACTTATTAACAAAGCTTTCGATGGTATGATTAATTGAAAATAGTCTTTTCCTATCAATGGAAACCATCCACTTCATGTTTTCTAATTCAAACATCTAATTATGATAGCTTTTGAGCATAAAGTCCAAATATCTTAAT
>NW_018397280.1:184570-187391 GCF_002168275.2 Theobroma umbraticum
TAAGATTATAAATGAATTAATATATCATTTAAAGTGAGTAACAAAGCTTTCAATTGCATGATTAACTTTAAATGGTCTTTCCTTAATAAGAGACAACATCAACTTCTTATTTCCTAATGCAAATATTCAATTATGATAGTTTTAACCATAAAGTCCAAAGATTTCAATTATTAATCATTTATAAATTAATATATTGTTAATATATTGTTCAATGTGATAGTAACAAAGCTTTCGATGGCACGATTAACTTAAAATTTTATTTTCTTGTCAATGAATAACATCCACTTCATGTTTTCCAATTCAAACATTCAAGTACAACAGGTTTTAACCATAATGTTGAAATATCTCCATTAATAATCATATATAAGATTATAATGAATTAATATATCATTAAATCTTGTATAAAAGCCTTTGGTGGCATCATTAACTTAAAATGGTCTTTTTGAAACGACTGCTCCCTGATTGCTATCAACATTCAAGACTCCCGAGAGAACCCGTCAAGTCCCGAACAAGCCTTAATAAGAACTCTTATGAACTTTATACTCGTTCCACCATACTGTTCAATTACTTTAAAATCGAATAGTCCTTTGTAATATGATTTGAAACAATAGTAATAATAATAAATTGACTTAACTTTTACTCCTCACATTTTCAATAAACCATCAAGGTCTATAATATCCAATTTCATATTTACATTAACACTATTTACATTTACATCATTCTATGAAGGACTCAACCTCTAGCAGCGAAGCGACTTAGAATAAAGTGCTATGAGATGCCTTTACCTATCTACGGTTGACTGCAGATGCCGGTAAATGCACTCTAGGCTGATCACTATTTACAAAAAGAAAATAAGGGGGTAAGTCTCACAAACTCAGTGATCATCGACTCCGTAAGTAGGGCATAGATGGGAAACAAGCATAAGGCAGATAAGTTGAATAATAAAACTGAAATATCAAATCGTAATCTTAAGAAACCAAATCATAAGTAAGATATTTGTGCCTTGTAAAAAAATAATGATGTAAATCATAATACAATATTTTCACTTGGCAAAACGATGTTGAAAACAATGTTATGAAACCAAGTTCAAACATCAAAAACATTGCTTGCCATGCAAATATGAATAACAATATAAAGTATGCACACTCCCAAATCATGTGGCATGTAAAGAAATCAAATGTACAGCCACGTAAAACATCTCATGTTCATCAAGTAAAAGCTTTTATTCAAACTAAGGGAGCTGCAAAGAAATCTCAACTCTCCACCATGCAAAAGAGTATGCGTCGAAAACTCACAAGGCTCTTGAGTAAGTAAGTATAGTAATCACCCGTGGACCTATTTCCACATAATAACATCTAGGAGCTTTACTGCACCGAATCACCACAGCCATGGTAGTCTCAACGATGTTGGTTGGCATCGGAGAATCAAGCAGTCATAATCGCGAATATCACTTATGGCCTAGCCACATATAACAACCCATGGCCTTGCCACGTATATCACAGACTATGGCCCCAGCCACGTCTAACAGCCTGTCGGTGACCCAAAAGTTCTCTAGCTAGAGCTCACTTGTGTACAAGGGCCACACTTAACCAAAGTGACAACTAGCCTACTCTCAATGCACTCAGTTTAACCAAACCATTTCTTAAAACCAAATTAGGTTTTACAAGTCTTTTCTTTTTAATCCTTTGAAATCAAGATTTGATAACCCTTTTGGAAATTACTTTCCAAGTTAAATGGCATGGTGTAATCACTTAGACAATGATCGGAATAAAACCAAAGCTCAAAACTTGCATTTGAAAATCATTTAACAAATGCATTTACCTATACATATCACACAAAAATACAAGGCATAGATTCTGATGTAAACATCGTGAAAGGCTTGTTTCTCAGTTTCTAAAACTCTTTACATATATGGTTTATCTATAGTTATATCCAAAACTCCTTTCAAAACAATTTGCATCCACAAACTTCCTATAGTTTCTACTAACTCATGCTTTCCACAACAGCAATATATAAATCATTGTAAAACCATTTTAAATTTACTTAACAAAGCAAACGGCTCATGCTATCCATAATTACACTTGAGAAAACCATCAATGTTTACTAATGTAAATCAATAGATATAGCACGAAGTTTTTAAAATAGGCACCCCTACTCACCTCACAATGACGGGATATCACTTCGCAACTTATCTGGTTACGTTTGCTCCTTTGGTTATTTGCTACGGCAATCCTTTTCTGTTTGCACATTTCCTAGCAATAACCAAGCTTAATGTACTTAGTATTGATCATTCTCATTTTCCTTTCTTAGTCATACATTCATCATCTTTTTTGCAGCTTACATCATGCTAGAACACCTTTCTTTCGCACTTAATCCTTACACATTCATATACATTTTGAGTTACTTTCACTAATGGAATTCATATCTCTTACTTGTGTAATTCTTTATGTTACGTGTACTGGCAACTTGATTATATCATTAAGTGCCCATTTCAACTATCTTAAGCAATTTTTATCCAAATGTATCTTATATTTTCGTAACATTAACCATATATACATGTATACGTTTATGGCAACAACAATCATTCCCAATTTACTCAATTATTTGTAAGTTCACATGCATCCATATCTATCTACTTTCAATGCTTTATTTCTCAATCCATCATTCACATTATTTTTCCTTATTCTTCCAAACAACCAACCAAACAAACTCAATATTTCTAAATAGCTCATGCATGTTAGATTTTTTTCAACAACCGTATTCACTGTCAACATACCATCACTAGACATGACATCAATTTCCATTCATCATATATCAACAT
>NW_018397280.1:187491-193502 GCF_002168275.2 Theobroma umbraticum
AAAAAAATGGGCTAGCCCGGCCCAGCCCATGGGTTAGCAAAGGATGGGCTGGGTTGAGAATTTCGTAGCCCATATAAAATATGGGCGGGCTCGGCCCAACCCATATTTTTTCAACCCATAAGGGCTAGGGCCGAGCTGGGCCGGGCCGGCCCATATTGACAGGTCTAATTGTGATATACGGACTTTATGAGTAGAACCTATCATAATTGGATGTTTGCATTGGAAAACATGAGCTGGATGCTATCCCTTGATAAAAAAAGACCATTTTAAGTTAATCATGCCATTAAAAGCTTTGTTACTTGCTTTAAATGATATATTAATTTATTTATAATCTTATAAATGATTATAAGTCAAAATATTTAGACTTTTATGGATAAAACCTATTGTAATTGCATGTTTGAATTGGGAAACATGAAATCAATGCTATTCATTGCGAAAAAAAGACCATTTTAAGTTAATCACGCCATCAATAGGTTTGTTACTGACTTTAAATGTTGTATTGATTTGTCCATAATTTTGTCAATGATTATAAATTAAAATCTTTGGACTTTACGTTCAGAACCTATTATAATTAGATGTTTGCATTTGACAATTTGAAGTGGATGCTATCAGTTGACAAAAAAAGACCATTTTAACTTAATCATGGCATAGAAAGCTTTGATACACACTTTAAATGATATATTAATTCATTTGTAATGTTATAAATGGTTATGAATTGAGATATTTGGACTTTAGGCTTAAAATCTATCATAATTAGATTTTTGAATTGGAGAACATGAAGTGGATGTTTCACATTAACAAAAAAAACTACTTTAATTTAATCGTACCTTCAAACACTTTGTTACTCACTTTGAATGATATATAAATTCGTGTATGATTATAAATTGAAATCTTTGGACTTTATGGTTAAAACCTATCATAATTGGATGTTTGCAATGGAAAACAGAAAGGGCATACTATCCCTTGATAAAAGAAGACCATTTTAAGTTAATCATGCCATCGAAAGCATTGTTACTCCCTTTAAATGATATATTAATTCATTTATAATCTTTTAATTGATTATAAATCAAAATCTTTGGACTTTCCTATTAAAACCTTTCGTAATTGGATGTTTGCATTGGGAAACATGAAGCGAATGCTATTCCTTAACAAGAAAAGACCATTTTAAGTTAATCATGCCATCAATAGCTTTGTTACTTACTTTAAATGATGTATTAAATCAGTTATAATCTTATAAATAATTATAAATCAAAATCTTTGGACTTTATAATCAAAACCTATTATAATTGGATTTTATTTTTAGAAACATGAAATGGATACCATCAATTGACTTAATAAGGTTAAACGATACATGCCATTGAAAACTTTGATATGTGCTTTAAATGATATATTAATTCATTTATTATCCCATAAATGATTATTAATTCAAATATTGTATTTTGTGGCTAAAACTTATCATAACTAGGTGTTTGAATAACAAAATGTGAAGTGGATGTTATCCTTCAACAAGAAAAGACTAAAGACCATTTTTAGTTAATCTGCCATCAATAGCTTTGTTACTTACTTTAAATGATGTATTAAATCATTTATAATCTTATAAATAATTATAAATCAAAATCTTAGGACTTTATGATCAAAACATATTATAATTGGATTTTATATTTGAAAACATGAAAATATTAATTCATTTATAATATTATAAATGATTATAAATAAGAGTTTTTGTATTTTATGGTTAAAACCTATTGTAATTGGATGTTTCCTTTGGGAAACATGAAGTGGATGCTATTCATTGCAAAGAAATAACCATTTTAAGTTCATCTTGCCATCAATAGCTTTGTTAGTCACTTCAAATGATGTAATAATTCATTTATAATCTTATTAATGGCTATAAATCAAAATCTTTGGACTTTATGATCAAAACCTATTATAATTGAATGTTGGCATTTAGAAACGTGAAGTGGATACTATCAATTGACTAGAACAGACCATTTTTGATTAGTCATGCTGTTGAAAGCTTTCGTGCACACTTTAAATGAAATATTAATTCATTTATAATCTTACAAATGATTATTAATTGTGATATTTAGGCTTTATGGTTAAAACTTATTATAAATTGAAATTTTTGTTGGGAAATGTGAAGTGGATGCTATTTCTTGTCAAGAAAATACCATTTTATGTTAATCATGTGATCGAAAGCTTTGTTACTTATTTTAAATGGTACATTAATTCATTTACAATCTTATAAACAATTATAAATCAAAATCTTCAAACTTTCTGGTTAAAACCTATTGTCATTGGATGTTTGCATTGAGAAACATGAAGTGGATGGTATTCATTGCAAAGAAAGGACCATTGTAAGTTATTTACGCCATGAATAGCTATGTTACGCACTTTAAATGATGTATTAATTCATGTATAATGTTATAAATGATTATAAATCAAAATCTTTCAACTTTATGATCAAAACCTTTTATAACTGAATGTTTGCGTTCAAAAATGGGAAGTGGATGCTATCAATTGACTAGAATAGACCATTTTAAGTTAATCATGCCATTGAAATCTTGAAACACAATTTAATTGATATATTAAATCATTTATAATCCTATAAATGATTAATATTATAAATGATTATAAATTGAAATCTATAAACTTTACGATTAAAACCTATCATAATTGGATGTTTGCATTGGAAAATGTGAAGTGGATGCTATCTTTTAAGAAGAAAAGACCATTTTTAGTTAATGATGTGATTAAAAGCTTTGTTACTTGCTTTAAATGATAGATTAATTCATTTATAATCTTATAAATGATTAAAATCCTTGGACTTTATGGTTAAAACCAATTGTAAATGAATGTTTGTATTGGGAAATGCAATGCGATTAGCATTCACTGTGAAGAAAGGACCATTTTAAGTTAATCATGCCATCAATAGCTTTGTTGCTCACTTTAAATGATGTATTAATTTATTTATAATATTATAAATTATTATAAATCAAAATCTTTGGACTTTATCATCAAAACCTATTATAATTGGATGTTTGCATTCAGAAACGGGAAGTGGATTGACTAGAACAGACTCTTTGATGTTAACCATGCCATAAAAAGCTTTGATACAAGCTTTAAATCATATATTAATTCATTTATAAACTTATCAATGATTATTCATTGACAAATTTGGACTTTATGGTTAAAACCTATTATAATTGGATTAGAAAACATGAAGCGAATGATATCCATTGACAAGAAAAGACTATTTTCAGTTAATCATGCTATCAAAAATTTTGTTAATAAGTTTGAAAGATATATTAATTCGTTTATAATATTATAAACGATTATAAATTAGAATCTTTGGATGTTATGGCTAAAACTTATCATAATTGGATGTATGCATTCGGAAACATGAAGTGGATGCTATCCCTTGACAAAAAAAGACTATTTTAAGTTAATCATGAGATAGAAAGCTTTGTTTTTTTTTAAAAATGATATATTACTTCATTTATAATCTTATAAATGATTATAAGTGAATATCTTTAAACTTTATAGCTAAAACCTATTGTAATTGAATCTTTGCATTGGGAAAAGTGAAGTGGATGCTATTCATTATGAAGAAAAGACCATTGTAAGTTAATCATAGCATCAATAGCTTTGTTAATCACTTTAAATGAAGTATTAATTCATTAATAATCGTATAAATGATTATAAGTCAAAATCTTTAGACTTTATGATCAAAACCTATTATAATTAGATGTTTGCATTCAAAAACGTGAAGTGAATGTTATCAATTGACTAAAACAGACCATTCTACCATGGCATCAAAAGATTTGATACATGCTTTAAATGATATATTAATTCACTTATAACCTTATAAATGATTATTAATTGAGATCTTTAGAATTTATGGTTAAAACCTCTTATAATTGGATGTTTGAATTGAAAAACATGAAATGGATGGTAACCACTAACAATAAAAGACTATTTTCAGTTAATTGTGCCATCGAAAGCTTTCTCAATAAGTTTGAATGATATATTAATTCATTTATAATCTTATAAATGATTATAAATTGAAATTTTTAGACTTTACAGTGAAAACCTATCATAGTTTGATGTCTGCATTGGGAAACATGAAATGCATGCTATCCCTTTACAAGAAAAGACCATTTTAAGTTAATCATACAATTGAAAGCTTTATTACTCACTTTAAATGATTATTAATTCATTTATAATCTTATAAATGATTATAAATCAAAGTCTTTGGACTTTATGGTTAACACCTATTGTAATTGGATGTTTGCACTGGGAAACGTGAAGTGGATGGTATTCATTGCGAAGAAAGAACCATTTTAAGTTAATCATGCTATCAATAGCTTTGTTACTCACTTTAAATGATGTATCAATTGATTTATAATTTTGTAAATGATTATAAATCAAAATCCTTGGACTTTATGACCAAAACCTATTATAATTGGATGTTCGTATTTAAAAACGGGAAATGGATGCTATCAATTGACTAGAACAGACCATTTTAAGTTAATCATACCATTAAAAGTTTTGGTACATGCTTTCAAAGATATATTAATTCATTTATATTCCTATAAATAATTCTTAATTGAGATATTTGGACTTTATTGTTAACGTTTATCATAATTGGTTGTTTACATTAGAAAACGTGTTGTGGGCGGTATCAATTGACAAGAAAAGACTATTTTAAGTTAAGTGTTCCATTGAAACCTTGGTTTCTCACTTTGAACGATATACTAATTCATTTATAATCTTATAAATGATTATATATTGAAATCTTTGAACTTTATGGTTAAAACCTATCATAATTGGATGTTTACATTAAGAAACGTGAAGTGGATGCTATCATTTGACAAGAAAAAACCACTTTAAGTTAATCATGTGATTGAATGCTTTGTTACTCCCTTTAAATAATATATTAATTCATTTATAATCTTATTTAGAAATGAATATATTTGGACTTTTGGGTTACGACCTATTGTAATTAGATGTTTCCAATCTAAAAATTGAAGTGGATGCTATTTATTGAGAAGAAAGGGTCATTTTAAGTTAATCATGATGTCAATGGCTTTGTTAGTCACTTTAAATGATTTATTAATTCATTTATAATCTTATAAATCAAAATATTGGGACTTTATGATCAAAACCTATTATAATTGGATACTGCATTTGGAAACATGATGTAGATGCAATCAATTGACTAGAAAAAACCATTTTAAGTTAATCATGCCATCAATAGCTTTGTTACTCACTTTAAATGATGTATTAATTCATTTATAATCTTATAAATTATTATTAATTGAGATATTTGGACTTTATGGTTAAAACTTATCATAATTGGATATTTGCATTGGGAAACATAAAGTGAATGCGATCAAAAGCTTTGTTATTCACTTTAAATTATATATTAATTCATCAATAATCTTATAAATAATAATAAATCAAAATTTTTGGACTTTATGGTCAAAACCTATTGTAATTGGATTTTTGCATTAGGAAACATGAAGTGGATACAATCCCTTGATAAGAAAAGACCATTTTAAGTTAATCACACCATCAATAGCTTTGTTGCTTGCTTTAAATGATGTATTAATTCATTTATAATCTTATCAATGATTATAAATCAAAATCTTTGGACTTTAAGGTCAATGTGTATTATAATTGGATGTTTGCATTTTGAACATAAAGTGGATGCTATCAATTGATAAAAAAAGTGTAACACCCTGTACCCTTGTATAAGAGCCAATACGATCTTATCAACGAGACGGGAAGTCAATGGACGTAAGTTTAGGAGTGAAAGAGCAGTGACAGGCGAAAAGGATATTTTGGAATAAATATTCTTTACGTGAGAAAATAATAATTAAATAATAATAATATTTTTTCTGAGGATGAATTAGAAAGTTAAAACATGAATTGGAGGTGAACCGGGACAAAGTGTGACATTTTGAGTGCCGAGGAGAAAAGTGAAAAATTTTAGAATAAAATAATAT
>NW_018397280.1:193512-194732 GCF_002168275.2 Theobroma umbraticum
AAATAATATTAAAATATTAATATTTTATGTGTGGTTGAAATTAGTCGTGAAGAAAGAGTATATGACTAATTTAAGTGGGGGAGAAGAAGTAAGATGAATTTCGAAGAAAAATGACATAAGCAGGGCTCACGTGCCTTTATTAAACAAAGGATGAGCGGGTAAGTATATATTTAAATATTGTGGTGACATTTTTGTACAATGTGGATTTGATATTTTATTTGCACAGGTTTAAGGGAAGAAAGATAAAAGGAAATTGGATTTTAAAAGATATGACTAAAGGACCATATTGTAAGAATGAAAAATTTGGTGGGACAAATGGTAAATAAGGAAAAGTTGAGGACTTGTGTGAAATTATAATATTTGAGGCTAAGTGGACATTAATTAACCAAAAAGAGTTAGATTATGTGAGATAATAAGATGTGCATGTATAATTTAGTATTACATGCAAATGATGACATGCAAAAAGGATGAAGTTAGTGGGGGACATGTGAGGCCCCCATCATGTGAAGTAAAAAAGAATGATAGGCTTAAACTTGTTTGCGTGAAAAGGGATTAGTGCATTAAGTGACCAAATGAGGAAAGGGGGACATAAATACATGTGTCTTGAATGGTTTGAAGAATGACTCAATAAGATATAAAATAAAGTTTGTGCATGAAAGGTGATTGGAGGAATAAGGTGGTGATTGAAATAAATAACAAAGGGAGATTAAATGGAAGAGTATAGTAAGGATAGATATTGGACCAATAGACAAGGGAGGAAATTGGTGCATGAAACACCATTAGGTGGCAAGGTGGCCAAATAAAATAAAAGGAGTAAGGATGCATGAATTTTGATTGGCTTATGAGGGTGGCCAAATGGAAACAAAGGAAAAAATATGTGCATGAAATGTGATTAGCCTAATGGGTGGCCATATAAATGTTAAGTTTCAAAAGTGAAAGATAAAAGTTAAGAGGACTTAGGAGAAGCTTGAGGGGTCGGTTATTAGAGAAGAAAAGAGAGGAAAAGAAGTTTGAAAGGAAATCACCTAAGAGGAAGACATAAAGAGAAGAAAAAGAGAGAAAAAAAGAGAAGGCTCGGGTTACACTAGATCAAGAGGAACCGTGAGGTTCCCTCCTTCATCTTGTATCCTTGTGTTATTCTAGCAACCAAAGAGTCTCCAACACTTAAGAGAGAAGCTGAGGAGTGTGGATGGAGGTGTAGAGCACGGTTTTGTGATTCA
>NW_018397280.1:194832-195009 GCF_002168275.2 Theobroma umbraticum
GGAAAGATTTCAAAGGCTTTTGGCTTTGTAATTTTTCCACACAAAGTACAAGGAGGAAAACTCAAAAAGCCATTAAGTCTTAGCCAATCTACCTATGCAAAGAAAGTGAAGAGAAAAGAAGATAAAATAATGAAAGTGAAAGAATAGTCAATGAAGGTGGCGGGTGAAGGATACAAA
>NW_018397280.1:195685-195852 GCF_002168275.2 Theobroma umbraticum
CTAAAAAGCGTATAAGTAGAGGAAGTGCATTGGGGTGATGTGTCAGACAAGATAACCGGTGATCGGCACGTAGTATTAGTTATTTGCATAACTGAATTAATAGCGACGTAGTGTCTCGCTATTGTGAGGTGAGTAGGGGGTGTCCATTTTAAAAATTCCTATAACTA
>NW_018397280.1:195862-196080 GCF_002168275.2 Theobroma umbraticum
TATATATATAAATATGTGTTGATTTATTTTAATGAACAATTGTGAAAAGCATGAGTTGGTAGAAATGTTAGGAAATCGTGGATGCTATGACTTTGAAAAGGACTTTGAATATATATATATATAAGCTATACTTATATACGTAAAGGTTCTTGAAATTGGGAAAAAAGTTTTTAATATGATTTATGTCAAGTATGTGCCTTATAGTTTGTGTGATGTGC
>NW_018397280.1:196180-201120 GCF_002168275.2 Theobroma umbraticum
ATAATTAGATGTTTGAATTGGAAAACGTGAAATGGATCGTAACCACTAACAAGAAAAGACTCTTTTCAATTAATCGTGTCATCAAAAGCTTTGTTAATAAGTCTAAATGATATATTAATTCATTTATAATCTTATAAATGATTATAAATAGAAGTCTTTGGACTTTATAGTTAAAACCTATCATAGTTAGATGTTTGCATTGGAAAATGTGAAATGCATGCTATCCTTTAACAAGAAAAGACCATTTTAAGTTAATCATGTGATTGAAAGCTTTATGATTCATTTTAAATGATATATTAATTTATTTATAACCTTATAAATGATTATAAATCAAAACTTTTGTACTTTATGATTAAAATCTATTGTAATTGGATGTTTGCATTGGAAAATGTGAATGGATGGTAGTCATTGTGAAGAAAAAACCATTTTAAGGTAATCATGCCAGCAATAGCTTCGTTACTCACTTAAAATGATGTATTAATTCATTTATAATTTTATAAATGATTATAAATCAAAATACTTGGACTTTATGATCAAAACCTATTATAATTGGATGTTTGCATTCAAAAACGAGAAGTGGATGTTATCAATTGACTAAAACAGACCTTTTTAAGTTAATCATGCCATCGAAAGTTTTGATACATGCTTTAAATGATATATTAATTCATTTATGTTCCTATAAGTTATTATTAATAAAGATATTTGTACTTTATGGTTAAAACCTATCATAATTGGTTGTTTGAATTAGAAAATGTGATGTGGATGGTATCCATTGACAAGAAAAGACTATTTTAAGTTAAACGTGCCATCAAAGGCTTTGTTTCTCACTTTAAATGATATATTAATTCATTTATAATCTTATAAATGATTATATGTTAAAAGCCTTGGGCTTTATAGTTGAAATGTATCATAAGTGGATATTTGCATCAGGAAATGTGAAGTGGAAGCTATCACTTGACAAGAAAAGACCATTTTAAGTTAATCATGCGATCAAAAGCTTTGTTACTAGCTTTAAATAATGTATTAAGTCATTTAAAATTTTATAAAGATTAGAAATCAAAATATTTATAGTCACTCATGCCATCGAAAGCCTTGTTACTTGCTTTAAGTGGTTTTATAACTTTATTAAAGATTTAAATTTGAATTTTTTTCATTTTAAGTTAAATTAGATCATAATTGGATCTTTGCAAGGGAAAATGTGAAGCAAAAGCTATCCACTGAAAAGAAAAGTCTATTTATAGTTGCTTATACCTTTAAGCCCTTTGTTACACACTTTTAGTGGATTTATACCTTTATAAATAGTTTTTAATTGGATGTTTTTCATTTTTCATTAAATTAGATCGTAATTTGATGTTAACATTGGGAAACATGAAGCGATAGCCATCCATTGACAAAGAAAAGTTCATTTATAGTCAGTCATGCCTTCAAAAGCCTAGTTACTCGTTTTAAGTGGTTTTATAATCTCACAAATGATTTTAAGTTGAATCATTTTTCATTTTTAGTTAAAATAGATCATAATTAAATGTTTTTCTTTGGAAACGTGAAATGAAAGCCATCTATTAAGAAGAAAAGTCCATTTATTGTCACATATGCCTTTAAAAGCCTTGTTATTCGTTTTTAGTGGTTTTATAACTTTGGAAATGATCTTAATTTGATTTTTTTTATTTTAGGTTAAATTAGATCATAATTGAATTTTTACATGGGGTAACATGAAGCGAAAGTGATCCATTGATAAGAAATGTCTATTTAGAGTCACCCATACCTTCGGAATGCTTGTTACTCGCTTTAAGTGGTTTTATAACTTTATATATGATTTGTAATTGATATTTGTTTCATTTTTCATTAAATTATATCATAATTTGACATTTTCATTGAGAAACGTGAAGCGAAAGCCATCCATTGACAAAGAAAATTTTATTTATAGTCATTCATGCCTTTAAAAGCATAGTTACTTACTTTAAATAGTTTTATAATCTCATAAATGATTTTAAGTTGAATTTGTTTTCATTTTTGGTTAAAACATATCTTAATTTGATGTTTGTCCTAGAAACATGAAGCAAAAGCCATCTATTAACAAAAAAAGTCCATTTATAATCACTTAGGCCTTACAAAGCTTAGTTACTCGTATTAAATGGTTTTAGAATCTCATAAATGATTTTGAGTAAATATTTTTTTTATTTTTGGTTAAAACATATCATATTTGGTTGTTTGCCTTAGGAAACCTGAAGTGAAAGGCATCCATTGAGAAAAGAAGTCCATTCATAATCATTATTCCCTTCAAAATCCTAGTTACTTATTTTAAATAGTTTTATAATTTTATAAATGATTTTAAGTTCAATTTTTTTCTCTTTTGGTTAAAACATATTGTAATTGAATGTTTACCTTAGGAAACGTAAAGCGAAAGCTATCCACTGATAAGAAAAATTTATTTATAGTCACTCATGCCTTTGAAAAGCCTTATTAAAAGCTTAAAGTGGTTTTATAACTTTATAAATGATTTTAAATTGAGTTTTTTTATTTTTGCAGTTCAGGTTGAAAAAGATCATAATTGGATGTTTGCCTTAGGAAAAGTAAAGCAAAAGCCTTCCATTGACATGAAAAGTGCAATTATAGTCACTCATAACTTCAAAAGCTTTATCACATGCTTTAAGTGGATTTATAACTTTATAAATGATTTTAATTTAAATTTTCTCCATTTTATGTTAAAATAGATCATAATTAGATGTTTGCCTCAAGAAAGGTGAAGCAAAAGCCATCTATTGATAAGAAAAGTCCATTTATAGTCACCATTATCTTAGAAAGCCTTATTACTCTCTTTAAGTAGTTAAATAACTTTATAAATGATTTTTAATTGAATTTTTTTAATTGTTCATGAAATCATATCATAATTTGATGTTGGCATTGGGAAACATGTTGCAAAAGCCATCAATTGACAAGAAAAGTTCATTTATAGTCACTCATGGCTTCGAAAGCCTAGTTACTCACTTTAAATCAGTTTATAATCTCATAAGTGATTTTAAGTTGAATTGTTTTTCAGTTTTGGCTAAAACAAATTATAATTAGATGTTTACTCGAAGAAACGCAAAGCAAAAACTATCCATTTATAAGAAAGTCTATTTATAATCACTCATGCCTTTGAAAGCCTACTTATTCTATTTAAATGGTTTTATAATCTCATAAATGATTTTGGGTTGAACTTTTTTTCATATTTGGTTAAACATATCATAATTAGATGTTTACCTCAAGAAACATGAAATAAAAGCCATCCATTGATAAGAAAGGTCCATTTATAATCACTATTGCCTTCGAAAGCCTAGTTACTAGCTTTAAATAGTTTTATAATCTCATAAATGATTTTTAAGTTGCATTTTTTTTATTTTTGGTTAAAACATATTGTAATTAGATGTTTGTCTTGAAAAACATGAAGCAAAAGCCATCCATTGACAAGAAAAGTCTATTTATAGTCATTCATGCTTTTGAAAGCCTTACTAAGAGCTTTAAGTGATTTTATAACTTTATGAATGACTTTAAATTGAGGTTTTCTTTTATCTAAGGTTAAAAAGATCATAATTGGCTGTTTTCCTTAGGAAACATAAAGCAAAAGCCATCCATTGATAAGAAAAGTCCAATTATAGTCACTCATAACTTCGAAAGTCTTGTTACACACTTTAAGTGGATTTATAACTTTATAAATGATTTTAATTTGAATTTTTTTCAATTTTCATTAAAACAGATCATAATTAGATGTTTACCTCTATAAACATGAAGCGAAAGCCAACTATTGACAAGAAATGTAACAACTACTCCTCGATCATTACTAGTGTCTGAGTCTCACGGGAGAACCCACCAAGTCCTGAACAAGCCTTACTTAAAATGTTAGTTATTACTTCATTGTCATGCCATCAATCTAAGAAAATTTCTTTTAACCATAAAACTCTTTGTAATAAGAGTTAAACAATAATCTTTATAAATTGACTAAACCTTTATTCCATATAATCTTAAAATTAATACATCAAGACTTATACTCTCCAAATGTACATTCGTATTGACACTATTGTCTAATTTCATTACAAATTACACTATGACAACTTGACCTCTAGCAGTAGAGCGACTCAGAATAAAGTGCTATGAGATGCCTTTACTTATTCGCGGTGGACTAAATATGTCAATGACTGCATGCTAGGCTGATCACTATCTGCAAAAAGAAAATAAAGGAGTGAGTCTCACAGACTGAGTGATCATCAGCTCTATGAGCAGGGTGTAGATGGGAAACAAGCATAAGGCAGATATATTTGAATAATAAAACCGAAATAAGTATAGTAATCTTAGAAAAATCAAATCACTAGTAGAGTGTTTGTGCTTTGTAAAAATGAAGCCATAAAATCATCATTACAATATTTCACTTAGCAAAATAGTGCCAAAAACAAATGTAACAAAACCAAGTTCAAACATCAAAAACATTGCTTGCCATCAAAACATGAATAACAATATAAAGTATGCACGCTCCCAAAAAATGTGGCATGTAAAGAAATCAAAGTGTACGGCTACGTAAAACATCTCATGTTCGTCAAGTAAGCACTAAAAGCTTTTATTCAAACCAAGGGAGTTGCAAAGAAATCTTAACTCTCCACCATGCAAAAGAATATGCGTCGAAAAGTTACAAGACTCTCGAGTAGGTAAATATCGTAATCACCCATTGATTCAATTGCACGTAATAACATCTGGGAGTTCTGCTCCACTGGATCCTCACAGCCATGGTAGTCTTGAAGATGTTGGCCGACATCAGAGAAATCAAACGGTCGCAACTGCGAATATCATTTGTGGCCTAGCCACATATAACAACCCGTGGCCTTGCCACATATAACAACCCATGGCCTTGCCACATATTTCATAGACTATGGCCCTAGCCATGTCTAACAGCCCGTCGGCGACCCAAAGGT
>NW_018397280.1:201350-201836 GCF_002168275.2 Theobroma umbraticum
AAAAAATCAGACTAAAATCAGCACTCAAAACTTGCATTTTAAATCATTTAATAGATGCATTTAGCTATTCATATCACACAAAAACAAAAGGCATGGATTTTGATACAAACACTGTAAAAAGGCTTGTTTCCCGGTTTCTAAAACTCTTTACATAAATAACTTATCTATAGATATATCCAAATCACTTTAAAAACATTTGCATCCATAATTTCCTATAGTTTCTACCAGCCCGTGCATTCCAAAATAACAAAATATAAATCATTGTAAATCCACTCTAAAAATGGCCTATCAAGGCTAATAGATCATGTTATCCACAAATGCACTTAAGAAAAGCCAACAACGTTTATTAATGTAAAACAATGTATAGTACGGAGATTTTAAAATCGACACCCCCTACTCACCTTTTAATGGCGGGATATCACTTCGCCACTTATCCAGTTACGCTTCCTCCTTTAGTTAATCACTATGGCAATCCTTTTCCATTTG
>NW_018397280.1:201981-202105 GCF_002168275.2 Theobroma umbraticum
TGACATACTTTTACTAATGGAATTCATATCTCTTACTTGTGTAATTCTTTACGTTACATGTACCGGCAACTTGATTATACCATTAAGAGCCTATTTCAACCTTTCTAAGCAATTTTCATCCAAA
>NW_018397280.1:202344-202476 GCF_002168275.2 Theobroma umbraticum
ACTCAATATTTCTAAATAGCTCATGGATGTTAGATTCTTTCAACAACCATATTCACTTTCAACATACCATCACTAGAAATGACATCAATTTCATTCATCTTATATCAATATTCTTAACATTTTTAAATCTTT
>NW_018397280.1:202486-202778 GCF_002168275.2 Theobroma umbraticum
CATATCCACCATTTTCATTCTTTTCTTTCTTGACTCTCAACTATCATACTTGTTTGCTAACCATACTCAAAACATCTTACCACCATTTCACATTGCAGGCCCATATTTTACACAATCATTTCCTCACAATATTCAACTAACCGTAAGCCTCAAAACAAAGTGTTAAGCTTACCATTTTCCCTTCACTTGGCATCCCCCATGCACCCATGGTTTTGAATAGCTTGCATGCCACCAAACCTTCTCCAATCAAGCTGATCTTTGCTGTCACAAGACATCTCTCTTAGTCATCAAC
>NW_018397280.1:202878-210210 GCF_002168275.2 Theobroma umbraticum
TCCCTTTTCATGCAAACAAGTTTAAGCCTATCCTTCCTTTTTACTTCACATGATAGGGGCCTCACTTGTTTCCCACTAACTTCCTCCTTTGTGCATGCTATCATTTGCATGTAATAGTGAATTTTATATGCACATCTTATTATCTCACATAATCGAAGTTCCTTTAGTTAGTTAATGTACACTTAGCTTCAAATATTGTAATTGCACATACGTCCTCAACTTTTCCTTATTTACCATTTGTCCCACCAAACTTTTCATTCTTGCAAGTTGGTCCTTCAATCATTTCTTTTAAATTCCAATTTCCTTCTATCTTTCTTCCCTTACATGTGTACAAATAAAATATTAATTTTTCACTTTACCAAAATGTCACCATAATATTTAAATATATACTTACTTGCTTATCCTTTGGTTAATAAGGGCACATGGGCCCCGTTTACATCATTTTCTTCAAAATTCATTCTTATTTCTTCTCCCCCACTTAGATTTGTCATATACTCCTTTTTCATGACTAATTCAACCATAGATAAAATATTAGTATTTTAATTTTTTTATTAAAAAAATATTATTTTATTTCAAAATCTTTAACTTGACTCCTTGGGTTTCAAAATGTATCACTTGTCCCGATTCACTTCCAAATAGCCTTTATATGTCGCTAATTTATCCTCGATAAAATATTATTATTTAATTATCATGTCCTTGGGTATGAAATATTTTATTGTAAAATATTTCTTTCGCCTATCACTGCTCTTTCACATTTAAATTTACATCAATCAACCCTTCATCTCAGCGATAAGATCATATTGGCTCTTATATGAGGGTACATAATGTTACAAGAAAAGTCCAATAGTCACTATTGCCTTTAAAAGCCTTGTTACTTGCTTTAAGTAGGTTAATAACTTTATAAATGATTTTTAATTGAATTGTTTTTATTTTTCATGAAATTCAATCATAATTTGATGTTTGGATTAGGAAATGTGTAGTGAAAGCCATCAATTGACAAGAAAAGTCCATTTATAGTCACTTATGACTTTGAAAGCATAGTTATTCACTTTAAATCATTTTATAATCTCATAAATGATTTTAAGTTGAATTGTTTTTCATTTTTGGTTTAAATAGATTATAATTGGATGTTCGCTTTGAGAAACATGAAGCAAAAACCATCCATTTACAAGTCCATTTATAATCACTCATGCCTTCGAAAACCTACTTACTCGATTTAAATAATTTTATAATCTCATAAATGATTTTAAGTTGAATTTTTTTTCATATTTGGTTAAACATATTATAATTGGATGTTTACCTCAGAAAACATGAAATGAAAGCCATCCATTGACAAGAAAAGTCTATTTATAATCACTATTGCCTTCGAAAGCCTAATTACTCGCTTTAAATGGTTTTATAATCTCATAAATGATTTTAAGTGAAATTTTTTTTTATTTTTGGTTAACATATCATAATCGGATGTTTGCCCAAAAAACGTGAAGTGAACACCATCCGTTGACAAAAAAAAGTCCATTTTATAATCATTGATGCCTTCAAAAGCCTAGTTACTCGCTTGAAACAATTTTAAGTTGAATTTTTTCTCATTTTTGGCTAAAATAGATCATAGTTGGATGTTTACCTAGAGAAACATGAAGGAAAGCCATCCATTGACAAGAAAAGTTTATTTATAATCACTTAGGCCTTTGAAAGCGTAGTTACTCACATTAAATGGTTTCAGAATCTCATAAATGATTTTAAGTAAAATTTTTCTTTATTTTTGGTTAAAACATATCTTAATTGGAGGTTTTCCGTGAGAAATGTTAAGTGAAAGTCATCCATTGACAAGAAAAGTCTATTTGTAGTCACTCATACCTTTAGAAGCCTTGTTAGCTGCTTTAAGTGGTTTTATATATTTATCAATGATTTTCAATTGAATTTTTTTCATTTGGTTAAAATAGGTCATTATTGAATGTATGCATGGGGAAATGTGAAGTGCAAGCCATCCATTGAGAAGAAAAGTTCATTTATAGTCAGTCATACCTTTGAAACACTTGTTACATAGTTTAAGTGGTTTTATAACTTTATAAATGATTTTTAATTGAACGTTTTTCATTTTTTATTAAATTAGATTGTAGTTTCACATTTGTATTGGGAAACATAAAGCTTAAGGCATCCATTGACAAAGAAAAGTCCATTTATAGTCATTCATGCCTTTAAAAGCCTAGTTACTAGCTTTAAATGGTTTTATAACTTTATAAATGATTTTTAATTAAATTTTTTTCATTTTTTGTTAAATTAGATCTTAATATGACGTTTGTCTTGGAAAACATGAAGCGAAAGCCATCCATTGATAAAGAAAAGTCCATTTATAGTCATTCACGCCTTCGAAAACCTAATTACTCGGTTTAAATGGTTTTATAACTTTATAAATAATTTTTAATTGATTTTTTTCATTTTTTGCTAAATTAGATTGTAATTTAACATTTGCATTGGGAAACATGAAATGAAACCCATCCATTAACAATGACAAGTCCTTTTATAGTCATTCATACCTTTGAAAGCCTAGTTACTCGCTTTAAATGGTTTTAGAATCTCATATATGATTTTAAGTGAATTTTCTTTTATTTTTAGTTAAAACAAATCATAATTGGATGTTTTCCTCAGGAACCATGAAGTGAAAGTCATCCATTGACAAGAAAAGTCCATTTATAGTCACTCATATCTTCAAAAGCCTTGTTAGAAGCTTTAAGTGGTTTTATAACTTTATAAATGATTTTAAATTGAATGCTTTTTCATTTGTAGTTAAAACATATCATAAATGGATGTCTACTATGGGAAACATGAAACCAAAGCAATCCATTATCAAGAAATGTCCATTTATAGCCACTCATACCTTAGAAAGCCTTGTTACTTACTTTAAGTAGTTTTATAATATTATAAATGATTTTAATTTGAATTTTTTTTATTTTAACTTAAATTATATCATAATAGAATCTTTGCATTGGAAAACATGAACCAAAAGCCATCCATTGATAAGAAAAGTCTATTTATAGTCACTTATACCTTTGAAAGCCTTGTTACTCATTTTAAGTAGTTTTATATCTTTATCAATGATTTTTGAATTGATTTTTTTTCATTTTTCATTAAATTAGATCATAATTTGAATTTTGCATTGGGAAATGTGAAGTGAAAGCCATCTATTGACAAAGAAAGTTTCATTTATAGTCATTCATGCCTTCGAAAGCTTAGTTACTTACTTTAAATAGTTTTATAATCACCGAAATGATTTTTACGTTGAATTGTTTTTCATTTCTGGTTTAAACGTATCGTAATTGAATGCTTAACTTGGAAAACATGAAAGGAAAGCCATCCATTGACAAAAAAAGTCCATGTATAGTCACTTATGCCTTCAAAAGTCTTGTTACTCGCTTTAAGTAGTTTTAAAACTTTATAAATAATTTTAATTTCAATTGTTTCATTTTAGGTTAAATTAGATCATAATTGGATCTTTACATGGGGAATCATGAAGCAAAAGTCATCCATTGAGAAGAAAAGTCCATTTATAGTCACTCATACCTTCAAAACCCTTGTTACACGCTTTAAGCGGTTTTATAACTTTAGAAATGATTTTTAATTGAATTTTTTTCACTTTTTGTTAAATTAGATCCTAATTTGACATTTGCATGGGGAAACGTGATGCGAAAGGAATCCATTGACAAAGAAAAGTCCATTTAGAGTAATTCATACCTTCGAAAGCCTATTTACTCACTTTAAATGGTTTTATAACTTTATAAATAATTTTTAAATTAATTTTTTTTATTAAATTAGATTGTACTTTGGCATTTGCATTGGGAAGTTTAAAGCCAAAGCCATCCATTGACAAAGAAATGTCTATTTATAGTTATTCTTACCTTCGAAAGCCTAGTTACTAGACTTAAATGGTTTTAGAATCTCATAAATGATTTTAAAAAGAATGTTTTTTCATTTTTTAGTTAAAACATATTGTAATTGGATATTTTCCACAAGAAATGTGAAATAAAAGACATGCATTAGCAAGAGAAGTCAATTTATAGTCATTCATACCTTTGAAAGCCTTGTTACATGCTTTATGTGGTTTTATAACATTATAAATTATTTTAATTTGAATTTTTTTCATTTTAGGTTAAAGTAGATCATAATAAGATCTTTGCATTGGGAAACATAAAACGAAAGCCTTGTTACTTGATTTAAGTGGATTTATACTTTTATCAATAATTTTTAATTGAATTTTTTTATTTTTTGTTAAATTAGATCATAATTTGACTTTTACACTAGGAAACATGAAGTGAAAGCCATCCATTGACAAAAAAAAATTCTATTTATGGTCATTCATGCCTTTAAAAGCTTAGTTACTAGCTTTAAATAGTTTTATAATCTCAGCAATGATTATAAGGGGACTTTTTTTCATTTTAGGTTAAAACAACTCACAATTGGATGTTTGCCTTAGAAAACGTGAAGCGAAAGCCATCCATTGACAAGAAAAGTCTTTTTATAATCACTCATGCCTTTGAAAGCTTAGTTACTCGCTTTAAATAGTTTTAGAATCTCATAAATAATTTTAAATTGAATTATTTTCATTTTTAGTTAAAACAAATCATAATGTGATGTTGATCATGGGAAACCTGAAGCGAAAGCCATTCATTGACAATAAATGTCTATTTATAGTCACGCATGCCTTAGCCATTTTAAGTGCTTTTATACCTTTATCAATGATTTCAAATTGATTTTTTTTCATTTTAGGTTAAAATAGATCCTAATTGGATGTTTACTTCGTGAGATGTGAAACGAAAGCTATCCATGGACAAAAAAAGTCCATTTATTGTCACTCATACTTTGAAAGCCTTGGTAGATGCTTTAAGTGGTTTTATAACTTTATAAATTATTTTAAATTGAATTTTTTTCATTTTTTGTTAAAATAGAACATAATTGGATGTTTGCTTTGGGAAACATGAAGCAAAAGTCATCCATTGATAAGAAAAGTTCATTTCTAATAACTCATGCCTTTGAAAGCCTAGTTACTCGCTTTAAATAGTTTTATAATCTTATAAATGATTTTAAGTTAAATTTTTTTATTTTTGGTTTTATAAAGACATTTCAAGCGAGTAATAAGGCTTTCGAAAGTTTGAGCAACTATAAATAAACTTTTTTTGTCAATGGGTGGCTTTTACTTTATGTTTCTCGAGGTAAACATTCAATTATAATATATTTTAATCAAAAATGTAAAAAAATTCAACTTAAAATCAATTATGAGATTATAAAACCATTTAAAGCAAGTAAAAAGGCTTTTGAAGGCATGCGTGGTTATAAATGAACTTTTCTTACCAATGAATGGCTTTTTCTTCACATTTCTCAAGATAGACATTCAAATATTATCTGTTTTAACCAAAAATATAAAAAAATTAAACTTTAAATCAATTATGAGATTATAAAACCTTCTAAAATAAGTACTAGAGCTTTCAAAGACTTAAGTAACTATAAATGGACTTTTTTTGCTAATGGATGGCTTTTACTTCATGTTTCTTGAAGCAGATATTTAATTATAATATATTTTAACTAAAAATATAAAAAAATCAATCCAAAATCAATTATGAGACCATAAAACCATTTAAAGCAAGAAATAAAGCTTTCGAAGGCATGGGTGGCTATAAATGGATTTTTCTTGCCAATGAATAGCTATTTCTTCACGCTTCTCGAGGCAAACATTCAAATATTATCTGTTTAAACCAAAAATGTAAAAGAATTAAATTTAAAATCAATTATGAGATTATAAATATAATGACATTTTCCCTGATCGTTACCGGTGTTCGAGACTTGCGAGTGAACCCACTAAAACCTGAACAAGCCTTAGTTAAATTCTGGACAATTTAAAATCGACTTGTAATATTAATGCTATCGTTTGCTTAAACCAAATAAACTCAATATTTAAAACGTGGCATTTAGATACCAATAACCAAGTTTGATAATTCCACAACAATTTCAGCATAATAAGTGGTAATCATTACATAACCTCAAGTTTTAGCAAATACATTTCCAATAAACTATTAACATTATAAACCTGACTATTTGACACAACACGACCTCTAAGCAGCGGAGCGACTTGGAGTGGAAGTCTAAGAGATGCCATTACCTACGTCATGGCTAGTCTCGATGTGCTAGGCAATGCATTTGAATCGATTACTTATCTGGAAAAGAAAATAAGGGGGTGAGTCTTACAAACTCAATGATCACCAACTCCGTGAGTAGGGCATAGATGGAAAACAAGCTAAAGGCAAAAGATTTGAATATTAAAAATATAATGATATATGTAAATAATTTAACTCCAAAAAGGGAGATTTGTGCCTTATTTGTAAAACCAAAAAGTTAATGCAAGATAATCATTTAAATCAAATATCAAACCAATAGATGTAAAGATCCCTACCATCAAAATCATATAACAACCGGCTTAATGCAATTTAGAACTGTCACGTGTGCTCTTTTAAAATTCAACATTAGCAAAGCTTATATGCAAATTCATAAATCACCACAAGAGGAGTTAAATCTAATGTCATCGTATAAGTAAGGGAGCTACCAAAAAACCGTTATTTCTTATCATGCAAAAAACTATGTACGTGAAAACCCAAAGAGATATCACTTTCGAGTAGGTATAGAAATAAAAAACACGTAGACCCACTTCCACGTAATAACATCTGGGAACTCCGCTCCACCGGATCCCCACATGCCATGGCAGTCTCAACGATGTTGGCCGACATCGGAGAAATCAGGCGGTGGCAACCACGTATCATAGCTTGTGGCCTAGCTGCATACAATCACAGACCATAGCCCTAGCCATGTCTAACAGCCTGTCGGCAACCCAAAGATTCTCTAGCTAGAGCTCACTTGTGCATAAGGGTCACACATAACTGAAGTGATAACCAGCCTACTCTCGAATCTCTCAATTTAATAAAACCTTTTAAAAACCAAATCAGGTTTTTAAAGTATCATTTCAAATCATTTTCAAAATACCATTCATAGAAATATGATAAAACCCCCTTTTTGTAAGACTTTACATTATAAACCTGTTGCATAAGGTCTAAATCTCAAATCAGCAATGTGAGTATGAAATTCATTCATGAATACACATCACACAATCAGTAAGGCACATTTTGATAGAGATTATAGTAAAAAGCTTGTTTCTCAATTTTAAAATCCTTTACGCATATAACTTGTATATATTTATGATAAAATAAATTTCAAATACTTTGGCATTCACAAATTCCTTGGATATCTACCAACCCATGCTTTCAACAAATTTGCATTTAAAATAAATCAACA
>NW_018397280.1:210298-210447 GCF_002168275.2 Theobroma umbraticum
TATGTCGCTATTGATTCAAGTGCGTATCTAGCTAATTTCTACTTGCCGGTCACTCGTTACCTCCTCCGGCATGCCACCACGGCAACTTACTTATACTCTTCCTAGCAATCATTCAAATCCAATATATTTAATTATACACACAAATGGCA
>NW_018397280.1:210457-210594 GCF_002168275.2 Theobroma umbraticum
CAAAGAAGTCTTAAATCTTTGCATGTATAATTCCTATCCTTTATTTTCTTCAACATTACATTCTCACAACCATTATAGACATTATTTCTAACCCATAGTCATATAGCATAAACAATTAAGGATTAGGCCACAATTTG
>NW_018397280.1:210620-215981 GCF_002168275.2 Theobroma umbraticum
CTAAAATCAAGAAATCTCAAGCTCCTTGGTAGCAAAATCTCACATTCCTTGTGACTCACGAACATGCATGGTTTTTCTTGGCTCCCATATGGTATTCTTTTGCTGCCACAAACATTTTCACACATCATAATCAGTTCAAAAAGCATAAATTCAACAAAACTAATAATTTCTATCTTCCTTACCTTGAATATTTAAGGCAAACTACCAAACTCTCCTTAAACTTCAACAATGGCGTGTGGGTGGAGGAAATACCCTTAGTTTTCTTCTAGTTTCTCAAGCTGAACCTTCCTTCCTTCTCTCTTTTCTTTCTTTCTTTCCTCTCCTTTCTCTTTTCTTCTTGGTTGTGGGCCGTCCCTCAAGGCCAAAGCCTTGAAAATGGCTTCACTTTTTCATTTTTGCCCACACATTGGCGGATTGCCTAAAGCCACATTTCTTTGCCATTATTTTCTCTTCTTTTCTCTTACCTTTCTTGCATGGGCGAATTACCAAGGTTGATGCCTTTTTTATCATTTCTTCTTTTTTTTATGAGATAAAAGTACAAGGCAAAAGCTTTTGAATTCTTTCCACCCGCCACATCCATTTTTCATCCTTTTTTTCATTTTTATTTTCTTGATTTCTTTATTCCATTCTTTCTCTTTTCATCTCTTTATTTGCTCCTAAATCTCATTGGACCAACTCACTCCCCACTCACATTTCATGCACAAATTGTCTCTTTTTGCTCATTGGTCCAAAATCTACCCTAATTGCCTTCCATCCGCCACCTCATTTTCTCACTGTTTTATTTTATTTCTTTTTGCCACCTATTTCTTCCAATTACATTTTATGTACAACTTTCCTTTATATTTTATTTGGCCATTTGTTACACCATTCAAATCACATGTAACTCACTTTCTTCTTTCTTCATTTGACCACCAAATACACCAATCACATTACATACAAATAAATTTTAATCTTATTCTCTTTTTACTTCACATGGTGGGAGTCCCACTGTTCCCCCCTAACTTTTTTTTTTGCATTTAATAGTAAGTTTCACATGTACATCTCATACTCCACATAATCTAACTTTCCTTGGTTAATAAATTCCCATTTAACTTTAAATATTAAAAATTACACATAAGTCCTCAAATTTTTCTTTATTTACCGTGTGACCAAACTTTCATGCTTTTTTATTTGGTCCTTCCAACACTTCTTAAATTCCAATTTCCTTCTATTTTTTGTCCTTTACATGTGTACAAATATAATATAAGTTTTGCATCCTATCAAGGGTCACCATAATATTTAAATATATACTTACCCGCTCGTTCTCTATTTAATAAAGGCATGCGACCCCACTAACGTCGTTTTTTCTTCAAAATTCTTTCTTACTTCGTCTCCCCCACTTAGGTTAGTCATATAATCCTCCTCCATGACTAATCTCAATAATAATTAAAATATTAATATTTTGTAACAACCGCTCCTCAATCACTCCTAACATTCGAGTCTCGTGGGAGAATCCGCCAAATCCCGAACAAGCCTTACTTAAAATGTTAGTTATTATCTCATAATCATACCATCAATCTATGAAATTATTTTAATCCATAAACTCTTCATGAGAAGAATTGAACAATACTTTGTATAAACTGAGTAAACCTTTAATTCACATAATCTAAAAATGATACATCAAGACTTATAATCTCCAAATGCACATTTGAATTGACACTATTGTCTAATTTCGTAACAAAATTACTCTATGAAGACTCGACCTCTAGCAGCGGAACGACTCGAAATAAAGTGCTATGAGATGCCTTTACCTATTTGCGATGGGCTGAAAATGCCGATGAATGCACACTAGGCTGATCACTATCTACAAAAAGAAAATAAAAGGGGTCAGTCTCACAGACTCAGTGATCATCGACTCCGTGAGTAGGGCATAGATGGGAAACAAGCATAAGCAGATAAGTTGAATAATAAAATCAAAAAATCAAATGTAATCGTAAGAAACCAAATCATAAGTAGGATGCTTGTGCCTTGTAAAAAAAATGAAGTCATGAAATCATATTACAACATTGTATTTGCCAAAACGATGCTGAAAACCAATATAATGTAACTGAGTTCAAACAACCGAAACATTACTTGCCATAAAAAAAATATGAACAATAGTATCAAGTATGCACGCTCCTAGGATGTGTGTTATATAAAGAAATTAAAGTGTACGGCCACGTAAACCATTTCATGATCATCAACTAAGCACTGAAAGCTTTTATTCAAACCATGGGAGTTGCAAAGAAATCTTAACTCTCCACCCTGCAAAAGAGAATACGTCAAAAAACTCACAAGGCTCTCAAGTAGGTAAGTATCGTAATCACCCGTGGACCCATTTCCACGTAATAACATCTGGGAGCTCTACTCCACCGAATTCTCCACAACGATTGCAGTCTCGACGATGCTGGCCAACATCGGAGAAATCAAGCAATCGCAACCACGAATATCACTAGTGGCCTAGCCACATATAACAACCCATGGCCTTGCCACGTAAATCACAGACTATGGCCCCAGCCACGTCTAACAGCCTGTCGGTGACCCAAAAGTTCTCTCGCTAAAGCTCACTTGTGCACAAGGGTCACACTTAACTGAAGTGACAATCGGCCTACTCTCAATGCTCTCGGTTTATCAAAACCATTTTTAAAACCAAATCGGCTTTTACAAGGCTTTTCCTTTTAATCCTTTCAAATCAAGGTTTGATAGCCCCTTTGAAATTACTTTTCAAGTTAAATGGCATGGTGTAATCACTTATATGAAGATCGTTATAAAATCGAAGCTCAAAACTTTGCATTTTAAATCATTTAATAAATGCTTTTAGCTATGCATATCACACAAAAACACAAGGCACAGATTTTGATACAAACATCGTGAAAAGCTTGTTTCCCAGTTTCGAAAACTCTTTACATATATGGTTTATCTATAGTTGTGTCCAAAACTCCTTTCAAACAATTTACACCCACAAACTTCCTATAGTTTCTACAAGCTCATGCTTTCCACAATAGCAATATAAATCATTGTAAATACGTTAGAAATTGCCTAACAAGGCTAACAGCTCATGTTATCCACAATTGCACTTAGGAAAACCATCAATATTTACTAACGTAAATCATTATATATATAGCACAGAGATTTTTAAAATAGACATCCCTTACTCACCTTACAATAGTGGGACATTACATCGCTATTGATTCGGGCATGTATCTAGCTAATTCCACTCGCCGGTTACCTGTTACTTCCTACGGCAAGCCACCACATCACATTTTCTTTACTCATACACTTCCTATCAATCATATAAACTCAATACACTTAATTTATTCATATGCATGGCAGCACAGCAATCAATAATTCCGTAACCTAATCTCATAGTTTTCATTAACCCTTACTTACAATCATTTAACATATAATCCATATTCTATCAAATAACCAATGCCAACACAACACCATGCAATCACATTGCATGCTTACCTTTCAATTTTAGGTTGAGTTCCACACATATAGTTCTCAATTTCCTCACATCCGTAGTCACCATTGCTGGCACAAACATAGGTAATCAATATACATATCATTTTCCTTTATTACTTATAAGTTCAAGACTAAAACACTTACCCATTGCTTGTTTAGCTCCAAAATCACCATGCATTCCAAGATCTACCTACATGCATGCCTTCGGTCCCTTGAATCCTTGTAGATTTTTGCTACCACAAACAAAATCCCACATTACAATTGATACTAAGCATGTATTTCAAGAAAAATGGAAATCTCTTTACCTTACTTGTCTCAGGTGGACCAAACCGATCTTTCCCTTCCTTTTTCTTCTTCCTCCTTTCTTCCTTTCTTTCTTCCCCCTTTTCTTTCTCCCTTGTTACGGGAGGACTCCCCAAGGCAAAAGACTTGAAAATGCCTTTGGTTTCTCCATTTTGTTCTCACATGGGCAGATTGCCCAAGGTCACTTGTTTTCCATGTTGTTTTCTATCCTTTTTCTCTTTATTTTCTCTATAGGCAGGTTGCCCAAAGCTTTATGCCTTTTTGGCATGTTTTCTTCTCCGTTTATGTGTATACAAGGCAAAAGCCTTGAAAATTTTTCCACCCATCACACCCATTTTCCATACCTTTTCCATTCTTATTTTCTTATTTCTTTATTTGTTCCTTATCCTCATTGGACCAACTCAATCCCCACTCACATTTCATGCACACATTACCTCTTTTGCTCATTGGTCCAAAATCTATCCTAATTGCCTTCCATCCGCCACCTCATTTTCTTACTTTTATTTTTATTTCCGTTGCCCCATATTTCTTTCAATTACATTTCATGCACAACTTTCCTTTATATTTTATTTGCCATTTATCAACCAATCAAGTCTCATGCAACCCACATTTCACTTTCGTCATTTGACCACAAATGCACAATCAAATTACACGCAAATAATCTTTAACTTTATCTTTCCCTTCTTTTTCACATGGTGGGTCTCACATTATCCCCACTAGCTTCCTTTTTTGGCACACCATAGCTTGCATGTAATAGTAACTTTCACATGACATCTCATATTCCTCATAATTTAACTTTCCTTGGTTAGTAAACTTCCATTTAACTTCTAATATTAGAATTTGCAAATGATTCCTCAATCTTTTCTTTATTTTCCTTGTGACCCTCCGAACTTTTCATCTTTCACGATTTAGTCCTTCCAACATGTTTTAAACTCTAATTTTCTTCTATTTTCCTTCCTTTACATGTGTACAAATGTAATATAAGGTTTACACCCCATCAAGGTGTCACCATAATATTTAAATATACACTTACCACACTAGCTTTATTTAATAAAGGCACATGTCCCCACTTATGTCGTTTTTCTTCAAATTCATTCTTACTTCTTCTCCCCTACTTAGAATACTCATATACTTCTTTTCACGACTAACTTCAACTACAGATAAAATATTAATAATTTAATATTATTTTATTAATAAAATATTATTTTATTTTAAAATTTTTTAACTTATCTTGTCAGGATCCAAAATGTCTCACTTTGCCTCGGTTCACTTCAGAATCGCCTTTTTATCTCGCTAATTCATCCTCAATAAGCTATTATTATTTAATTATCATGTCCTTGCGTACTGAATATTTTATTTTAAAATATTCTTTTCGTCTATCACCGCTCTTTTGTACTTAAATTTATGTCCATCAACCCTCTGTCTCGTCGATGAGATCATATTGCCTCTTATACGAGGGTATGAGGTGTTATAGTAATTGCAAAACTTGGAACAAGGTTTTATTTAAATACTTCCCAATATCATTACAAATATCCACTTACAAACTTGCAACTTCCTTTTTGTAGCTTCACAATT
>NW_018397280.1:215991-220531 GCF_002168275.2 Theobroma umbraticum
TTTCACAAGATTCATAACAAGATTCCTTTTAAATATTTCCTTATAATTACCCACCTGAATCCATGTCTCTTAATGTGCACCCACATAACCCCTGGTTAGCCTTTAGATTCCTTAGCAAGTTCCAAATACCACATTACATTAATGTGCATATAAAGTATTTCTAAGTAACATCAATTATCATTCTTGTCACCTATTGTTTGGTATATCCTTTTCAAAACTTTGGTGCATTTTCCAAACACTTAATTACTCTTTTGTCCATTATCCTTGCAAACAAGTTCATTCCAAAAGCATGCATCTATTCTCCAAGATAGGTGAATGCATACTCATCTATTCATACCTCAATTCATATTCATAAGTTTTTAGTATGCCACATAGTTGGCCTTACCTTATTACTAATCTTTTTCCTTCAACTATGTCAAAATAAGATTTACAAACCCTCATGACATTACCTTATATCAACTTATTTACTATGCCAATCTTATAATCCTTTATTAACAATTTCATCTTTTAGTATTGGCATTACTTTATCAATGTCTCACACATTCTTTTAACATTTCACTCACTCTTTTCTTGGCCTCTGAACAAGGTTTAATCTCTGATCTCCTCTATCCCTTAGGTTTTGACTTTAGTTAACATGATGTTTATCTTGACACTTCACATTATAGCTCATTTCATTGTAGTCGTCTCAAATACTTTCAATTTCCTCTTTGCTTACATGTCAATATATGACAATAAAGAACTTGCCAATCATTCACCTAAACATTCTTCAAAATATTTAAAACTCCAACTAAGAAATTCCAATATCAAAGTCAATAGCCATAATTTGGCTTGCAAATTCATCAACATGTCCCATTATTGAGCCAATCATTATTTATTCTTAGATTTTCATCAATTGACCCTTTGTCTTATCGATTAGGTCTTATTGACTCTTATTTGAGAATATAGGGTGTTACAATAAAATCATTTAAAATGAGTACTAGGGCTCTAAAAGACTTGAGTGACTATAAATGGACTTTTCTTACTAATGGATGGCTTTTAC
Organism: Theobroma umbraticum; assembly: GCF_002168275.2. Taxonomy (NCBI): domain Eukaryota; kingdom Viridiplantae; phylum Streptophyta; class Magnoliopsida; order Malvales; family Malvaceae; genus Theobroma; species Theobroma umbraticum. The sequence continues at coordinate 217,031 of NW_018397280.1, forward strand.
TTCACGTTTTCCAAAGCAGACATTCAATTATAATATATTTTAACCGAAAATATAAAATAATTTAATTTAAAATCAATTATGAGATTATAAAACCATTTATAGCAAGTAATAAGGCTTTCGAAGGTATAGGTGGCTATAAATGGGTTTTTCTTGCCAATGAGTGACTTTTTCTTCATGTTTCTTGAGGTAAACATTCAAATATTATTTGTTTTACCCAAAAATGTAGGAAAATCCAACTTAAAATCAATTATGATGTTACAAAACCATTTAAGGTGAGTAATAAGGATTTTGAAAGCTTGAATGGCTTTAAATAGACTTTTCATGCCAATGAATAGCTTTTGCTTCATGTTTCATGAGGCAGACACTTAATTATAATCTTTTTTAACTAACAAAATAAAAAAAATCAACTTAAAATCAATTATGAGATTATAAAACCATTTAAAGCGAGTAATAATGCTTTCGAAGGTATGAGTGACTATAAATGGACTTTTCTTTTCAATGGATAGCCTTTGCTTCATGTGTTCTGAGATAGACATTCAATTATAATCTGTTTTAATTAAAAATGTAAAAAAATTCAACTCAAAATTAATTATGAGATTATAAGACCATTTAAAGTGAGTAATAAGGCTTTCGAAGGCACGAGTGACTATAAATAAACTTTTCTTGTCAATGTATAGCTTTTGCTTCATGTTTCCTAAAGTAGACATTCAATTATAATATATTTTAATAAAAAATTTAACAATATTCAACTTAAACTCAATTATGAGATTATAAAACTATTTAAAGCAAAAAATAAGACTTTTAAAGGGATGGGTGACTATAGATGCACTTTGCTTGCCAGTGAATGATTTTTTCTTCAAATTTTTTAAGCCAAACATTCAAATATTATTTGTTTTAACCAAAAATGTAAAAAAATTCAAATCAGAATTAATGATGAGATTATAAAACCATTTAAAGTGAGTATTAAGGCTTCCCAAGGCTTGAGTGACAATAAATAGACTTTTGTTACCAATGGATAGCCTTTGCCTCATGTTTCCTGAAGAAGACATTCAATTGTAATATATTTTTATTAAAAATGTAAAAAAATGTAACTTAAAATCAATTTTGAGATTATAAAACCATTTAAAGCAAGTAATAAGATTTTCGAAGGCATGAGTGACTATAAATGGACTTTTCTTATCAATGAATGGCTTTTTCTTCATGTATCCTAGGGAGACATTCAAATATAATCTGTTTTAACCAAAACTGAAGACTAATTCAACTTAAAATCAATTATTAGATTATAAAACTATTTAAAGTGAGTAGTAAGGCATTCGATAGCATGAATAACTATAAATAGAGTTTTCTTGCCAATGGATGCCTTTTGCTTCATGTTTCTGGAGGCAAACATTTAGTTATAATATATTCTAACCAAAAATATAAAAAAATTAAAATTAAAATCAATTATGAGATTATAAAACTATTTAAAGCAAGTAATAAGGCTTTCAAAGGCATGGGCAACTATAAATATTCTTTTGTTGCCAATGAATGACTTGCTCTTTGTGTTTCCTTAGGGAGACATTCAAAAGTAATCTATTTTAACCAAAACTGTAAAAAAATTCAACTTAAAATCAATTATGAGATCATAAAACTATTTAAAGAGAGTAAAAGGCTTTTGAAGGCTTGAGTGACTATAAATGGACTTTTCTTATCAATTGATAGCTTTTGCTTTATATTTCTTAAGGTGGATATTTAGATATAACATATTTTAACTAAAAATTTAAAAAAATTCAACTTAAAATTAATTATGAGATTATAGATCTATTTAAAGCGGATAATAAGGCTTTTGAAGGTGCGGATGACTATAAATATAGTTTTCTTGGTAATGAATGATTTTTTTTTTCACGTTTTCCTAGGTAGACATTCAAATATAATCTATTTTAACCAAAAGGTAAAAAAATCTAACTTAAAATCAATTATGAGGTTATAAAACCATTTAAGGTGAGTAATAAGGATTTTGTAGGCTTGAGTCGCTTTAAATGGACTTTTCTTATCAACGGATGGCTTTTGCTTCATGTTACCTAAGGCAAATATTCAATTACAATCTATTTTAATAAAAAATATAAAAAAATTCAATCTAAAATCAATTATGAGATTATAAAATCATTTAAAGCGAGTAATAATGCTTTTGAAGACATGGGTGACTATAAATGGACTTTTTTTTTTCAATGGATAGTATTTGCTTCATATTTCTTAAGGCAGACATTCAATTATAATCTATTTTAACCAACAATATAAAAAAATTCAACTTAAAATCAATGAGATTATAAAACCATTTAAAGTGAGTAATAATGTTTTTGAAGACATGGGCCACTACAAAAAGACTTTTCTTGCTAATGAGCATCTTTCTCTTCATACTTCCTGAGGCAGATATTCCATTATAATTTCTTTTAACTAAAAATATAAAAAAATTTAACTCAAAATCAATTATGAGATTATAAGACCATTTAAAGCAAGTAATAAGGCTTTCGAAGACTTGAGTGAATATAAATGAACTTTTCTTATCAATAAATGGTTTTTGCTTCACATTTCTCAAAGTAGATATTTAATTATAGTATATTTTAATAAAAAATATAAAAATAATCAAGTTAAACTCAATTATGAGATTATAAAACTATTTAAAGCAAAAAATAAGACTTCCGAAGGCATGGGTGACTATAGATGCACTTTTCTTGTCAATGAATAGCTTTTTCTTCACATTTCTTAAGGCAAACATTCAAATATTATTTGTTTTCACTAAAAATATAAAAACATTTAACTCAAAATTAATGATAAGATTATAAAATCATTTAAAGCTAATAACAAGGCTTTCAAAAGCTTAAGTGATTATAAATGGACTTTCCTTGCCAATGGATGGCTTTTGCTTCATGTTTCTCAAAGTAGACATTTAATTATAATATATTTTAATAAAAATATAAAACAATTCAGCTTAAAATCAATTATAAGATCATAAAACCATTTAAAGCAAGAAATAAGACTTTTGAAGGCATGGGCGACTATAAATGGAATTTTCTTCCTAATGAATGGCTTTTTCATCATGTCTCCCTAGGGAGACATTCAAATATAATTTGTTTTAACCAAAATTGTATAAAAATTTAACTTAAAATCAATTATGAGATTATAAAACTATTTAAAGCGAGTAGTAAGTCCTTCGAAGGCTTGAATGGCTATAAATGGACTTTTCTTATCGATGGATAGCTTTTGCTTCATATTTCTTGAGGCAAACATTCAATTATAATATATTCTAACCAAAAATGTTAAAAAATTCAATTTAAAATCAATTATGAGATTATAAAGTCATTCAAAGCAAATATTAAGGCTTTCGAAGGCATGGGCGACTATACATTGACATTTCTTGTCAATGAATGGCTTTTTCTTCATTTATTCCTAGGGAGACAATCAAATGCAATATGGCTTAACCAAAATTGTAAAAAAAATCAACTTAAAATCAATTATGAGATT
>NW_018397280.1:220618-221004 GCF_002168275.2 Theobroma umbraticum
TTCTCAAGGCAGACATTAGTTATAATATATTCTAACCAAAAATGTAAAAAAAAATTAACTTAAAATCAATTATGAAATTATAGATCCATTTAAAATGGGTAAAAAGGCTTTTGAAGGTATAGGTGGCTATAAATAGACTTTTCTTGCCAATGAATGGTTTTCTTTCACAATTCCCTAGGCAGACATTCAAATATAATCTGTTTTAACTAATAATGCAAAAAAATCCAGCTTAAAGTCTATTATGAGGCTATAAAACTATTTAAAGTGTGTAATAAGGATTTCAAAAGCTTGAGTGGCTTTAAATAGACTTTTCTTGCTAACAGATGGCTTTAACTTCATGTTTCCTAAGGCAAACACTCAATTATAATCTATTTTAACTAACAATA
>NW_018397280.1:221104-224258 GCF_002168275.2 Theobroma umbraticum
AGCTCCCAAAATGAGTCAAAATAACTCTATATAATAGAGTTATCATGAGGCAAAAATTCAATTATAATCTATTTTAACAAAAAATATAAAAAAATCTAACTTAAAATCAATTATGAGATTATAAAACTATTTAAAGCGAGTAATAATATTTTCGAAGGTATCGGTGACTATAAATAAACTTTTTTTTCAATGAATGGCTTTTTCTTCACATTTCTTGAGGTAGATATTAAATTATAATAAGTTTTAACTAAAAATGTAAAAAAATTCAGCTCAAAATGAATTATGGGATTATAAGACCATTTAAAATGAGTAATAAGACTTTCGAAGGCTTGGCAGACTATAAATGAATTTTTCTTGTCAATGAATAGCTTTTGCTTCATGTTTCCTGAAGCAAACATTCAATTATAATGTATTTTAATCAAAAAAATAAAAAAAATCAAGTTAAACTTAATTATGAGATTATAAAACCATTTAAAGCAGAAAATAATACTTTCCAAGGCATGGGTGACTATAGATGCACTTTTCTTGTTAGTGAATGGCTTGTTCTTTACGTTTCTTAAGGTAAAAATTCAATTATTATCTATTTTAATGAAAAATGTAAAAACATTCAAGTCAAAATGAATGATGAGATTATAAAACCAGTTAAAGCAAGTGATAAGGTTTTCAAAGGCTTGAGTGACTATAAATGGATCTTTCTTTCCAGTGAATGGCTTTTCCTTCATGTTTCTCAAGGTAGACATTCAATTATAATAAGTTTAACCAAAAATGTAAAACAATTCAACTAAAAATTAATTATGAGATTATAAAACCATTAAAAGTGAGTAATAAGGCTTTTGAAGGCATGAGTAAATATAAATGGACTTTCCTCTCCAATGAAAGGCTTTTGCTTCACGTTTCTTGAAGTAGACATTTAATTATAATCTATTTTAACCAACAACATAAAACAATTCAGCTTAAAATCAATTATGAGATTATAAAACCATTTAATGCAAGTAATAAGGCTTTGGAAAGCATAGGTGACAATAAATGGACTTTCCTTGCCAATAAAGAGCTTTATCTTCATGTTTTTTGAGGTAGACATTTAATTATAATCTGTTTTAACCATGAATGTAAAAAAAGTCAACTTAATATCAATTATGAGATTATAAAACCATTTAAAGTGAGTAATATGGCTCTCAAAGGCTTGATTGACTATAAATAGACTTTTCTTACTAATGGATGGTTTTTGCTTCACATTTCCTAAAGTAGACATTCAATTATAATATATTTTAACAAAAAATGTAAAAACAATTTAACTTAAAATTAATTATGAGATTATAAAACCATTTAAAGCAAGTAATAAGACTTTTGAAGGCATGGGTGACTATGAATAGACTTTTCTTACCCATCAATAGCTTTTTCTTCACGTTTCCCATGGCAAACATTTAAACATTATTTGTTTGAACTAAAAATGTAAAAGAAATCTAACTTAAAATCAATTATGAGATTATAAAACCATTTAAATGAAGTAATAAGGATTTCAAAGGCTTAAGTGATTATAAATGGACTTTTCTTGCCAATGGATGGTTTTTACTTCATATTCCTTGAGGCAGATATTCAGTTCTAATATATTCTAAGCAAAAATGTAATAAAATTCAACTTAAAATCAATTACGAGATTATAAATCCATTTAACACTAGTAATAAGGCTTTTGAAGCTATGGATGATTATAAGTACACTTTTCTTGCCAATGAATGGTTTTTTCTCATATTCTCCTAGGCAGACATTCAAATATAAACTGTTTTAACCAAAAACATAAAAAAATTCAACTTAAAATCAATTAGGAGATTATAAAACCATTTAAAGCGAGTAATAAGGCTTTCGAAGGCTTCAGTGACTATAAATGGAGTTTTTCGGTCAATGGATGGCTTTTGCTTCACGTTTCTTGAAGCAGACATTTAATTATAACATATTTTAACAAAAAAATATAAAACAATTCAACATAAAATCAATTATGAGATTATAAAATCATTTAAAGCAAGAAATAAGAGTTTCGAAGGCTTGAGTGACTTTAGATGGACTTTTCTTACCAATGGATAGTTTTTCTTCACGTTTCTCAAAGTAGACACTCAATTATAATCTTTTTTAACCAACAATATAAAACAATTTAATTTAAAATCAATTATAAGATTATAAAACTATTTAAAGCAAGTAATAATGCTTTCAAAGGCATAGGTAACTACAAATGGATTCTTTTTTCAATGAATAGCTTTTACTTCATGTTTTTTGAGGTAGACATTCAATTATAATCTATTTTAACCAACAATATTAAAAAATCTAACTTAAAATCAATTATGAGATTATAAAATCATTTAAAATGAGTAATAATGTTTTTTAAGGCATGGGTGACTATAAATAAACTTTTCTTACCAAGGAATGGCTTTCTGAACACATTTTCTAAGGTGGACATTTAATTATAATCTGTTTTAACAAAAACTATAAAAAAATTAACTCAAAATCAATTATGAGTTTATAAGATCATTTAAAGCAAGTACGAAGGCTTAAGTGACTATAAATGAACTTTTCTCGTCAATAAATGACTTTTGCTACACGTTTTCTAAAGCATATATTAATTATAATATATTTTAATCAAAATGTAGAAAAAAATTCAATTTAAACTCAATTATGAGATCATAAAATTATTTGAAGTAAGAAATAAGGCTTTCGAAGGCATGGGTATGGATAGCTTTTCTTCACACTTCTCAAAGTAGACACTCAATTATAATCTCTTTTAACCAACAATATAAAAATATTCAATTTAAAATCAATTATAAAATTATAAAACTATTTAAAGCGAGTAATAATGCTTTCAAAAGCATAGGTAACTATAAATGGATTTTTTTTTCAATAAATAGCTTTTACTTCATGTTTTCTGAGGTAGACATTCAATTATAATCTATTTTAACAAAAAATATTAAAAAATTCAACTTAAAATCAATTATGAGATTATAAAACCATTTAAAACGAGTAATAATATTTTTAAAGGCATGGGTGACTATAAATGGACTTTTCTTACCAAGGAATGGCTTTTTGAACACATTTTCTGAGGCAGATATTTAATTATAATCTGTTTTAACTAAAAATATAAAAAAATTCAACTCAAAATCAATTATGA
>NW_018397280.1:224358-260680 GCF_002168275.2 Theobroma umbraticum
ACTATAAATGGACTTTTCTTACCAAGGAATGGCTTTTTGAACACATTTCCTAAGGTGGACATTTAATTATAATATTTTTTAACCAAAAATATAAAAAAATTCAACTCAAAATCAATTATGAGTTTATAAGACCATTTAAAGCAAGTACGAAGGCTTTCGAAGGCTTAAGTGACTATAAATGAACTTTTCTTGTCAATAAATAACTTTTACTACACGTTTTTCAAAGTAGACTTTGAATTATAATATATTTTAATAAAAATGTAGAAAAAAATTTAATTTAAACTCAATTATGAGATTATAAAATTATTTAAAGTAAGAAATAAGGCTTTCGAAGGCATGGGTATGGATGCATTTTTTTTGTTAGTGAATGGCTTTTTCTTCATGTTTCATGAGGCAAACATTCAAATATTATCTATTTTAACTAAAAATATAAAAAAATTCAACTCAAAATCAATGATAAAATTATAAAATCAATTAAAGCAAGTAATAAGGCGTTCAAAGTCTTGAGTGACTATAAATGGACTTGTCTTGCCAATTGATGGCTTTTGCTTCATCTTTCCTGAAGTAGTCATTTAATTATAATATATTTTAATAGTTTTGTAATCTCATAAATAATTTTAAATTGAATTATTTTTTTATTTCTGGTTAACACAAATCATAATTGGATGTTTGCTTGGAAAAACATGAAGCGAAAGCCATCCATTGACAAGAGAACTCCATTTATTGTCACTTTTGCCTTCGAACGCCATATTACTCATTGTTAGTGATTTTATAACTTTTTAAATGATTTTAAGATGATTTTGTTTTAATTTTTTATTAAAACAGATCATTATTGGTTGTTTGCCTTAGGAAACAGGAAGCGAAAGCCATCCATTGACAAGAAAAACCTATTTATATTCATTTATGACTTTGAAAGCCTTGTCACTCACCTTAAGTAGTTTTATAACTTTATGAATGACTTTAAATTGAATATTTTTTCATTTTCGGTTAAAACAGATCATTATTGGATGTTTGCCTCTAAGAACATGAAGGGAAAGCCATCCGTTGATAAAAAAAGTCCATTTGTAATCACTCATGCCTTCGAAAGCCTTGTTACTCGATTTAAATGGTTTATAATATCATAAATGATTTTAAGCTGAATTTTTTTTATTTTTGGTTAAAATAGATCATAATATGATGTATGGCTCAAGAAATATGAAGTGAAAGCGATCCATTGACAAGAAAAGTCTATTTGTAGTCACCCATACCTTCGAAAGCCTTGTCAGTCTGTTTAAGTTTTTGTATAATGTTATAAATGATTGTAAATATATTTTTTCCATTTTAGGTTAAATAGATCATAATTGAATGTTTACCTTGAGAAACATGAAATGAAAGCCATCCATTCACAAGAAAGGTCCATTTATATTTACTCGTGCTTTTGAAAGGCTAGTTATTCACTTTAAATGGTTTTATAATCTCATAATGAGTTTAAGTTGAATTTTGTTTCATTTTTTGTTAAAACAGATCATAATTAGATGTTTGTCTTGGGAAACATAAAACAAAAACCATCACTTTTCAATAAAAGTCCATTTATAGTCACTTATACCTTCGAACGCTTAATTACTTGCTTTAAACAGTTTATAATCTTATAAATGATTTTAGGTTAAGGGTTTTTTTTTCATTTTTGATGAAAGCAAATCATAATTGGATGTTTGCTTTGAGAAACATGAAGTAAAAGCCATCCATTGACAACAAAAGTCTATTTATAGTTGTTCATGCCTTCGAAATCTTAGTTTCTCACTTTAAATGGTTTTATAACCTTATAAATAATTTTAAGTTGAATTATTTTTCATTTCTAGTTAAAACAAATCATAATTGGATGTTTGCCTCAAGAAATGTGAAGCGAAAGCCATCCATTAGGAAGAAAACTCCATTTATAGTCACTCATGCCTTCGAAGGCCATGTTACTCACTTTTAGTGATTTTATAATTTTATAAATGATTTTAAGATGAATTTGTTTTTAATTTTTGGTTAAGACATATCATTATTGGTTGTTTGTCTTAGGAAACATGAAGCGAAAACCATCTATTGACAAGAAAAGTCCATTTATCTTCACTCATGACTTCAAAAGCCTCATTACTCGCCTTAAGTGGTTTATAACTTTATGAGTGACTTTAAATTGAATTTTTATTTCATTTTAGGTTAAAACATATCATTGTTGGATGTTTACCTAAGGGAACGTGAAGGAAAAGCCATCCATTGATAAGAAAACTCCATTTATAATCAATCGTGCTTTTGAATGCCTTGTTACTCAATTTAAATGGTTTATAATCTCATAAATGATTTTAAGCTGAATTTGTTTTTCATTTTTAGTTAAAATAGATCATAATTGGATGTATACGTCGAAAAACAAGAAGTGAAAGCCATCCATTGATAAGAAAAGTCCATTTGTAGTCACTTATGCCTTCGAAAGCTTAGTTTGTTGATTTAAGTCGTTGTATAACACTATAAATGATTTTAAATTAATTTGTTTTTCATTTTAGGTTAAAAAAGATCATATTTTCATGTTTGTCTCAGGAAACATGAAGTGAAAGCTATCCCTTTACAAGAAAAGTCCATTTATATTCACTCATACTTTCGAAAGCCTAGTTACTCACTTTAAATATTTTTATAATCTCATAAATGAGTTTAAGTTGAACTGTTTTTCATTTTTGATTAAATCATATCATAATTAGATGTTTGCCTTGAGAAATATGAAGCGAAGGCTATCCCTTAATAGAAAAAGTCCATTTATAGTCGCTAATATCTTCGAAAGCCTAGTTACTTGCTTTAAATTGTTTATGATCTCATAAATGACTTTAAGTTGAATTTTTTTTATTTTTGGTTAAAACAGATCATAATTTGATGTTTGCTTTACGAAACATGAAGCAAAAGTCATCCATTGACAAAAAAAAGTCCATTTATAGTCACTCATGCCATCGAAAACCTTATTACTCGCTTTAAGTGGTTTTAAAACTTAATAAATGATTTTAAATTGAATTTTTTTTAATTTCACATTAAATTAGATCATAATTTGATGTCTAAATATGGAAATGTGAACGAAAGACATCCATTGACATGAAAAGTTCATTTGTAGTTACTCATACTTTCGAAAGCCTTGTTAGCCGATTTAAGTGGTTTTATAAATTTAGAAATGATTTTAAAAAGATTTTTTTTTCATTTTAAGCTAAAACAAATCATAATTGAATATCTACCTGGTGAAATATGAAGCAAAAGCCTTCCATTCACAAAAAAGTCTATTTATAATCACTTATGCCATCAAAAGCTTAGTTACCCATTTTAAATAGTTTTACAACTTCATCAATAATCTTAAGTTGAATTTTTTTCATTTTTGGTTCAAACAGATCATAATTGGATGTTTGTCTCATGGTTTTTTCTTTATAATAAATAGCATCCACTTCACATTTCCTAATGCAAACATCCAATTACAATAGATTTTAACCATAAACTACAAAGGTTTTGATTTATAATCATTTATAAGATTTTAAATGGATTAATATATCATTTAAAGTAAGTAACAAAGTTTTTGATTGCATGATTAATATAAAACGGTCTTTTCTTATCAAGAGATAGCATCCAATTCACCGTTCCCCATTGAAACATCCAATTATGATAAGTTTTAATGAAAAAAGTCTAGATATTTCAATTTATAATCATTTATAAATTAATATAACATTCATATATTGTTTAAAGTAATATAAATAAATTAATATATTATTTGAACTAAGTAATAAAGCATATGATTGCATGATGAACATAAAATGGTTTTCTTTTCAAGGGATAGCATCTACTTCATGTTTCCCAATGCAAACATCCAATTTTGATAGGTTTTAACCATAAAGTCCAAAAATTTCAATTTATAATTATTTATAATATTATAAATGAATTAATATATCAGTCAAAGTGTAACAAAGCTTTCGATGGGATGATTAACTTAAAATATTCTTTTCTTGTCAATAGATACCATCCATTTCACGTTTTTCAGTTCAAACATCCAATTATGATAGGTTTTGACCATAAAGTCCAAATATTTCAATTAATAATCATTTGTAAGATTACAACTAAATTAATATTTCAATTAAAGCATGTATCAAAGCTTTTGATGGCATGATTAAATTAAAATGGTTTGTTCTTGTTACTAGATACCATCCACTTAACATTTTCCAATTCAAGCAACCCATTATGATAGCTTTTAACCATAAAGCCCAAATATCTGAATTAAAAATCATTTATAAGATTATAAATGGATTAATATATCATTTAAAGTGTGTATGAAAGCTTTCTATGGCATGATTAACTTAAAATGGTCTTTTTTTTATAATAAACAGCATCCACTTCATGTTTCCAAATGCAAACATCTAATTACAATAAGTTTAAACCATGAAGTCCAAAGATTTTGATTTATAACTATTTATTAGATTATAAACTAATTAATACATCATTTAAATGAGTAAAAAGGCTATTGATGGCATGATTAGCTTAAAATGGTCTTTTTTTCATTATGAATAGCATCCGCTTCTTGTTTTCCAATGCAAACATCCAATTACGATAGGTTTTAACCATAAGGTGTCAAGATTTTAATTTTTAATCATTTAAAAGATTTTGAATGGATTAATATATCATTTAAAGCAAGTAACAAAGCTTTCGATAGTCTTTTCCTTTCAAGGGATCGCATCCTTTGGATATTTCCCTATCCAAGCATACAATTATGATAGGTTTTGATGATAAAGTCCTAATATTTCAATTTATAATCATTTAAAAATTAATATATGTCAGTTAAAATTCTATTACACAAGTATACGTATCGAATAGATAGTATATTAGCAAGTAGAGTATCGATCCCACAGAGAATTGATTAAAAGTTTACTAAGTACTAAAATTATCGCAAATTAATCTTATCCAAACAATATCAAAAAAATATCAAATCAAACTAAGTTATAGCAAAATTAAACTAAGAAAAATCAAAATAATAAATACTCAAATAAATATCAAATCAAACAAGCCTAGGATTACAATATCCCTCATACTTCATCTAAGTCTTACCTCTCTTCCTTAACTTATTTTAATGGTTTGAATTGCTAACCTAGAGTCCTAAATTATTTATAAGGGTCTCCCGACTCATCTTATAAAAATATCTATTTTAACCAAAACACTATATCCCTATGTGAATTGAAATTAAAATAGATTCATTAAGTTCAGGCTCTAATCTGGCTACATATGACCTATAGGTATATCCTTATCTTATGCATTAAGGGGGTATATACTAAGGAGGAGTAATCCCTCACTTGCACATAGATATAAAATATAAATATAAACCTTGCACTCTTAATCTAGGAATGTTTTGTCATCATCAAAAATAAAAGCAAAAATGTTGAATCCATATGTTTTTTATGATAACAAAACATTCTCATTCATTGATGTCTAATTATATTATTTTAGTGTGCAAGAGAAAACTTAAATTCTTTAATTTATTTGTTGTTTGAAAACAAGTCAAGAAGCTTGCTTAATTACAAGATCAGCTAATAAGTTAAACAAGCAAAGAAGATAGAGCTCAATGGAGATAAATTAGTTTTAATTGATTAACATGGAGCCTTATCTAGTTAAAGCAGCACTAGTTGCTACACCAAAGTGAGACATAAAAGCCTTAATCAGTTAGCTTGAAGCGTAATGGATTAGAAGGGAATTAAGTGCAAAACAGAAGCTTATGAACTTTATAACCAAAAGGGATAATTGGTTAAAGCTCAAACTTGAAGTACCACGAAACGCCAAGATTCAAATTCAAAATGTTGATGACCTTTAAAGGGCGCCAAATGGAGATTCAAAGATCAAGATTTCTTAATCTGTTAAAGCCCATTTCAATCAGTTGAGGATTGAAGAGAAAGAAGCTTCATTCAATTAAAGGTAAGATTAATCAATTAGAAGTAGGTTGGTTGAAATAGCTACTTGAAGAGGTCTGAAAATAAAAAGTTCTTAATCAGTTAAAGTTAGCTCTAACTAGTTAACATAAGGAAGTAGACTACAAGTTAGAAAGGGCTTAAAATTGGTTAAAGCCATCTTTAACCGATTAAAGGGTCGCTACCAACACATTTGAATTTAACCGCGAGAAAACAAAATAATGACTAGTAATTGCTAGAAACTGTCTCTAATAGCTAGAAACTGTCCTCCAAATATTTAAAGGGTTTCTAATCATCATAAATGGTGAGAAAAGCATCCAAGAGCAAGATTGGAGCATAAAAGTGTTTGAAAGTTCTCTTTCCAAGTATGCTTCACTCCTATCTTTGTAAAAATGTTTTAAGCCTAACTTTATACATCTTAGATAATCTAGGTGATCAATTATAATTCATTTTTTCATTATTTCATATTCACTTAGACTGCGTGAGACACTTTAAGGGGTAAACCAAGCTTAAGAAAGCTTCAAAATCATTACAAGAGTTTAGAGCTTAGGTTAGAAGCTCACTTTATAAAAGCTTGGTGAAAGTTGTTAATTCCACTGATTTTAGTGAAGTTGGGCTGAAAATCCTTGATTGGGAAGATTAAGGTAATGGATGTAGGTTAGGTGGACCAAGCCACTATAAATATTATGTTTTGTCCACTTCTCTTAACTTTTTCTTTACTTGGTGCCTTTCAACCTTAACAAGTTTCAAACTTTCCATTTCAAAATCATTCGAAAGGATTTTTAAGCTTAAGCATTTTCTTCAGAATATTTTTTAAGTGCTATTCACTCCCCTCTAACATTCCATTTAGGAACGACAATAAGTCTATTGGATGAATTCCATGAAATTAATATGCCTTGCAAAAGATTTGTAATGGATTACAATTATGAGATCCCTATGCATTAAAGAGTAATCTCTAAATATTCCTAGTCAATGTATCATTGACACTAAACATCAATGATGCCTAGAGACTGGTACATTCTATATTCTTTACTTAAGAAGTAAGCAACCGATCTCAAGGTTGAAGTATAAAGATACTTGAAACTAGAATATAGGTGCTTGTTCGTGGAACAAGTTCACTAAATATGACTCGACATGAGAAATGCATTTAGTATCTCACTTTAATGTCTATGCAAATATTTCTTATGTGATAGTCATGTAGATACTCCTTAGACTTGAGATAATAGGTTGTTTTATATGTGGAGTGTTATACATTTGAACATATCCTAATGGGTCCTACCAAGGATACCAAATCAAGATATGGTTGGTTGTAGCATGAAGCATGTGAAGGCAAATGAGTGGTTAAGATAGGAATCATCACCCCAAGTGATTTAGGAGACATATCTTAACAATTCTTGGTTAATATTAGCTTATTAAAGTCTTTGGCCAAGTTCACTCAGAGATTATAAAAAAAGTTTCATAGCTAATGATCCAAGTTCACTTAGAGATTATAAAAAGAGTTTCATAACTAATGATCTAATCTCAAGAACAAATATGGAGACCAATAAGAGTAGACACAATACTATGCTCTTACCATTTTAATGATATATGGTAAGGGCATGAATTACACAAATAAAATGTAAACAAAAAGTTTGTCAAAAAACCATTTGACTTTCCTAACAATTGGGTAGCCATGATGCATTGCTTGATGTCAATCTTGGTTTATGGAATTGAATTGTAACACTCCTAATTTTGACATGGCTTATACACAATAAGGGCTAAGTTATTGAAGAGTAAATTTGAACCTCGATGTGTATGCTTGTGGAGTATTTATATGTACTACTATGTGTAGTAAGAATGATCTTGAAATTTATTGTATATTTGGAAACATCTTTGATGATATATGGATGTGCTAAGTGTAGAAAAGATGCCTTTTTATACTTAGGCAAAAAAAAATTATAAACACATTTGAGGAATAAAAAGGTTTAATACTTAGATTGGAGTTTTAATCTTATGTTCTAGTATTTGAGTAAAATATTTAAGTCATATATTAATGGTTTGAGGTTGTGGAAGAGATCTAGAATGGGTTTAGACTTTAAGAGGAACAATTTTTACAAACCTAGACCTAAGAAGCTGATCCTAATGCATAGAGGGTCAATTTTGTGAAGTAAAAAATAGGGGAAGTCATACATTCTAGTCCAAGATCAACTATAGGCCTTCCATAGTCGATCTTAGGGAGGAAAAATGGAATAAATGAAAACTTTTTTGTCTAGGATTGATTATAGATCCTCCATAGTCAATCCTATGAGGAAAATTGACTAAAAAAGAGACATTCTAGTCCATGATCGACTATAGACTCGCCATAGTTGATCTTGTGAAGGGAAAATGGGTGAATCATAAAACCTTTTAGTCCAAGATTGACCATGGACCCTCCATAGTCAATCTTAATCTGGCTAATCAGCCTAAAATGGGTTAAAAAACCCTAAAACTTAAAAATTCCTTCATTTCTCTCATTTTCCTTTGTTCTACAACCTTTTTCTCTTAAGTTTCATACCTTTCAAATCCTTTAAACCCCAAAAACAAATCTTGGATTCTAAGTGTGAAAGGCGAGGGTTTTCACTCCCAAAAGCTTGATTTTCATGCTTTTCATTTCCTCTTTTACCCATTTAAAACCCTAAGCCACAAATGGATTCTTGGAGCTATTTGAAGTGAATTTAGAGCTAAGAATCATCTAATCTAGCCTCTAAGGTATAGGTTTAACTCATTATTGAAGGATTTAAGCTTGTATGTTGGATTGCTAAAGATTTAGATAACTTTAGAAAAAGTTGGCATTTTTCAAAAGTCGGGATTTAATTAGTTTTGTGATGTTTTGATGTGTTTAAAGGAAGATTGAGCAATTTGGATGCATTTATGAGCCAAAAGATGATTGGGAGTGTAACATCCGATCCTCGGCACACTTGAATGATCATGAGCATCCACTAGGTACGGGGTTGAGAATAAATTTCCAAACCAAGCATATTGGCATTTAAACTTGAAAATGTGAAAACCAATTTTTTTAATTTACGATAAAATAAATTAGAAAACTATTTTTGTGAAGCTCAAATATATATAATAAGTGAAAATAAAAAAAATAATAATCAAATTGCAAAAAATAGAAAAAAGAAAAGCTTGAGGATCATAACGTAAAAACATATATATATATATATATTAAGAATGGGGGGTTTTGGGGCAAATAGCACACAGTGGACAAAAGATGCCCCCTACCACCATTTCCAGAACTTAGTTATTCATGCCTTCCATTGTCATTAACGCCAAGCTGATTTTCTCTTTATCCTTTCCCTTATTCATTTTACCTTTCATTCTTTAATCCTTAAAGCTTTGCCCAAGCTTTCCTTTTCCATTTCCTCTATGGTAGTCCTCAAGTAGCTCAAGGAAAATACAAAAAAATAAAAGGAAAATAATGGAAAATTTCTTTTAACCCTTGATAACTCAAGCCTACCAATGCAACTTTGAAGGAGTTAAAGCTTCATAAATGAGAGTATGCTACTGGAAATCTCAATGAGTAAGCTTTGAAGAAGTAAAGTGAGGAAGAATTATTGGGTTTTGGACAGGCGTTAAGAGCTAACAAGGTAAGGTAAATAATTAATTTACTTGTTGGTTTAATGGTTGTTCTAGTTACGGTTTGTAAAGAATAATGGAATTTGATAAATTAATATAACGTGTATTAGTTGTAAAAAATGTATGAAGGAAAGTGTTGATGGGAAGCTCTATTAATATTGATGACCGCATACCAAGGCCTAGCTAGTGAAAATTATTAAAGGTAAGGAAATAATTTGGGATTAGAATTTTATTACTATTCTACTTGCTATCCAATTGTGGAATATTGGCGTTGAAGTCTAATACTATGAAATATTATGGTATATGCTACTGGTGAATACTTGAGCGAGCATCTTGGCTATTAACTAGACATTACCATGTGAAAGCTACTTAAACCGTAGCCTAATACTAAAAAGACGATTGGTGGAGTCTAAGAGGTTAGATAAGAAATGAAATATGATATTTAATTCCTATACTACATGCTAGTTATATGTATAAAATAACCATTATTAAATTGTGCTAAATGAGTGCATAATGGGATTACTTAGGATTTGTCTAAAATAGTGCCTTGATTGTTAAACAAAGGTTGCTAGGAAGGTTGGAAAAAATAACATAGGCCATGGCACTAGAAACCTTGAAGCCCAAGATGGTAGAGGATTGAACTTTGCGATAGCAATTAACAGAATCAAGTTTAAGCCAACAAGATTGATAGGTAATATTGGTGAGAATTTCCACCAATTGGGGTAAGTGGCACTAAATTGCAAAACTATATTCTCATAAATATATTATCAATATATGTCACACATGATGATTGAATGAAATTATGGAAAGCATGAGCTAGTAGGAATTCCCTAAATTGATTGTGATTATGACTAAGATTTTTGAAGATGTTTTCTATATTTTGTACATGTATGTATGATACAATAAATATAAATATATTATGTGTTTTAAAGATGGGGAAACAAGCCTTTAACTAAGCTTTCAATTCAAAATTACCCTTGCAAGCTTTGTGTGATGCATTAGGCCAAGAGTGGCCATTATTTGACTCATGGAATGCAAAGTTTCAACTTTCTATTTTCACCAAGCTTGCAATTTTGATAAATATGCCATGCCATGAAATATGTTTGTGCATAAGCATATGGTTATGAATATATTATGTATTGTTTTATCATGCTTTATGAACACATTGAAATTAGATTGACTTTTCTCTTAATATAATTGAGACACTCGAGGGTAGGACCTGTTACCACACTAGGTTAAGTGTGGTCTTTGTGCACAAAGTAATGATTATTAATTATTGATATTTGATAATAAAAAAAAGAGACCTGAAGCCTTGAATTATATTTAGTTGCGATGGAAGTTCCCACGAGTAGGTAAAAGGGAGACTTGAAGCCTTGATTTATATTTGGTGGCATGGGGAGTTCCCACAAGTAGGTGATGATATTATTGACATGAGAGAGACTAAGCCTAAGGGCTATATTAGGCTTACCCGAGGTTGATGCTCACTTATTTGATTTTCCATTAAACATGGCATGGTAATTATACTTGGAATCTGTTTTTGGTTTTTTATGACAAGAATTTATACCTATTGAATGATGATTAGACATATCACATCCCTATGTTTTAAAGTTAATTATTATATACTTGCCATAGATTTACTATTGATATGAGATTGGAGTTAAACTGATTTCAACATGCTAAGCATCAATTTTATCATATGTTTTGGGAAATTTCTTTACTATGTATTCATGTTTAATTTGTTTAACGCATGAGATATACTTACAAAATTTATATTTCTTAGACTTGCAAGGCTTGTATTCCATCAATTTAATTGACTATTTTTTTATTGATTTGTTCTTGATTTATAAATATTCCACACTTATGCTTGTTTCCCTTCCTACCCATTCACTCAGTTATGAAAGACTCACCTCAATTAATTGTCGCCTATGGTAGATAAGTAATTGGATTGAGGGTAGCCACAACGAGAAGAATCTAGCTTGTTAAGTAGGTAATTGGCATCTCATATCACTACCCTTGTGTCACTCCACTGTCGTATCGTTTGTCATTTTCAAAAGAATGTTTTATTTTACTAAACTTGTTAAATTATGGGCCTAAAGGTCCTAGGCTATTATAGATTATTAATGATGTAATGTTTCAAAAGTTTTATAATGTACAAAGGTTGTATGGATGCCTTTAAGTTTGACATCATTTAAATCATTATATGAGATCAAGAAATTTATTTTCCTAATTAGTTATGAAGGTAAAGGAAGTCTCACAGTAACAAAAATTAAAGCTAAGTAACATTGATCAAAGTGATATAAAATATTCTTGGAAGGCTTCTGAGTCTTGTGGGTTTGCTTATATGACTCGTGTGCTGGTAATGGCCATAAGGAATGAGTCATTACATGGAGGTTAAAGATAGAAGCTTCGCTATGGAGCACCTCAAATTTGTCACTATGAGTGGGATATAATTTAATGCATGTGATGCATCATGCATAATAATATGCGCTGCCATGGTACAAAGTGTTGTGTATGCCTATATGTTTATGCCTAGGTTGAATGATGATATATGTATATAGTTTTGGTTGATTTAAGGATATGTATAAGGTTGTTAAGCCATGATCGATTGGATTGAATATGATGATTACCAATGCAGTGTTAAAGGCATGAGGGCTTGTAGATTGATTATATTCCATTTAATGATGCCTTAAAGACTTAAAGGCACTTAGAATTATACTGAGTTTAGAGATGACTGAAGCTTATTGAAATTGGAATATGGTTTGTTGTGGACATATGGAATGTCATAGGCACGATGGCTTAATTTTTGGATATGTGTTCCATCCGAGGGATGAATTATGGATGCTGATTTGATTTTAGGTTAAGTTGAGTCCTCCCCTTGTGACTATGTGTGTGCTTGTAGGGATGGTGGTAAGTAAGGATAGTGGTGTTAATCCTGCTTGTCATTTCCACCTGCAGTGCTTTGATGTCACCCTTTAAGATTACTCTGTGTGATGTCATCCATTGAGAGATTACTTTGAACGATGATTTGATACTCTGCCCACTGCTTCAACACGCACATGATTTGACTCTTCACTTGTTCATTCAGCACGTGCGCGATTAGATGTTCTACTAGCGGCTTAGCCCTAAGTGTGATTTATTCTTCACTGACTGACCACTGTGCTTGATTTGATGATGTCCAAGGCAAGACCACTCATTTGATTTCATTTGACTATGATGACATGCATCAAGAATGGCATGATCTAACTTGAAATATGAATATGCGGTGACTAACTATGAATGATATTTAATGAAAAGCTTTGAGATAAGCAAATTGTATGTAAAAGAGATTTAATGTTGTGCTCGGCAACTTAGGAGTGTGATGATTTAAGTTGGACTTAAATCATACACTAGGCATTGTAACTTCTAAAAGACTTAATTAAAATAGTTTAATTAAGGTTTAGGTAAATATTATAAATAATTATAAAATTAAAGCCTTAATTTCAATCAAATAAATTAAATTAAATTAATTTTAATTTACAATGACTTAATTAAAATGGTTTAATTAGATAGTGGACCAATATTATAAAGGGTTATAATATTGAGGCCTTAGTTGCAATTAAAGGAGTTATTTAACCCAAGTATAAATATCACTTTTAACTACTTGTCACATAACCCAATTGCTAGAAAAAACAATAAAAGAGAGGAGAAAAAACCTCAACAAAACATTGCCAAACAACTCTCTAGCCACCCTCTTGAGAAGGAATTCTTGAAAAGAAATTCTCTTCTGTGGTTTGGCCATTGACTATGTGAGGAAAAGGGCAATTGTTGTCCACTTTACTAGCACAAAGAGTAGTTGAAATCTCCCACCTCGCTAACGGTTCAACTGTAGTTGTGTGTGAAACCATTGGAGGCCATACACTTCAGTGGCTTAAGTTTTCACGTCTTTGAAGTGTGTTGAGCCTTCTCTTTTTCAACAGAATTTGCCATCATGATTACTACTTCACTTGGCTATGTAATGTTTCTAATTACCCTTTTATTGTTTTGGTCGTATTAAAACCTACGAAGGTGATCCATGGGTGGCAGCATGTATATTGTTGTTTAGATTATTCAATTTTTTTTAATTTTGCTGCATATGATCTAAACACATGTCGTTCCTAGCATGAACATTAATAAAATTTTCTGTCTTGATTTTCCTTTTTACTTTGATTTGTTGCATTTTATTTCAAGAAAACCAAGTTCACAAATTGCTTGTATTTTTCACAATATAGTTTGCTTCTTTGTTAAATTTTTCTCTACCATCATTACTTATGTATTTCTTGAAATATTCTTCTTAAGTTGATTTTATTTGATTTACACTTGAAAAACGTTTTAAGTATTTCAAAGTGATTATTTGCCTATGTTTGTTTAAGTAAACTTAATCAAAATTTATATATTCATCAAGGTTTTCCTTCGAACTTTTCTAACAATCTTTCAAAACAAGTTTCTCATATAAGATCGACTATCAAGTCTTTATAGTCAACTATATATTTGTTTAAATAGTTTTTCAAAAAGGTTTTTAGAAGGAGAAATTGTAACACCCTAATTTTGGCATGAACTATGTAAGGTGAACCAAGCTACTTGATGAACTAAATTGAACCTTTGGTGTATATGTTTAAGAATTCAAGGAATGCTTATGTCCATAAAGAGATGGTCAAGGAATGTATGAGTATGTAAAAGCTAAAATGATGTTGTGCATATGCTTGGCACATGAATGATATAATGCATATGGTCGGCACTAAGATGACTATGATATATATATGTAAATTACTATGTTAATTGATATACTATGTGACATAAAGTATGAATGAGATATTGGTGTGTATGATAGACTTGTGTGTTAATTTAAGTGAAATATGAATGATTAGAGGTTGTGGAGGAGATTTGGAATGAGTTTAGGCTTCAAAAGAACAAATTTTTATGAAGTTGGACCTCAAAAGTTAATCCTAGCAAATAAAGAATCAAATATGCAAAGTAAAGTTTAGCGGTAAATAATAGCATTAGCCCAGGATCGAGTACATTTGTAGTCAATTCTAGAGCAAGAAATGATATTTGGGGTAAACAATCTAGTCTAGGATCTAGTACCAAGCTCCTATAGTTGATCTTGAGGAGCCAGATAGGCAAAAATCAAGCTTAAAAGCCCCCAAAATAAAAAAAAATCCTTCATTTTCTCCCATTTCTTCATTCTTTCATTTGATTTCTCACAAATTTCACCCCATTCAAAACCTTCACACTCTAACACTAGATCTTGGATTTAAAGTGCTAAAAGTGAGAGATTTCACTCCAAAAAGCTTAGTTGGTGAATTTTCACTTTCTTTCTTTAAAATAAAACCTTAGCTTTCAAGAATGAAATTTTGAAGCTCTTGGAGTTGTTTAGAGTAAATATGGAGCTGAGGAATGCTTTTAAAGGTAAGATTGAGCACTTTAGCTGATTGATTTTCAATTTGAACAGTAGATAACCCATATTCAAATTAATGCAGCTTTGGTGGGAAAATTATCCCTTTGAGTTGGCTAAATATTTGGGATAAACAATAGCATAATCCCACTTCTAAGGTATGGATTAGCTCATTATTGAAGTATTTGATTTTATTTCTTAATATGCTAAAGATTTAGTTATTTTCAAAAAAGTTGAAAATAATCTGAAGTCAGGATTTGCTATGAAATGAAAAGTTATGGCATAAATAATAACGCTCATGTATTGCTAATGCTAGATGATTATGAGAATGAGAATGATGCTCAAGTAGCAAGTTGCATGAATTGAAGCTAAGGCATAAGTGAATTGCAAGTACCAGTGTTGACAAAGAACCTTTGAATTGTCAAGGCGAGTGGGGAAACTTTTATACATAGGAGCATAATGACTACTGTGCATATATGCTTTAATAATGATAATGCATAATGTATGTTATGTATGAACTATTAGCATGTCTAGAGGTAGAATTCCTAGACTAGAAAAATATGTGAGAATGGTGTGATATGCCTAAAAGGATTATGCCTAGGCTAATGATGTTGTTGTGAATATGAGTTAATGTAGTGGAAATGATGGCACTATGTTGAATGTTTATATGGTCAACATGTCTAGAAGTGTTATGCTTAGACTAGTGAATGTTATGGAAAATGTATGATAAGCCTAAAAGGATATACCTAGGCCGAATGTAGAATGTGATATGATGGTGATATAAGTAAATTATGATGAAATGAATGAGATCATGAGTGACAATAAATATCAATAACATGATGTATGGGTTGTCCGTGGATAATTCTGAAAATGTTATGATGTCAATATTAATGTGTACATGATGAATACGTCTAGAAATGTTATGTCTAGACTATGCATGTGAATGCTATGAGAATTATGTAAATTGCCTAAAAAGATTGTCCAAGGCTAAGTTATTAACATGCCAATGATTTTGTGTTTGAGATGAGAAATAAGGCATGATTACAAATGATTGAGTATGTCATGATGACTAGTATGATGAATTATAATTGTGTTAAAGTGTATGTTCTATCCGTAAATGATTCCAGATGATGATATGATATGAAATATGTATAATTTCGTTTATAGATGATTTTGAATGATGATGTGATGTGAGGTATGTATATTTCGTCCGTAGATGATTTCGGATGATGATATGATGTGAGGCATGTATGTTTCATCCATGGATGATTCCAGATGATGTTATGATGTTGATTATGCATGTTTTGTCCATGCAGGAATTCCAGACAATGGATATTATGAGGTTTAGTGTGTCCATATCCTTATGATTATGTATGTTCTACTATCACGAATAGTGGTTTTATCCTACCTGTGATTCCTGCCTACTATGCAATGATGACTATGTTTGTGCCTTAAGGACGATGGTAAATAGGAGTAGTGGTTGAAATCTTGCCTGTTGTGTGCATGCCATCTATCGGGAGATTATTCAGAATGATGATCATAATGCCACCTATGGAGAATACTTTGGGAGATGCCATTTGTTGGGATATTGCCTCGGACGAAGATTGTGATGCCGTTCGTGGAGATATTGCTTCGGACGATGACTTTGATATTTTTCCCGTTTTCTCAACAATGGGGTGTAACAAGACTCCGTCGTTTGCTCAGCAATGAAGCGTGACTTGAGTCCATTGTTTGCTATGGCAATGGGGTGTGACTTGACTCCATCATTTGCTATAGCAATGGGGCATGACATGATATTGTATATTGTCCATCGATTGGCCACCGTATGTGACTATGCTATGTTTAAGGAAAGACCACTCTATGATATGATATGATATGATGACTACATAATGGCATGCCTTAGGTTTTTAATATGTGAAATATGTTATATGATGTCATGATATGATGATTAATGCAAAGGCTTGAGGTAAGAGCCATATGTAATTGATATATGATTATGATGTGCTACATGCTTGAGGAGTTATGATTTAACATCAAGGTGAGTGCTTTAAAGTATGTATGCTAAGCCATGTATGTAGACAACCATATGGTGGACCGGTTCATATGATAGATTAAACTAATAAGAGGTTATGCTAATAATGATGTTGAATGAATAAGGTGAGGATGATTATACAACCTTAGTATGTTAATAACTAGAAATATGCAGTGTACTACGGTTGCCATGATATGACAAATTATGTTTGACAAGTGACGATTGTTTTTCTTATATGCGTGTATATTATGATCTATGAGATGCATGCATGATAGAAGATATGTGTAGCAACTATCCTTGCACATTTATAGCTATTTTGTGCTCCCACTCACTAAGTATTAGTGTGACTCACCCATTTCAGTTGTATTGTGCAAATAAATAGACAGGAAAAATTGGTGGCTAGCGTTGCCATTTAAACAGACACACGATTTGATAGCTGATAGGTTTTTCACTGATGAACACTCCACTACGTCACACTCCGAGTCATAGTTATATATGCTTCTGCTATGTATATAAAGTATATCATAAAGAAACTATGATGACACGAAGTTGCCTTATGATATGTAATGAGATGTTTAGTGACTTAGTGAATTAGCCAATGTATGGCTATGTGTATATTATGTTTAAGTCCTTAGGTAGTGTTTGATATGAGGGAAGTGAGAGTACATTCCCTGCAATGTATCCAATTAAATTACATTGTAGTGTTTGTTTTGTATCAGACCACTGCAATGTAAGATTGCAATGCAATCACATTACAGGCAAGGGATGTAATGTGATTGTAGTCTAAAACCAATGCAATCACATTATATTGCACTCTGCAATGTTCTTAAAGATAATTTTACCTTTCAACTTTATCACCTTATATAAAATATTTTATAATGTTATAATTAAAATAAAATATATAATACAAAAATAAAAAATAAAATAAAATAAAATAAAAAAATTAAAATTTATATAATATAGGTAAAACAAATTAAAATAAAATATATAAAATAAAATATATAATATAAAAAATATATTAAAAAATGAAAATAAAATATATAAGATTATAATAATAAATGAAAATAAAATATATGACATTAAAAATATATTTAAGAGATGATATTACATAAAAATTAATAATAATAATATAAATATATTAAAAATAAAATGTATAAAATTATAATAATAAATAAAAATAAAATATATGACATTAAAAATATATTTAAGAGATGATATTATATAAAAATTAATAATAAAAAATATAAATATATTAAACTTGTATTTTAATAACTATGGGTAATTTTGAAAATTAACATTACATTCTCAGCAAAGTACTTGTAAACCAAACGTTGCAATGTTATCTTTCCTGCATTTTAATTATTATTTTGCTTGTATACCAAACATTGTAATGTTATTTTCCCTGCAATTACATTACTTGCAACCAAGTTACTTACAATCACATTACCTGTAATCACATTGCATTGTAAAATACCAAACGTCACCTTAATGTTATTGCTAGCCAAGGAGTTAATGTTGAATGCTAAAAGATTTAAGTTGGTATGAGATGATGTTGGCCACGAAGCTTTATGAATATGGTATATGTGTTTATCAAGACTTAACCCTGAAGGTTTTCCAAGTCTCGTGAGCTTGCCTATCAGGCTCGTGTATGCTAGTCATGGACCCTCGAATTTAGGTCATGATAGAAACACAACCATAGTCGACTATAGTAGTTCATATTTCATTTGTCAAAATTTTTTAAGTCTAATTCACCCCTTCTTGGACATTTTTGTTACTTAATTCATTGAACTAACATTTCTAACAAAAGAAGACTCGATTTTAATTAAAATTAGTGGTCTATAGAATATGAAGCTTTTTCTAAATATATTTGATTTAAAAGCTTTCCAAAAATATTACATTCATATTATTAATGAAAGGATTTAAAACAATATAACAATATCTTATGAATTTTCATATCCTTACCCCTTATCAATTTTTTCTTATTTAGAAAAGAATAGAAGAAGAAGAATTCAGGCTCTACTCTTTAAATGGAAGGAAAAATGCATCAACTGTTAAATAAAATGCTTTAATATCTAATTATTCTAAATTTAACAGTTACTAGAATATGAACATTTTTTCAAATAAAATTGATTTATTTCTTTCAAATAATTACTTAATAAGACATGAAAAGATTGAAATCAATTTAACGGTTTATGAATTTTCATCTTCTTATCATTCTAGTCAAATTCTTAATAATATGGAACATTTTTCAAAATTGATTTTTTAAATCATTAATTAATAATGCATAGGAAAAATTGAAACTAATACAATTATGGTTAAAAAGAAATTAATGACTAGCTATTCGCAATGAGTTTTATTTCAAATTATTATCAGCATTTCAAAATTCAACAAAAATATAAGGTTTCACCATTAAAGTTACGATACATCATTAATCAACATATGTTATTTGCTAATAGCCTTGCAATAAAAATAAAAATATTTTGCTTAAAGATTATAAAGGATCACTTTTTTTTTTTCAAATTTTAATCAATTGTCATTTAAAAATAATGAGATTTCAAATTTAATTAAAGACAAGTCAAACTTGAATAGTTAATTATAGATAAAGAATAATATTGCTTATGAATTTTTAATTTTGAAAGTAAGGAAAATAAATGGTACGGACTGTGTAGCTCGCAAGGTCATCGGATAGCAACCGTACATCCACGTTGCAATGGACGATTGGTCTGACGGAAAACTTTTGGATCACGTGAGAGCTGAAGCCAAACAGGTTCACTTGCACACGGATAACGCTGGTGGGTCCCAGAGTGAACAACGTGTTGGTACAGGTCAGCATAAAGTTCACGCGCACGTCATTCCGAAAAGGCAATGATAGATGAATAGAGAGAAAGAAAGAGCAAAACAAAACGGAAAGAAAAAAAAAATAGAAATGTGAGGATAAATGAGAATTCAGCAGGGAAGCACAGACTCAAAAGCCTGACCATTTCTTTTATACAGAAGTTCTCTTGCAATTCTCAATTGAGTTGTTTTTCTTTTCTCGCGAAACAAACACAAGGTACGTGTATCAGACTTGGATTTGTCAAATTTTGATCGTCACCTCTTAGATCTCTTTGTTTATTTGATCAGCTAAAAAAATTTGTAGAGTTGAAATTGAGGTTTATCTGTGTTTCTTGTATTTTGATTGTTGTTTTAAAAAGAAAAATTACGTGGTTTTGCTTAGTGATTTGATTTTGTTTGAGGGACAGGGAGAATTCTTAAGGGAAGAAAAATAGTTGCGTGAAAAAGAATGATTGCAGTAGTTTCTGCTGAATTTTACAGACTGGGGATCTTTATTGTTTCCATTTTGCAGTTGGAATCAATAGAAAATTTTTTTCTTTTTTTTATAAAAAAAACAAAGAGATAAAACTAGTTGTGTTTTTTTTTTTTTTAGTGCAAAGAAAAAGTGCTACAGTTCAAACCTATGAGGAAAGCTAGGATCAGACCCGTTTTTCTCGTTGAGTGGCAAGTTTTATGCTTCTTTGGTTGAACTGAGAAAAAGTGGATACCACTAGCTTTTGTCTAAAGTTTGCCGCTTTGTAGAAGTTGAAGGGAAGCAAGCCTTTCCAAAGTATAGCCATATTCAACAAGTAGTTGGGATCTTTTTGACGCTTGAAATGTGCTTTTATGGTAGTTAATAGTGTTCCTTGCTTGAAAATTTATCAGGGATAACCATAAATTAGAATTATCTCAACCCCTGCCTGCTGGTCTTTTGGGTTATTGAATTTGAAACTTCCATATAGAAAGGTGCCTTAGGTCTTTAGATCAGATATTCAATTATTTACATGTCTTAGTATTTATCCTGAATTTTTGTAGATCCTGGAAAGTGGATCAGGAGATTGGTTCTTCAATGAACAGTATCTTTATGTCAATAATCAAGTTCATAGATTTGAAGTCATATTGAATATATACCAGAAGACACTTTGGAATTTGGATTTTACTTTGAAATGGAGAAAATCTGTGAATTCTGCACAACTTCAGGACCAGTTGTTTATTGCAAGGCTGATGCAGCGCATCTGTGCCTTTCCTGTGATGCAAAGGTCCATTCAGCCAATGCACTTTCCAACAGGCATCTTCGTACCCTCCTATGTGACTCATGCAGATACCGCCCATCTTATGTTCGGTGTTTGGATCACCAGATGTTCTTGTGTCGTGGTTGTGACCGAACTTTCCATGGTGCTTCTTCCCGGCACCAGAGACGTGCAGTTAGTAGTTATTTGGGGTGCCCTTCAGCTAAGGATTTTGCAGCATTGTGGGGTTTTGAATTGAATGAGCTGGAAAACAATGCTATTCAAGATCAGTCTTTATCCAATTCATGTGTTTCGGTGAATCCCGATGTGGTCAAACTGGATGATTTAGGACAGTCTTGTTCCCAAATAGGAGTCTCTTCAAGTAAATCCTGTGTGACTTTAGCCCCTGCTGCAGGATGTAATGTTGGATCAAACAGTCAACAGACCAAGGTTGGCATGGTTACTTGTTCTTAAGTAGATCTATGCAATTTGTCAATATGCTCCTTAACTGCTCTATTTTTTATCAGCTATGGTTATGCATGCATGTTGATGTTTTTAGAGACAACTTGGAGTTTATCCTCAATATGATGTCAGCAATATGCAGCAAGCTTATGTAAGCCACAGTGAGCTATCCCAAATATTGGAAGAGATCCTAAATTTCATAAAGTTCCTACCTATTAAAGGTTTATGTGTTTTAGCATTATCATGGTAAAAAATTCATCTTCTAGTCGAGTTTTGTCTAAAATTTCTATGTTGTAGATTACGTCATTTTGTAAATATATCAAATCATCCTTAATGCTAGACCAGTGTATCAGACTATGAGTTTTAATTTTTAATTTCACGCATGTTAGAAGGGTGAAGCTATTTGCTCAGGTTACCTACTAATTGCTTTTGATATGCCACTTTAATCAGAATCATTTAAAGCAATGTCATGCAGTGATATATGAACATGTTCATTGAATCCTTTTTAATGTCACTCATTTTCTGCTAACCTACTTGAACTAATTATTCGAAAGATATTCTGGTGCTGCTTAGCTGATGGTGATAGGGCTTCACTTTCAAATACATACCAGTAGCAAAAGACCTATGCATACTTGATAGGTCATATGCCTGAAATGTTCAACCCAATAGTAATATATATTTTTTTCATGCTTTTTCAACTATTATCCTCTTCATTTTCCAGTCTTTTTTTTTTCTACCACATGGTGGTCTTTTCATTTTTAAAGTGTTTGATCCACTTTTATTTTTTGTGGAATAGATCGTTTGTTTCTTCCTCAGATATGTTTCTAGGTAAATCACCTTAAAGTATTTTTCGATCAGTGGTTTTGAAATGGGTCGGCTGGTTTAAACCATGATAATAATTAAGTCAGCCGAAACTTGGAGTTCTTGTTGACTTCAAGAGTTTCCTATTGTAGTAAATTAACCTCCAGCTATTCAGGGTATTTAATAAAGATTTATAGATTAATAACATTCACTTCATGATTCCTGAGGGCTGAAGAGCTTATTACTCTTCTTAGTGTGTCCTTGTTATTGCAGGTTATTAACAAAGGTCAACAGCAGCAAAACACTTCCTTTATTTTGCAACAGATTCTTGACCTGAAAAAGCTTCAGCTCACTGAGAGAGATAGTCATTTGCCTTCTATTGGTGGCCAAGAACAAGCTGTCACATCTTCTTCAAAATGCAACTTTTCACAAAACCTTGATAGTAATCGAGTCCACGACATTGGCATCAATCTCCACCAAAGTAACAATCCAATCCAGGAGCAGAATGCAGATCCTCTCCCCTTGTCATTTTCTCATCTGGAGAATCTAGCATCATCTTCCACTTCTGGGATTCCTTTGTATGGAGAATCTTTTTGGCAATGCAAAAGTCCAATTCATGGTAGTCAGGTTTGCCCATCAATCAGAAGTCATCAAAATTTATTGTTAATTGTAGACCACTAGTCATATGTTCAAATTTCATCCATCATTGATAGACTGCAGGAGTGCCTTGAGGATAGAAAGAAGTCTTCTTTATCGTGCACAGGGTATTTGACTAGTGCTAAGCTATTTTATTTTTATGCTCTCTTGTAGCCATTTACCCCAATCCATTTCTGCTTTTGTCTTTTCATATCATGTTAGTAAGTTAGTTAGCTCACATGTGATCACTTGAAACAATTTTCTAAACCCAGGATAAATTGCAGTTATGTTGACTGCAAGCTATAATTAATAAATTTGCCCCAGCCATTGGACCTTTATCTATTCACCCAGATGCAGGCTTTTGTTGATGAGTGACTTCTGATAAACGCAAAAGTGGACTGCGAGCAACAGACATCAATAAGTTGTTTCCCGAAGCTGGAAACTATTGGGGAAGGGGAAAAAAATAGAAATAGACCATTAAAGCTCCTTCTATCGCTTTGGAGAATAACCATTATAGAAAAATTATTGCTTTTCCGTTTAACATTTAGTTTCATGCTTTCTGGCAGTGACTGTAAATCCTAATTATTTCTGATTTTGATGTTAATTAGTAGCCAATTGCAACTGCTTTGGCTATCTCTTAATGCCATGGACATTTGGCATTTCCCATGTTACCATCATAACAATATAATTGAGCATGTGAAAATGGTTTCCTGAAAGCAACAAGAATTTAAGAGTATGATAACATAAACACAAGAGATAACCACTGCTTTTTTCTGGCTGCGAGAGTAACACATAAATTTAGGGATAAAACTCTGACTTCCAATTGTAGAAACAGAAATATTATAATGTGATTTTCATAAAAAGCAGCGTTGTAACTTCCTTATTGTACAATAAATAGCCACAAAGTTGTTATAGAGTTGATTTTGGTTTAAATCTTGTCATGCCACAGTTTTTTTATTTCGTTTCATGTTTCTAATCAGTGGTTTTTATCTTATACATCTACAGAGAAAGATTTTCCTGTTTTTATAACAGTAAGGAGTATATTTTATGAGTTCCTACAAGAGTTAGTTTTGAGCATGATCTTAATACAAAAGTGCTTTGTGTTTATCAATCGAATTTGCAGTTGTGGTCTCAAAATATGCAAGACCTTGGAGTTTGTGAAGACATTTTTTGCGAAGATGATTTTAACATGCCTGATATGGAATTAACATTCCCCAATTTTGAAGACCTTTTTGGTGCTGATCAAGATCCAATCAGGGCACTGCTTGATGATAAAGATGTTTCTTGCTCATCTGTGGACAAGGATATGTCCTTCAACAAATCAGATATTGGTAATGCAAGACCAGTGAAGGTTAGGATCATGGCACTCTTTTGCATCTTATGATCGCATCCTTTACATACAGATATTACCTAGGAGGCTTTATAAAGGCATTAGAAGCTTCAAATGCAGTTTTTAAAGACATATTTGCATATGAATGACGCTGAAGAATTTTAAAATATATATACAAAGAAAGTGCAGATAAAATAAGTTGCATCATTCTTATCCTGCTATTAGTAAACTTTAGATATTATTTTTAGAGCTCTCCAGGTCAGGCATCAAGTTAAACTGAAAGGAAAGACAAATACCTCCATTAAACAACAATTACTCCAGTTATACTCCTACAATAGACTATAGATAGTCTTTTAAACAAGCAACATTGAGATATCGGTATTTGTCTTACAAGGTTATTAATTCCACACAGGTCTCTCTCTCTCTCTCTCTATATATATATATATATATTGTGGAAAATAATCTCGCCACTGTGTGTTCATATTGATGACTTCCCCTTATCTTTAAGTTATCGTGAACTTAGATATCAAGTTTACATTCTTTTAAACAACTTATACACTTTGCTTTGGATGTGGAAAGTTGAAACTAAAGCAGAATAATTTGAAGTTCCTTTAAATCTTTTGTTTGTTATGTTCCTTTCGTGCCAGGATGCTTCTGTGGCCTCATCTATTTACATCAATCAGTCTGCTCATACAGAAAATAATATGGATCCTTCTAACCACATTCATAACTTCCAGGGGATCAGTGATTCTCCTCGCCCGATTCGACCATCTTATTCAACAATGTCCTTCTCTGTTTCAAGGTTTAGTGCTGAAAGCAGTGGTACTGACTGCCCTGATAGTGGACTTTCACCAATCACACAGGTGGAAGCATCATACTTT
The DNA here is from genome assembly GCF_002168275.2 of Theobroma umbraticum. NCBI lineage: Eukaryota > Viridiplantae > Streptophyta > Magnoliopsida > Malvales > Malvaceae > Theobroma > Theobroma umbraticum. The sequence continues at coordinate 249,484 of NW_018397280.1, forward strand.
TCACCTGACTTAGACAGCTTGCATTCAGAAGCCAGAGAAAATGCCATGCTGAGGTATAAAGAGAAGAAGAAGGCCCGACTGTGAGTATAAGGTTTCTCTTTTCTTGCTGGGTTTATAGTCTACCACTGTTTTGAACAAGTTCAGTGGATTTTATTTTTATCTCTAGTTCTTAAAAATTGGTGCGCCTGATCGAAATAAAAAAGAATAAATTCTGGTTTTTTACAACCTGAGCATTTCAAAAAGAAAAAATTCAAAACCCAACTCTTGAGCAAGTGAATCCAGATATATAGATTACCACAATTTTATACCGCAAGATAACCTCTTGATCACACTGGCATGCTTCATAAGGTTTGTAGCTTTATGATATTATAAGAAGGTAAAATCACCAGCACATCAACTGCACTTATATGTGCTAATCTTGAGAAATAATAGCAAGTTTGAACCTGAAAAATTTCAAACATTCCATTGGATTGCCTTTAAATATTTTAAAGTATTTACAGAACAAGCATTTGGGGGCTGTGAAGCTTTCAGTTCAGTAGAGACAAATATATACCAGTGTGTTACTCCCAATTTCTATTGAAAGTTCACAATGAATTAAAAGTGATCTACCTAGTGTTTTCAAGCTTCAAGTTTTGTACAAAAAAAAGTGTGTATGCGTTGCAAACAGGTGCATGTGCATGCATATGTCTATAGAAATTTCTTGCCCAATTAGCTACTTTTGTATATGATTTACTCTTTCTTACATCAGAAGCATCATCTATGATTAGGCATGAAAGACAAATTCGTTCTGCATCTCGGAAAGCTAGAACCGATGTACGGAAGAGGGTAAAAGGACGATTTCCTAAGATGGAGGACTATGATTCTGATAATGCCAATGGGACAAGGAGTTATTAAGTAGTTCCTTCGTTTATGTCTTGTACATATTATCAGTTCCAGATATATTCAAATTCAATCAATTCTTTCTCTCCCATGTATTTATAGTTTTGATCCTAACAGAAACAATAAAATTAAGGTCTTTGGTATTCATGAAAGTCATCCATGCACGTTGCACAGAAGATATTGCTGGAAAAGTTTCTAAACCTAAGTTGTCACACGTATGAAAGTTTTGAGTCTAGATATAGCATCTCCTCATGTGGAAGTTGATGTCTGTTAATTGTCGTTGAAGTAATACTTTCCTTAACAAACACCAGAAAATATATGCATCTGTTGTTAGTTGCAATGATTTAAAAGATCTGCTGATGCAAGTGGTTTTTTAATGTGTATGCAAGTATATGGTGAAAACCATCCGAATGTATAGAGGTTCGAATCTTACTTTTTAAGTAAGGGATCATGCACTGATTAATAGGTCAAATGTGAGGGTGCAATGTATGATTTTGATTATAATTGTTAGGAAATATAAAATTTGAGATTTGATGCTTGTCTTCATTAAAAAGAATTAGGAAAAAAATTACTTAGAGCACCAACTTTTGATGTGAAAGAAGAGATCATGCCACATATCGTTCGTCAAGTTAGTAAGGTTGATGAATAAAACATGGAATGGACCACGCTCATAATTGGAACGTAGGGAGAGTGATTTGGAAAGACCATCCTCAATCCTCATCTGTTGAGCCCTTTGCCCTGATAAATCCCGAGCAACAGCTACGTGGGCAAGGTGCTAAAGCACAGCATGGCCTAACTGAAATGAAAATGAAAGAGAAACCTAAAATGTTAATTGCAGAGAGGTTATATTTGGAAGAAATGTATGGCTAACTTAACAACCGTGACAATAGCCCAAAAGGGTTTTAATGTGTTAATTCACCAAACAACTTGAAAGTTAGATCTGATAGGAGAACAATTGGACAAAAAGAGGTAGTTATAATTGTGAAAAAGAAGCAAAACATGATGGCTTTCCTCTGCCCAAATGCCGTGTGTGTCTTAATCTCACTTCATGACTTGAAAATTTTGTATGACACCTCCACCCTCTCCCAACACACACACACACACAAAACCACCACCCTCCACTCTCTCAATTAACTTCAATTCCAAGCAAATTGTATTATCAAACACAATCTCTAACCGCAACCGGGCCTTGCACTTCATGTAGCTTAAGCTGTTTGTTGACCTAATATTTTTGTTTCTTTTTACAAACTGAAAACGTCCTTTAAAAAAAGAACAGGGAAAAAAATTATTGATAATTAGCTTAATCGGAATTCCTTTCATTTAAGATCAGCAATATTGGGGTCCCTTATGTTTATATTAGATTTATTTATTTATGATTTGAATTTTTGCCACAACCTGCCATTTTTATTAATTCAATGGGTCCTACAAGTTGAGAAAATGATACTAACCGTTAGATCTAAACGATCATGATCTCATGATCGCCACCCCTAGTCTAGGCTGGGACAGTTTCGGCTTCATCTCAAAATTTCAGGGGAGAAGGATTCGGGTCTGACGTGGTAATCTGGAAGGGGTATCCTGGTAGATACGATTCAACAACGAGGATATTCACGTCATTTGACAACGATCCAAATCTTGCCTTGCTGCAAATGTTCTTTTATGCTCGGTGCATGCAAATGTGATTGCTATCACCACAAATGTGAACAGGACTTTCTATCCGGTGAATTTGTCTAAAGTACTTCAGTGTTATCGCCAAATTAGCTTGGCACCGTCTAAACTAAATTAACTTGATCGATATCGAACGGCCCGCATCATTCAACGACGCTTCATCTTCGAGCACAGACAATTAGATTTATTGAATGACTTAAATGCCCTTAACAGTGTGATAATGGAGGGGCGAACTGAGTAAAAAAGGCGTTTGAAGTGGACAGGGGTAATTCTGTTATGTGATTGTTTTCAAACGGTTTTCCAGAATTCCTTTTTATTGTTTTATCCTTTTTCTCTTTCTTTGCCTTCACTTCACTGTGGCCCGCCTTTTTCCCTCCATTTCTTTCTTCTATAAACCCACTCTTCTTACTTCCTCCGTTCCTCATATTCCCTCTCTCCCTTTGTCTCCTCTCCAAACAAAACAAGCAGAAGTCTCTCTCTCTCTGTGGCTGCTCTAAAGGAAAGCCGAGGTTCTGTGTTTCAAAGGTTCAGGTGAACGCCGACTTTCATCGATTTCAATAAGTTTTACTCACTAAATCCTGTTTGTTTTTCGTGCTTTGATTCGATATCAACTAATTTTTGTGTAATTTTTCTGCTTTCTCTAAGTGCTTTTTCGAGCTTCATTCGCAAATGCAAAACGACAAAGGCTCAGCTGTATATGGCGACCTCGCAGCCAAACAATCGCACGATCTCCAGAGCGATGACATTTACTCTTCCTCACCACCTCCTCCTCTTCTGCCGCCGCCTCTCTTTTCCGCGCTCTACCATCCCCGCCTTCTCATGCAACAGCACCAAGATATGATAAACCGCCACAACCTCTGCCTCACTCGCCTCCGCGATGCTGCAAAAGAAGCGGAAGCACTCCGCCATGAGAATACCGCTCTGCGATCTGTCAACCGCGATCTCAACAAGCAACTCAGTGCTCTGATTCAAGCCTCTGTGCAGAACACCTTCGCATCGTCGGATTACAACACGACGCCGTTCGAGTTGGTGAATGCGTTACGAGGGCTTTGTCTAGGCGATGGCGGCGTAGGAGAGGAAGAGGTTGTGATGAGAGTCCGACGAGCGTGATGGAAGGTGCGGGGGATGTGGAGAGGGTTATGTTGCCAAAGAGCATATCAGTTAGGTCGAAGGATATCTGAAGATGATGAGTCAAGCTGGAGCGAGTCATCGTGGTAAAACTCGGGGGCCAACTAGGCCTGGAAATGCCACTCAACTCAGTGGAGCGGTGAGTTTCTTTCTTTCTTTCTTTTTTGTTTTTAATCTGACTCTGTTGAGATCGCAAAATTCGTAATTGCTATATTTTCATTTCTAGAGTAATATATTTTTATCACTTGCTTTTTAAACATAATAACATTTTACTTTTATTTTGTTTGGTCTTGTTTATTTAATGAATGCCTTGGTTAGTATTTGGCTTTGGAAGGAAGCAACAAACTAACTAAGCTTATGGTTGACGACGAGTCCAATTATATGAGGGGAGACTTTCCTTCCTTTTTCCTTAGTACTATTAGGGCCTTTGGGAGAACCTAGTTCAACGGACTTTGACTTTTGATAGAGCGAGAAGAATTGATTGGCCTCTATTTAAGCTGTGTAAGATGATAATTTCTTCGTTTAGATAGTTAAACGAGTAACCAGGCTTCAATTTGCCCTGTAAACCGAAATCTAATGAAACAAGGGATTGGCTAAGACGTGTCAGATTTGAATATTTGCTTGTTGCCACGGGAAGAATGTGTGGTTTGAAAATATGGTTATGATAATAGTAGTAGGTTTACAGTTGGTTCCTGTTCATCTTCATGGAAGGGCTGACTAATCCTTTAGGTGAATGTGCAGCAGAAGGTGTACGTGCAAGGAGGGAAGAAAGAGGAAGAGCCACTTGAACTGGAGGTGTATAACCAAGGCATGTTCAAGACTGAACTCTGCAACAAATGGCAAGAGACTGGTGCCTGTCCATATGGTGACCACTGTCAGTTTGCTCACGGCATTGAAGAGCTCCGCCCTGTAATCCGCCACCCTCGCTACAAGACTGAGGTCTGCAGGATGGTCCTTGCAGGCGATGTCTGTCCCTATGGCCATCGATGCCATTTTCGCCACGCACTTACTGAACAGGAGAAGTTCATGGGCCAACTCAAGCCTAGGACCGGGTAAAACTCGGGGGGTATATCATCATATTCCTTGGTTGACGTAGAGATGTTCATAATCCTGAATCCCAAATTCGTTAAAAATAATATTCTTAATGTAGGAAGTTTATAGGTATGGCGGACGCAAAATTGGAATAATTAGAACCAAAAAAAAAAAAGTTAGGAAAGATGAACTTTTGTTAGAGGCTTTCTGGTTCCGGAAGGTGGGAGATTTGTTGAGGATATTAGAGAGATTCACTATTTTTCTTCATTTTATCTTTTTTAAGCAAGGCATTAAAGCATGATACTTACATGTTTGGTGCGCTTTAAAGCAAGCAACCAAAAACTAAAAAAGCTTCGTTGTAATGATCTTTTGATTCTGGTTAAGTAAGCATCTGATTGGTGTCAATATTGATGTCATTAGCCTCATACAACTCTTGTTGGATGATCTTTTCGCCATATGCTGGATGTTTCGTCGTAAACAGTGCTATTTCTGTTCAGCTCTCTAAAGCTCATTGAAACCTCCTTCAGGTTCTCTCGGAGTAGCCCACGGAGGAATGAAATTTTGAATTGAAGCCATATTCTTATTTTGACAATAACTGGTCATGAGGGATATGGTTGGCTTGTATACGGTTCATATTCTGTTTTAAATCACTATGCTTTGATGATTGAGAAACAAGTTTCTGCATTTTAAACATTTTATGGCTACTAGTACTACAATCTTAATAAGGTCAGACTAAACACTGAATAGGAACTTTAATTAGTCTAATATAGTATAATTAGTTTCTGCATTTTAAACATTTTCATCTGAATGAATTGGAACTCTAGCTTGTAATAATACGTTATGATACGAGTGGTCAGATGTATTCGCAATATTGAAACTAATTAAAGTCAATAGCTTTTCAAGCGGGTGATGATACAGACCCAAAACCAGGCTACATTACGGCAAGTATTGTGTCGCTCGAAGCATTTATTGATCCGTCCCTGGGTGTTGTGATAAATATCATACAAACTGGCTCTTAGGAGTCAGTCACCACTTTTCACAAGTTGGTAGTGATAAATGATAGTTGCCCCAGCAGTCTTAGTTGCTACTATATAAAAAAGAAAGGTATCTTCTCTGGACAAAAGCTTAAGTACTCCACCGAAACCAAACAACTTGCTGCTTGGCTTGTGATGATGATTGAAGCTACAAAAATTCTCTCGTCCCTTCCCGTAAATCTGTATGTACTTTGTCTTGAGGAGTTAGGATTGCCATATATAGCAACTAATCAATGATCGCTAGGGAACGCTTGATGAAGAAGAGGCCCTTTGTCGAAATGCCATGGAATTTGTTTTCACTCACAGGATGGTGCATGTAGATATATAAACCAATTTACCAACATAGCTTAAAAATCATTAAAACTTTGACCCTTCAATGAAACGCATGAATTCAGGCATTTTGACATGACATGTTTTAGTAACATGTTACGTCTTGATTGGTTATACAAATTTGTATCATGCCTATTAAGGAATTAATAAAAGATAGAATATGGATCAAAAAGCTCACATATATATTTGTTAGTGTAAGCCCTACAAGCCAATTGGATTTATGTTTATAAAACATTAATTTAAATTAGTCATATTCCATGTAATATACATTATGGTTATTTATATAATGTACAAGGTATTTCTTATCCATTAGTTGACTAATAAAGAGTTATGAAACATTAATAAAGATAAAGTCCTTGGAATGTTATGGGCCTTACAAAGAAATTGTAAAAGGCTTGTAATTATAAGATTTTTATGTATCAAAGCCTTATTCCTAAATATGTTCCTGGTCATTGAATTGTCAAGAATAAAGACATTAATGATGCTCAAGGACTAGTACATGCTAAACCTTCTCACTTTGGAAGTAAGCAAGTGATCTCATATGTTGAAGTATGCGAGATACTTAGAGATAGTATGTGGGTGCTTGTTAAGGGAACAAGTTCAGTGAACATGACTTGCAATGAAAGTTCTGATAACTCTATGATATAGAGTTATTTGGGTTTAATTTTAATAGTAATTGAGCTTAATTCTCATGGTAATGCATAGAAATTAATAGGTTTTAGTTAAATTATTTTAAGTTAATTAATTTAGGTGAGTCAATCTAATCTTAGTTAATTTAATATTTAATTTGGTGTTAATGTGATTAAAGATAGGTTGTTATTGATTTAGTTGTGTTTTCGTAGGTGTTTAGAAAAGGAAGACTTTTAATGAAAGAAGGAGAACAATTTCAAGGTGCAGACTTTCACTGTATATGTTTCGATATTTCGACTATAACTCTCTCTACAGAACTTCAAATGACATGGTCTTTTGGAAAGATAAGAGAAAAATCTACAACTTTCATGTTTACCACTTTGTTTATTTTAGCTTGGAAGGTGGTCAAAAATCTTGTCGTAATTGGAGCACTACAATAGTCCTAGAGCAATTACGATTTTTACTATTTAAATGAACAAGGCGACGGCTTTGGAGGAGGTAGGTCGTGGCTTATATAATCTGATGAGGAAATCTTGATTGAAATTGAATTCTTTCTTCACCTAACTTGCCCTAACTTCAAAGTCCTATAAAAAAACTTTTCAGAGAGAACGAAACACCAGATTGACAGTTGAGAATCAAGTTGCAAACTTATTGAAAGCTGAGAAGAGTTTGAAGGATTCAAGAAGAACATTTGGAAGATTAAGATTAAAATTCTTGAGTTTTATCTTTTTGTTATTCTTTTATTTTTCTTAGTTTGATGTTATTATTTAAACTCTATTTAATGATGATGTGTGATTTGATGGGGAACTAAATTGTTTATCTAACATTATGATTGAACACAATGTATAATCTGATTTATTTATCTCTCTTTTCTTATATTTGATGGATTTAAGTTGTTTATTTTATTCTGTTCTTAATGTTTCTAATTGCCTGATTACGAATTAGATTGAATTGAAAACCTAGGGTAAACCTTGATGAAAGAGATTTAGGTAGAGTTTGAATAGAATAGCGCATGATCAAATGCACTTAGTTGATTAGGTAGTTTGATTTACATATAGGGTAGACATAGACTTATTTGTCATATGTAGCTAGGATTAGAGTACAAACTTAATGAATCTTTCTTTAATTTAATTTGCATAGACATATAGTAAATTAATTACGAGAGATATTTTTATGAGAAATTCGACAAAGACTTGTAAATAATTTAGGACTCTAGGTTTGCAACTTAATCCATTAAACGCAATTAAGAGAGAGAGAAAACAATCAGATGAAGTATTAAGGGATATTACAATCTTAGGTTTAAAGTCAATTAGATTTAATAAAATAATTTTGCTAGTTAATTTAGATTACTTTTAGTCTTTAGTTTGTTTTTCTTTTTAATTTAATTTTTAATTGTTTGGATGAAATTAAAATGCTATAATTTTAGTAGTTAACAATAGAAATTAAAACAATTCTTTGTGGGATCGATACTCTACTTTATCACTATATTACTTGTTAACGATACGTGCACTTGCATGAGAAATCAACAAGTTTTTGGCATCGTTGTCGAAGAGTTGATTTTAGTTCTTTCTTGTTAATAGTAATACCAAGCATTCCTAATCTTACTTTAGACCTTTCTTTTCTTTTTCTTTGTTTTCAAGTACTCTTGGTTAAGGTGATGAATTATTATAATTACTAATGGCCATTTGAACAATTTGAGACTAGGAGGATTATTAATGATTACGAATTAGCTATTAATGCTTTGATCGCCTAAGTAGATGTTTTGTCTCAGAAAATTGACAGTTAAGGTGTTAATGTTTTTCAAAGAGCTTTTGTGACATGCGAACTTTGTATAGATAGGCATTCAAGTGATTGTTGTCTAGTTTATTATGAATCAATGCAATTTGATGGAAGCTTCAATGGGCAACAAAATAATTCATACTCTAATAGTTACAACTTAGAGTGAAATCATCAAAATTTTTCATGGAGTAATGATTGGCGTCTTACATATTCATCACAACCTATTTTCCATAATGGTTTTCAATCACAAGTTAGAGCTTTAATGCTAAAGAAAAAGCCTTCAATAGTGGATATGTTCATGCAATTCATGACAAAGACCGATGCCATCATTCAAAGTCAAGCAGAATCAATTTGAAATCTTGAGATAGAAGTGGTTAACTAGCTAGTGCCATCAATAATAGATCTCAAGATGAAGAAGAAAAAATGGATCTACAGAATACTCCCAACAATCAAGTTCAAGTAGAAGAAATTAAGCAAGAATAAGAAGTATCTACACAACTACAAGTCAAGCCATATATGCCTCCCATTCCTTTTTTGGTTACAGTTGATGAGTTACCTAATGAGGCTATTGATATAGAAAATCCAAAGAAACTCCTTGAAGCTTGTTTGGTTCAAGATGCAACAATCAAGAACTAGAATGAAGAACTCATAAATGTTATATGTGTTTTGAAGGTTATACTAAAATTGCATTATTCAAGAACTCAATTTGAGACATTAGGTAAAAGTCAGCTTATTCCACCACCTTGGGTTGAGCAAGTACCAAATCTTGAGTTAAAGTCACTACAACCTCATCTTAGGAAGCTATTTTCACACCTTAAACTTTTCCTAGGCAAACTTAAACCTCCTTAAAGGGTGAATGAAGACCTCAACCAAAGTCAAGCTAGTGACTATAAAGAAGTACTTCTTGGAAGGCAACCCAAGCTTTTGAAACTCTTATTTTGTTTCTTTTTTTTGGTCTTTTTTATTTTATTTGTTTATTTCTCTACATTAATCTTTATTTATTTTCTTTTTGTAGTAAAAAAAATTCTCCTAAAAGTGACAATAAGGAAGATGATGATAAGGAAGAGAAGGAGGATTAAAGCTTCACTAGATTCAGTCAACTATCAGGGGAGTACACTTTATCTTTCCTTTAGTTTTTCTAATATTTAGGATAATATTTAGTTTAAGTTTGGGGGGGCAAAGTTATTACTTTTCTAATGGTGAATATTTAGTTTTATTTGCATGTGTATCTAGATTTATAAATAATTTAGGATTAGCTAGTAATTAAATTTATTATACGTTCGAACTTTAGGAATCTACAGTAAAGTTGTACTGATATTCGATGATTTCTCTATCCAATGATGATAACTAGTTGTCTTGAATTCTTAGCTTTTGGTGAATAAGGTTTTTGTTTAGATTCATACTAAATTATTTTGATAAGTATCACTGTTAGGATGTGATTTCCATAATTTTGGTCACTATATCTTTTGCTTTAAATTATTGTGAATATCTAGAAAAGATTTATATTGATGTAAATTTTAGATTATGTCAATGAATTCTAGAATTTGCTTGATTCTTTCTCAAGGTTAAATCTTAGGTAATACTTAGAGAGATGATTTAGGCAATCTTTGGACCATTTGAGTCAAAAAAGCCAACCTTGTTAAATTTTTATCCCTAATATACCCCATTGAGCCCAATTTCCCTTTTTTTTATTTAACTACATAATAATTAACCTTAACCTTAATATAAAAGTTTCAATTTTACAACCCTCACTCCTAAGCATGTATATTGTTTTAGGAAATATAAATTAAGGTAAATGTTGAAAAAGATGGAAAGCTGATGTTGATGTGAAAAAAAAGTTCAAAATATTAAAAATCACCCCACTATATACAATACAAAGAAAATAAGTTTGGAGGTGTAAAATTGTGAAATTGTGAGAAGAAAAAAAAAAGGAAAAAATTGGTGAGAAACAAGAAAAGTTCAAATGTGGATGAAAAAAGTGTACTTAGAGAATGAAAATAACGCTCTATATATAGATCTTAGAATAATTATGTGCTTAGGGTGATTTAAGCCACATTATTATCTTGTGTCCTACCTTAACCCTAGCCATACATTACAAGTGTTATAAATACCCATTGATCCTGAGCTTTGTTTTAGTCTATGTTAGTGGAGAGAGATGAAAAGTAAACTTATGCAATTCTAGTACTAGTATGAAATTTGTGTTGATACAAACTCACCTGGATGTCATGATGTTTTTGGTAAAAGATTTCACACACACACATAGAAATCCATTCGAGAATATACTTGCATTGAAATTGAAACATGAATTTGAATGATGCTTATATTTTTCCTTAAGTTAATAATTGATAGACATACTTTCAAGGAAATTATGGGGAATCATTGAGTTGGTGCACTTTATCTCTAGTAGTAGTAACTATATTTATTTTGTTTCATCATCTAAATTTGATTTTTGTAAGTTAGTTTCTTTTCTATGTTTTGCTCGAGGACTAAAAAAAATTAAGTTTGGGAGTGTGATAACTCTATGATATAGAGTTATTTGAGCTTCCTTTTGATAGTAATTCAGCTTAGTTCTTATGGTAAATGCATAGAAATTAATAAATGTTCATTAAATTATTTTATGTTAATTAATTAAGATGAGTGAATTTAATCTTAGCTAATATTATATTTAATTTGGTGTTAATGTTATTAAGATAGGTTGTTATTGATTTAGTTGTGCTTTT
>NW_018397280.1:260690-265424 GCF_002168275.2 Theobroma umbraticum
AATGAAGGAAGACTTTTAATGGAAGAAGGAGAGCAATTTCAAGGTGCAGACTTTTACTGTATATATTTTGGTATTTTAATAATAACTCTCTTTAGAAAACTCCAAATGAGATAGTTCTTAGACCATTGGAAAGATAAGAGAAAAACCTACAATTTTTATGTTTACTAATTTGCCTAGTTTGGCTTAGAAAGTAGTCAAAATCTTGTTAAAGTTAGAGCATTGCAGTAGTCCTAAAGCAATTAAGATTTCTACTATTTAAATGGTCAAGGCTGTGGTTTTGGAGGAGGTAAGCTGCGGCTCATGTAGTCTAATGAGGAAATCATGATTGAAATTAAATTCTTTTTCACCTAACTTGGCCTAACTTTGAAGCCCTACAAACAACCTTTCAGAGAAAACGAAATACCAGATTAACAGCTGAGAATCAAGCCACAAAGTCATTGAAAGTTTAGAAGAATTTGAAGGATTCAAAAAGAAGATTTGGAAGATCAAGATTATAATTCTTGAGTTTTATCTTTTTGTTATTCTTTTATTTTTCTTAGTTTGATATCATTGTTTAAACTCTATTAGATGATGATGTGTGACTTGTTAGGGAACTAAATTTTTTATCTAAGATTATGATTGAACTCAATATGTAGTCTGATTTATTTATCTCTCTTTTGCTTATGTTTGATGAATTTAAGTTGTTTATTTTATCCTGTTCTTAATGCTTCTAATTGCCTGATTAACAATTAGATTAAATTGAAAACTTAAGTTAAACATTGAAAAAGGAGATTAAGTTAGACCTTGAATAGAATAACATATGATCAAATGTACTTTGTTAATTAGGTTGTTTGATTTGCATATAGGGTAAACATACACCTGTAAGCCGTACATAGCTAGGATTAGAGCACAAACTTAAAGAATCTTTCTTCAATTTAATTTGCATAGACATATAGTAAATTAATTATAAGAGATATTTTATAAGAAACTTGACAGAGACTTGTAAATAATTTAGGACTCTAGGTTGGCAACTTAATCCATAAACTCAATTAAGAAAGAGAAAGACAATAATCAGATGAAATTTTAAGAGACATCATAATCTTGTGTCTAAAGTCAATCAAAAACTTGTTGTTGATTTCTCAAGCAAGTGCACGTATCATTAACAAATAATATTAGTGATAAAATAGAGTATCGGTCCCATAGAGAATTGTTTGAATTTCTATTGTTAACTACTAAAATTATAACATCTTAATTTTATCCAAACAATTAAAAATTAAATTAAAAAAAAAACAAACTAAAGACTATAGATAATCTAAATTAACTAGCAAAATTATTTTATTAAACCTTATTGGCTTTAGACCTAAGATTAGATGTCCCTCAATACTTCATTTGATTATGTTTCTCTCTCTTAATTGAGTTTAATGGATTAAGTTGCTAATCTAGAGTCCTAAATTATGTACAAGTGTTTGTCAGGTTTCTCATAAAAATATATCTCTTAATTAATTTATTATATATCTATGCAAATTAAATTGAAAAAAGATTCATTAAGTTTGTGCTCTAATCCTAGCTACATTTGGCTTATAGGTGTGTGTTTACCCTATATGCAAATCAAACCACCTAATCAACTAAGTACATTCGATCATACGCTATTCTATTCAAGGTCTACCTAAATCTTTTTTGTCTAGGTTTAACTTAGGTTTCCAAGTCAATCTAATTGGTGATTAGGAAATTAGAAGCATTAAGAATAAAATAAAATAAACAACTTAAATCTATTAAACATAAGTAAAAGAGAGATAAGTAAATCAGACTACATATTGAGTTCAATAATAATCTTAGACAAACAATTTAGTTTCTCATCAAGTCACACATTATCATCAAATAGAGTTTAAACAATAACATCAAACTAAGAAAAATAAAAGAATAATAAAAAGATAAAACTAAAGAATTATAATCTTGATCTTCCAAAACTTCTCCTTGAATCGTTCAAATTATTCTCAACTTTCAATAACTTTATGACTTGATTCTTAGCTGTCAATCTAGTATTTCGTTCTCTCTAAAAAGTTATTTTTTTAAGGCTTTGAAGTTAGACCAAGTTGGGTGAAGAAAGAATTCAATTTCAATCAGGATTTCCTCATCAGACTACCTAAGCCATGGCGTACTTCCTCCAAAGCTGCAACATTGACCATTTAAATAGTAGAAATTATAATTGCTCTGGGACTGTTTTAATGCTCCAACTTTGACAAGACTTTTGTCCATTTTTTAGGCTGAATTAGGTAAAGTGGTAAACACGAAAGTTGTAGGTTTTTCTCTTATCTTTCCAATAGTTTAAGAATCATTTTATTTGGATTTCTGTAAAGAGAGTTATTTTTGAAATACCAAAACTTATGCAATGAAAGTCTACACCTTAAAATTGCTCTCCTTCTTCCATTAAAAGTCTTTCTTCATTAAACTTCTACAAAAAGACAAATAAATCAATAACAACCTATCTAAATCACATTAACACCAAATTAAATATAAAATTAACTAAGATTACTCATCTAAATTAATTACCTTAAAATAATTTAACAAAAATTTACTAATTTCTATGTATTACCACAAGAACGAAGCTAAATTACTATCAAAATTAAACCCAAATAACCCTATTTCATAGACTTGTCAAGCTTCATTTAGTAATTCACACAAGTATTTATGGAAATACTCTCACATGTCAATAGTGTAAGTAATCTTTGACTTGTGATTACTAGATATAAAAGAAAGGTATTTTTTTTAGATAAAGGCTTGAGCATTCCATTGAAACCAAACAACTTGTTGGTTGACTCATGCAGATGATTGAAGGTACGTAAATTCTCTAGTCCCTTTTGGTAAATTTGTATGTACTTAATCTTGAGAAGTTAGGATTGCCATATATAGCAACTAATCAATGATCGCTAGGGAAATACAAGTCTTGATGAAGAAGAGGCCTGTGTTGAAATACCATTGAATTTGTTTTCACTCACAGGATGGTGCATGTAGATATATAAGCCAATTTACCAACATAGTTTAAAAGTCATTAAAACTTTGACCCTTCAATGAAGCATATGAATTCAGGCATTTTGATATGACGTGTTGTAGTAACATGTTACATCTTGATTGGTTATCCAAACTTATATCATGCCTATCAATGAATTAATAAAAGAACAATATGGCTGAAAAAGCTCACTTATATATTTGTTAGTGTAAGCCTTACAAGCCAGTCGGATTTATGTTTATAAAACATTAATTTAAATTAGTCAAATTTCATGTAATATACATTATGGTTATTTATATAATGAATAGGGTATTTCTTTATCCATTAGTCGACTAATAAAGAGTTATGAAACATTAATGAAGATAAAGTCCTTGAAACATTATGGGTTTTGCAAAGAAATTATAAAAGGGTTATAATTATGAGATTTTTATGCATTAAAGCCTTACTCCTAAATATGTTTCTAGTCATTGTATTGTTAAGAATAAGGACATTAATGATGCTTAAGGACTGGTACATGCTAAACCTCTTTACTTTAGAAGTAAGCAACCAATCTCATAGGTTGAGGTATGCGAGATACTTGGGGATGGTACACGAGTGCTTGTTGAAGGAACAAGTTCAGTGAACATGACTCGCAATGAGAGTTGCATTAAGTATTTTGCTTAAGTGTCTATGAAAATACTCTCATATATTGATAGTGTAAGTAATCCTTTGATTTGTGATACCGGGTCATCTTATATGTGAATTGTCATGCTTTGATTTCACCCCCTATGAGTATAGAAGCAACTAGATACCTAAACATGGTGTTTTTACATATGGCATGAAGCATACAAAGGTGGATGAGTAGTTCAAAAACGATTCATCACCTTAAGTGATTTGATGGGGACATATCTCACTTGCTCTTAGCTTGTATTGACAAAGTCCTTGGCTAAGGTGTTGGGTGAGGGCTGATCATGCATCAAATACAAATAAGCACAATGAAAATAAATTTAAGATTAAATTACGCGCCACCTTCCTATGATCTCTTTCATGCCGAATTGAGTATGAAATTAAATTATAAATAAAATATATACGTATGATCATATCAAATTTACCTTAATAACAGAGGTTAATGAATCCTTTATTAAACCACCAATTTGCCTTCAAAAAGCTCAACTACCTCAGCCTGATTGTTGCAAACCAAAGCTGTCCAAGGAATCCTTATGCAGCCTCTAATGGTGATTCACACTAATGAATTAGAAAATCTTTCTTTAAGGATTGGAAGTGCTATGCCTTAACAATGAGCTAGCAAAGATGAGTTTCATAAACTCATAATCCACACAAAATTATGGGGCTGAAAAGGAATCAAGTGAATGAAAACTGTTTTTCTTCACACAAGGAACGACAAGAAAAAGAGTTTCTAATCTGTCGTCTTTTCTTTTTTCAGCCTTTTTTTTCTCTTTTTTTTTGTTTGGAGGTTAATTTTAAACCCTAATTACAAAACTATTTTGTAATTGCATATTAATCCAATAATTTGAATAAACAATTTAAGTAAGTCCTTAAGAAGCCGAATTAACTTAATTATTTAATTTAATCAATTAGGTCGAATAACTTAATTAAATAATTTAATTAATTAGGCCCAATAACTTGATTAAACAAATTTAATTAATTAGGTCCAATAACTTAATTATTTAATTTAATCAATAAGGCCCAATTACTCAATTAAACAATGTGATCAATTAAGCTCAATAACTTGATTAAATAAATTTAAT
>NW_018397280.1:265595-265751 GCF_002168275.2 Theobroma umbraticum
TGAGTGAAATACCAAATGCACTTCTCACGGCGGGTCATGTTCAATGAACTTGCTTTCCTAGGCAAGCACTTATATTTTAGTTCCAAATATCTCTATACTTCAACCTATGAGATCGGTTGCTTACTTCTTAAGTGAGGAACATAGAATGTACTAGTC
>NW_018397280.1:265761-265906 GCF_002168275.2 Theobroma umbraticum
ATTGATGTCCAGTCTCAATGATAAATTGACCAGGAACATTTTTGAGATTATGCTTTGATGCATAAGAATCTCATAACCGTAACCCATTACAGTTTCCTTACAAGACATATTAATCTCATGGACTTCATCCAATTAGACTTTATAA
>NW_018397280.1:266004-275362 GCF_002168275.2 Theobroma umbraticum
GCATGATTGGAATCAAGCCTTAACCAATTGCAATTGGCTGCAAGGCTCATCCTAGCATAAGGTGACCTTGATGAATCTTGAAAGGTGAATATGAAGTTTTAGGACCAATATGAGATGCCATAAGTAGACACCATGACATGTTTCATGACTTATTTTGGATATTTGATGAAATGATCAAATTACATTGAGATACTATACACTGAAAAGCTAGTCAAACTATATTGACTCTCCTGACATTTGGGTGGCCATAATGTATTCCTAAATGTCGATCTTGATCTATAAATATAAGTGATTGGATTAATTTATATTTATTGCCAATATATTAGTGGTCTAATGGGTCGTAAACAATAAGGTGGCAATGTGAAATTAAAATGGGATTTATACTTAATTGAAAATTGGAAAATTCCAATATGGACTTAATTAAATGGTTTAATTAAGTACAGGGTTAAATTAACCAAAAGATGGATAAGCAATTTAACCTAACTATAAATACTTAAATGTGGATGTTGCACCATATGAGAAGAACTAGAGGTGAGAAACATTTGACAGAAAATCCAAAAAGCTACTTAACCCTAAGAAATGTTTTTATAAGAAAGTTCTAAAAGTCAGTTTTCTTTGTCATCTTTTCTACCAAAACCGATTCTTTGAAAGCTGAGATTTATGAAATCTTGCCCACTATCATCACTTCACGGCATACACATAATCTCTACCATGAAGAAGGCTTTCATCTGTCACTTGTGTTGATCACTGTTAAAGGCTAGACACATGGACACCTTTGGTTTACAATAACTGGGCTTGGGTGTGCAATCAAGAAAAGGGGTCATGATTTGTGATTTATGGAAATCACTACTAAAGGTATGATTTTGATTATTTTCTTGTATGTATGAATGTTAATCCAATCAAATATCGAAACAAGTGATCCTATGGAGATTTTGGTTTTCTATATTTATTTTCACTGAGTTATGCAATTTTAATTATTAATTTTTGAATTTTGTTCTTTTCTTTGAGCATGGCCAAAATCTAGCATTGATATTAGAACCACCTTGTATTTGCTTTTGATTGGATGATGCTTTAGTTGTTTCCAATACGAAGAAAGCAATTTTGCCCCATAACCTTAATTCAAGTCGACATGTATTCTTTAATTGTCAAAATTGTTTTGATTAATTTTAACATTCAATTCTAGCAAGTTAATGATGATTTGAAACTTTATTTTAAGTATTTAGATATTGATTTGAATCAAAGTTTTAAAGGTTGAAAGAATCGGGTTCAAAAATTGGACTTGTTTCATGCAAGTTTGAACTTGATATGGTGATATATCATGACTAGATAAATCTGATTTTTCTAGGGTCCATGGAGTTTGTTTTGAGCAACTTCTAGACTTGAAATTATGCTAAATTGTGTAGTATATGTTCTGAAAAAATCAAATTATGGCTGTTCACGAAAAGGTTTCATGAACAACCCTAATTTCTTAGTACATGTATTATCCAAGCATTAGTCAACTAAGGGATTTTTTAGCTAATATTTTGATAGCCATAAGAAATAGTTAGCTGCCACTTTTGGGGTTTGAAAAGAGTCCTTGTGCTTTTCCAATTCGTCTTGGTTTTAGAAACCTTGACTGATTAGAAGAAGGAAAGAAATATCCTTAAATTAAGAAATTTTGGTTGTACAAGGAATGTGATTCCTTTAATGTCAATTTATTCCATGATTTAAGGGATTGAATTTTTCCATCTTTAATTGGATTAAATGTGGACATCAATCACTAGTAAATTCAGCCAAATAAATTTCTAAAATGGTTTTGGAAATTAGATATTTTAGTTACCTAAAATGGTTAGGAAACTAATATAAGATAACTACTAAAAAGTTAAGGTTACCTAATTATAATCAAGTTCCTAAAAGTTAGCAAAATTAGTCAAAATTGTTTGATCAATTAATTTAAATCAGAATGATTAATATTTAAATGAAAACTTAATTAAAACTAATGTGATTAGGATTTGTCTTAATTACATTAAGGTAAATGTTAATTAAGTAAAGGATTGAACTATATATGCAGTGATTGGCAATTAGATACTAAAGCACGTGTAATTTTAATATGTTCATGACATGATTATGGATGTATAAGGATTATTATGGACTTAGGCCTAATGTGATTGTGGATAGTTAAATTATTTTTATTATATTTATTTAAATAAATAGGGTCTACGTATCATGCTTTATCTCTTAATTTTCTAGGTTTGTAAAATTCTTTCATCACCTAATTTCCCTCAAATGTAACTTGACGTTTCTTTTCTATAAATGTAATTAGTTATATTGAAGTGTAAAATTAGGCTTAGTTAGGAAATTATTTTGTAACTCGAAGATGGAGATCCAAATGTGCCATGAAGATGCAAGAAGATTACAAGCAAGCTTGCAGAAGACTATGTCTGTTATCACCTAGGATTTAACCAATTATTTTCCTTAGATGGCTCAAGGAAATTAAATTAGATAAAAGTCCATAATCATCCTAGTAATGAGTATGTGATAGATTTATTTTATGTAATATTATAAATGCTATGCATGCCAAATTTGATGAGACCTAAATAGCAAGATAAAAGCCACAACAAAATCCCTCATTAAAATATTGAGTCACATGTTTTGCATGATTTCTTTCCACCATATAGCAAGCTAACTAGTCTACCCTTTTAATCAGAGGCTTGTTGAGTCACTCAAGGTCAAATTTTTACACAGGAACATTTGAGTTATTGGTGGATCTTATTCAACTAAAGCTATGTGGTTCGGATTGTCACACTTGACCTCATGGTCCTAAAGGCAGGGTTAGGTGAAATGCATATGATGCATTTAGACAAGTAGTTGTCACCTAACTGATTTAGGAATCACATGGGGATGCAATTAATAAAATATGCTATCTACCCAATTAGGCTTATTTTCATTTGTTGAGTCATTCAAGGTTGTAATAAGTCAAAAGGGTACCAGCCCACTTGAAATGTCTAGTAAAGATTTCTGTATAATAGTGAGGCCTATTATTATGAAAAATTAATAGAAGAGTCAAAATAAGATTTAATACCTTGTTTTAAATTTGTTAATAACATGAAAGACTAATACAAATTCTTTTTCTATATTTATAGGTTATTATAATGGGTATAATGATAATTGCTACTTTACTTGGCATACTTGATGGCATCAACTGAAAATGTTTGGACTGGTATATCACCTTGAGAAAAGTTCTCAATAAATGAAAGTGTGTAATCTTGACAAGTAAAAAGATAACTTTAAATATAATTGAGCTTAACCTTTCTACTACCAATCCTAAATCTTGGGTAATAGATTTAGGATGCGGATCTCATTTATGTATTGACATAAAGACTTTAAGGGATAATAGAAGGCTTGGTAAAAATGAGGTAGTCCTAAGAGAGGGCTATGGTATGAGAATTACGACAATTACTGTTAAGACTTATGATCTCATTTTATTATCGAGCTTAGTGTTGGAGCTAAAAGGATGCTATTATGTACTAGCATTAACAAGAAACAGCATTTTGATATCATACCTCGCAAAGAATGATGGTTTCAAATTTAGAATGAAGGGTAATCGTTGCACTATCATTCTAAATGATATTACGGGTTTAGAAGTAACTAGATGCCTAAACAGGGTACTTTTGAGTATGGCGTGAAGCATGCGAAGGTGGATGAGTAGTCTAGAAAAGATTCATCACCTCAAATGATTTGAAAGGGATATATCTCACTTGCTCCTAACTTATATTGATAAAGTCCTTGGGTGAGGCAATGTTGATAGATCTTGAAAGGTTAATATGAAGCTTTAGAACTAATACGGGATGTCATAAGTAGACATCATGCCATGCTTCATGACATATCTAGGATATTTGATGAAAAGACCAAATTACACTAAGATACTGTAAATTGAAAGGCTGGTTAAACCATATTAACTTTCATAACATTTTGGTGGTCATGATGTATTGCTAGATGTCTCTTATGATCTATAAATATAAATGATTAATTTTTATTTATTTCCAGTATGTTGGGGGCTTAATTGGTCACATGCAATAAGGTGGTAATGTGAAGCAACAATGGAATTTGCACTCAATCGAAAATTTGAAATTTCCAATATGGACTTAATTAAATGGTTTAATCAAAAGTTAGCTCAGCAATATAACCTAACTATAAATACTTAAATGTGGATGCTGCACCATATGAGAAGAATTAAAGGTGAGAAACACTTGACAAAAAATCAAAAAAGCTCCCTAAGCCTAAAAAAGGTTTTTTTATGAGGGTTCCAAGAATTGTTTTTCTTTGTCATCTTTTCTACCAAAACTAATTCTTTGAAAGGTGAGATCTATGAAATCTTGACCACTAGCATCTCTTCATGACATACTCATAATCCTTACTTTGAAGAAGGCTTTCATCTGTCACCTGTGTTAATCACTGTTAGAGACTGGAGACATGAATAGCTTTGGTTTGCAACAACCGAACTTTGGTGTGCAATCAAGAAAGAGGGTCATGATTTGTGATTTATAGAAATCAATACCAAAGGTATGATTTTGATCATTTGCTTATATTTATGAATGTTAATTTGATCAAATGTCAAAACAAATGAGCCTATGGAGATTTCGATTTTCTATATTTATTTTTTATGCGCTATTCAATTTTAATTGTTAATTTTTGAATTTCGTTCTTTATTCTAAACATGGCTGAAATATAACAATATTTACATAATAAAGATAAAGATTACATATTTTAATATATATATAATCAAATTGGTACTTATGATTATTTTTCAATTACAACAACTTTAATACTTTATTACCTGGATTTGATTTTAAACAATCTTTTTCCCTCTAATAATGCCTAATTCCACATGCATTTGGATTGAGGCGGAGGGAAAAATGCAAAGGATACCTTTTGTTATTTCATAAGTCATAAAGATTAAAAAGGAGGTGAAAGTAAACACATTGTCCCTCCGTTTAAAGTTTACTAAAATTTTCATTTTAAAATTCAAATTTTTATTATTATCAAATAAAAATACAATTATTTTGATTTTATTTATTTAGAGAAAATTGATGGAAAAAAGTTAGTGATTACCATTAATGGAACTAGCAAATGCAAATCTATATATGTTACCCCCACACAAAAACAGATTATCCAATTGATAGTAATCACTAGCTTTGTTATAAATTTTTCTTAAATGGATAAATTGAAAAGTTTTTTATTTAATTGGAAAGAAATAAAGATTTCAATCCTAAAATAAAGAATTTGGCACTCGTTAGATTCTAAAAAATTATTAAATTCTAAAATGAGTATTTAACCTTTAAAAAGCCCGCCTTGCTTCCTTTATTTGGTTTATTCACAAAAAAGGGAGGAAATTAAGGGAAACTCGTCATCCCTCCCCTTTCCCTTAAAAGCCCCACTTTTCAATTCACCCAAATTGAGAGGAAGGGATAGGAAAGTGTTATGATGAATAATAATTGTGCTACCTGTTATACCCTTAACAATATTAACATTTTTTTTATTCATAGAGGATATAATCGTAAAAATAAGTTACTTAATTCCTATCATTTTTTGAGTTCTATTCCACAGAGCGAAACTTTCATCTTTCATATCATTCACTTCTTGTTCTCTTTTCTACTTGATAGTTGTTTGTGGGCTACTGTTTCTATGTTTTGTTCATTTTTGGTTTGTTCCCCTTTTTATTTTGGATTCAGAAATGTCATATGCTTCTCTCTTTGGCTCATCGGCTCGATTGCATGTATGGAATGGTGTCGATGATGGTCCAATTTTCCTGGGGCCTTATTCGGTTTGTCCCGGCGATGCCTATGCTTGGTGATTTCAATTTTTGCTGTTTTCATTTGATTTCATTCCATTTTGTTTTGCCGCTTTCTTATGTTTTTTTGGTTTCATTTTCCTCTTTCATAGATATTTTCTAAAATAAGTGATGAATTGGGCGTTCTTAAAATTATATAATATTTTAATTTAAAAGGTTATTCCAATTGGAAAATATTTTAAAATTTCTTAAGTGTGCTGCAATTCTGCTTCCGTTTAATGCTTGTTTTGTGAGTTGTTCATTATACATAGTTGAAGGTCCAACAAAAGAAGTTGCAATAGGTTTAATAAAAATTGTTTATAAATCTCCTTCAATGTTAACAGTAGAATGAATCGACACGTTCTCCAATGGTTACATCAATAAGATTAAGTGTAAAAATATTTAGTTCATAATATCTACTCCGGAGTATAGGATTTCTTGAATGTGTGTTTCCATTTATTTGCTGATAAGTAATCTTATTTGTAGTTTCAGCACATCCACCTCTCAGTTTTTAATTTTTACATTTGTTAAAGCTATTATATGTTGTTCCATTGACAGCATCCATTATAGAGCAAAAACTCAAAAAATAAAAAAGAACCTACAGATAAGGAAACTATATAAAACAACATATAAAATATGCTGGGATTTGACCTCATTCTCAAACATGAAAAATAATCAATAAATTAAAATATAACGTAGTGAAAAAATAAAAATAATATTTAATCAGAGAAACAATCGAATCTTACAGGATCAATGTTTGTGTTTTTCATCTAACTTTTAAATAAATTATAAACACTCATAAGTTTAAGAGTTACATACCTTACTCTAGATATCGTAATCAAGAGCTAATTACATCCAAAATATTTGCTTCTTCACCTTTAGGATTTGTCAAATCTTCAACTACCCAAGTGTTTGGCTTCTTATAGTAATCCACATAGTGACTGAATAAGACCTTTTCCAAGATAAGATTTTACTTGTGTTAGCAAGTTTTGTTTCTAAAACAAAAGGACCAAAATTCTTGCCGAATCTTATTTCTATCAGACAAAGAAAACTATTTTCTTTTCTTATTTTATGAAATGGCTGGAAAGTGGTTAGAGGCTTCAAGTTTTTAGTTTGCTAATATAACATATTTATATAGCCAAACTAATTTGTAACCTTAAATACAACAGTTGTATTTTAATTTAATTAAGTCTATGAGAACTTAATTAATTTCTTACTTTATTTTGGTCTCTTTCAATTAAGTCCAACTTAATTAATTATCCTTATTTAATCTCAATCATGTCACTTAATGTGTGTGACCCATTAGGCTTCTAACATGTTGGCAATAAATATAAATCATAATCAAGTATCAATTTGATAATTAATTTATATTTATAGATTATGAGCGGAATCTAACAATACATCATGACCACCCAAATGTTAGAGAGTCAATTAAAGAATTTGACAAAGCCCTTCAGTGATAAGCCTTTCAGTGCAATATGGTCCTTTCATCAAATATCCCGGATATGTCATTAAGCATGGCTTGGTGTCTACTTACGATATTCCATATTAGTTCTCATAATTCATGACTAACCTTATGAATTTAGGAAACTAACTTTCCTGAAATTTATCATGCTTTGGCCAAAGACTTTATACAAGTTAATCAAGAATTGAGAACAAGTGAGATACATCCCTTTATATCACTTGGGGTGATGAATCCTCTCTTGATCACTCATTCACCTTCGCATGCTTCATGGTATACCCAAAAATACCTTGTTTAGGCATTTGGTTGCTTCCAATTCCGTAGGGGTGAAATCAAAGTATGTCATTCCCCATACAAGATGACATGATGTTTCAAGTCTAAAAACTAGTTGCACGATTATCACATGAGAACATTTTCCATAGACACTTGAGTGAAATACCAAATGGAGTTCTTATAGAGAGTCATGTTCAGTGAACTTATTCTTTAACAAGCACCTATATGTTATCCTCAAGTATCCCATATACTTCAATATATGAGATTGATTGCTTACTTCCTAAGTAAGGAGGCTTAATATGTACCAATCTTTAAGCATTGTCAATGCCCTGTCTTGACAATACAATGACCAGGAACAAATTTAGGAACATGGCTTTGATGCATAGTGATCTCATAATTATAACAACTTTACAATTCTCTTGCAAGGCCTTTATGTTCCATGGGCTTCATCCAATTAGTACTTAATAACTCTTTATTATTGCACTAACATGAAGAAAAACCTCTATCATATAAAATTATGCGATTAAATATGCATTAAATGACAATATATACTCCTTGACCAGTCTAATTGGCTCAAGGGCATATACTAACAAAATAATATGAATTGAAAGTAATGTTACAATTTTATTATTAGAAAAAAATGCATATTTTATTGTAATAAAATGATGAATCTATCTATATAAAATTAAGAAACATTGATTCCTACTTTACTAATATAGAAACTATAGTTGAAAGATTAATTCTCAATATTAAAATAAATAAGAAAGAAAAAGGCATAAAAAGCTTCGATATAGAGAGATGAAACAAAACAATCATGAGAACTCTTGAAAGCCAAAAGTTTAGATACTTTATAGTAAGTCCTGATTGACTCTTCCAATAATGGTTGTCCAAGTAAATAAAGAGTTAAAAGCAACAATAAAAATCAAATACATCAAATGTTATTAACATTTATTTATGGAAAACAAAAAAAAGGTACAACAACAGAATCTAACAGTTAATGCCATTTTCAGAGCTTATAGAAATCCTATACATATATAATATAAAAAATAATTATATAACAATAAATGTTGTACATTCATTATAAAAAGAATAATTCGTGAGCATAGATCAATCACTTAAGACAAAATGTTTCTTTTAAAGTTTTGCAAGTATCATGTTTACTTTCACAGAAGAGTTTAATCTATTCAGCCATAAATGTAGTGTCACATCCTATTTGTGGGGAGATTGTGCTTGGTGCAAGAACCCAAATGAATATAGCTTGTTAAACAAAACAAGCCTCCTTACGTTCATTCATATTCATTAAGGTTCATTAAGCATCAACATAATATATAAAGCGGTCTATATCATTCACATGCATACATCCATAGGAGATAATACGCAGTTATAGAACTTTTCAACATAAACAGTGTATTCACATCTATTCATCATTAACATCAGAGTCAAAACTCATACATCACATCATGTGATCATTCATTTACACCCTCAAGTGTCCATATAAGCTCTCGAGCCATCTTTGCATATATATACATACATACATACATACATCCATACATATATATATATACAAACATACATACATACATATATATAGTATTATAAACATAACCTCATAAGTTAAATGCCAACCATAGGCTACATCATCAAAACATGTTTAAATATCCATAAACATAAAGTAAAAACTGACTCGTCAGCGGAACATGACTTGACCCTGTAGGCATCAAATGGGCTACTAAACACCTACAAAAGAAAAAAAGACTGAAAGCTCATTTCCATGACAAAGGTGTAAACTAATTACTGCTATGGAAAACAAAAAT
>NW_018397280.1:275529-275689 GCF_002168275.2 Theobroma umbraticum
AATGCTCATTAAACATGTGATAACTCTATTATATAGAGTTATTTTGACACATTTCGGGAGCTTAAGTAGCTAGATATTTAAGATTTTAGGTTTGGATTTTAGCATTTTAAGATTAGAGAACTTTTCAACATAAACAGTGTATTCACATCTATTCATCATT
>NW_018397280.1:275699-275841 GCF_002168275.2 Theobroma umbraticum
TCAAAACTCATACATCACATCATGTGATCATTCATTTACACCCTCGAGTGTCCGTATAAGCTCTCGAGCCATCTTTGCATATATATATACATACATACACATACATACATCCATACATATATATATGTATACAAACATAGAT
>NW_018397280.1:275941-276068 GCF_002168275.2 Theobroma umbraticum
TAACTGACAAGTTTTTGGCGCCGTTGCCGGGGAATTATTTCTAGAATTTTTACTAATACTAATTCCAAGCAAATTAGTCTTAATTCAAATTTTTTTATTTTATTTTCAGGTACTATTGGATGAGGTG
>NW_018397280.1:276078-276289 GCF_002168275.2 Theobroma umbraticum
GTAACTATTAGTGGACATATGAACAATTTGTGCCTAGGAGGTTGCTAGTGATTATGACTTGACTATCAGTGCTTTGGCTTCCGAAGTAGATGCTTTGTATCCAAAAATTGATACTTGGGGTATTAATGTTTTTCAAAGTCCTTTTGTGGCATGCGAACTTTGTGGAGATAGGCATTCAAGTGATTGTTGTCCAACCTATTTTGAATCAATG
>NW_018397280.1:276623-276781 GCF_002168275.2 Theobroma umbraticum
TTGTTAATTACATCAACAATAGGCCTCAAGAAATTTTACCAAATGACATTGAGCTTAATCCTAGAAAAGAAGAATATAGTAAGCATCTTGATAAGATAAATGGCAAGAATATGGTAGATGATGAAGATAAAGTAGATCAAGGTAACACTTCCACCAAT
>NW_018397280.1:276805-277011 GCF_002168275.2 Theobroma umbraticum
CAAGAGGAGGAAGTATCTACACCACCACAAGTCAAGCCATATGTGCCTCCTATTGCTTTCCTAGATATAACTGATAAGCTACCTAAAGAGGCTATTGATATGGAAAAGCCAAAGAAACTCCTTGAAGCTTGTTTGGTTCAATTGGCAACAATAAAGGACCAGAATGAAGAACTCACAAATGTTACACATGTTTTGAAGGCTACACC
>NW_018397280.1:277371-277502 GCF_002168275.2 Theobroma umbraticum
CAAGCTAGTGACTATAAAGAAGCGCTTCTTGGGAGGCAACCCAAGTTATATCCTCTTGGATTTATTTGTTATTTTAATTCATTTTTGTTTTTCAATGTAAATAAGTAGTTATAACCTCTCCCTAGCTTGTT
>NW_018397280.1:277516-277639 GCF_002168275.2 Theobroma umbraticum
GATTTGGAAAGCATGAAGATGAGGAGAAAGAAGATTAGAGCTTTAAAGGCACTATTAACATTGATAGGAAGTTTATTTTTCTTATTCTTTTTAGTTTTTCACATTAAGGACAATGTGCAATTT
>NW_018397280.1:278137-278274 GCF_002168275.2 Theobroma umbraticum
GGACCGATTGAGCCTTTTGTAGCGTTCCTTTACATAAATTATCCTTAGTTTCCCCTTTTTGAGCCTAATGACATCTTTTCTTTGTTTAAAGACTTAATTTTTAGCCTAGACCTTTATATTAATATTTCCAACAATTC
>NW_018397280.1:278284-278405 GCF_002168275.2 Theobroma umbraticum
AAAAGAAAAAGGGAAAGAAAGAATAAAGTGTTAAACAAAAGAAAATTTTGATGGAAAATGGGTATATTAAGTGAAGGAAAATAAAGCTCTAAATAGCATCCAGATTGACTATGTGCTTAGG
>NW_018397280.1:278818-313356 GCF_002168275.2 Theobroma umbraticum
ATGTTTTCATGTTTAAGTTATTGCATGTTGTTTTATGTTTTGCTTGAGGACTAGTAAACTCTTAAGTTTGGGGGTGTGATAACTCTATTATATGGAGTTATTTTGACATATTTTGGGAGCTTAAGTAGCTAGATCTTTGAGATTTTAGGTTCGAATTTTAGCATTTTAAGTGTTTTTCTAATTTAAGTTTTGATTACTTGTTAAGTGATTAATTTAAGTTATTTTAGTTAAATTTTATGTTGTTTTATTTTAAATTACTTTAAGAGTAGTTATTGCTGATTTCTCTTATGACTTTTGTAGGAAATTGATGAAAAAAAGCTCATTTGATGAAAATCAGTGCAAGTATGGTGATAACTTCATTCATATATATTTTGGTGCTTTGACTATATCTCTCTCTAAAAAGCTCCAAATGAGGTGATTCTTAGACCACTAGAATTCAAGAAGAAGGGCTATAATGTTTATTTTTATCAATTCACCCAATTCTTACTAGATCATGATCAAAATATTTTTCAAAGTCGGAGCACTGTAGCAGTACGTAAGGACTGAATATGATGCTGTATTTGGAGCATATCTTTCAATTCAGAAGTCTAATTGATGTAATTCTTAATCCATTGGAAATTTAAGAGACATGGATAAAACTTTTATATTTACCACTTTGCCCAGTTCGGAACATGTTAGGGTGAAACTCACGTTTGAAATTGATAGACTACCACAACACTGGGAGAACAAGGCTGCAGGGTTGATGAAAGGAAGCAAACATACAAATTTCCAAAGAGCACAGCGCTCCAGCGCTGGAGAAGTAGCGTCGTAGCACTGGGTGACTTTCTAAAAATAAAAAAAGTTGACGAGATTTTGGAAATTAGGTTATATGGAGCCTATTTAAGGGACCTTTTTTAGAGATTTAGAAGAGGAGGCAGCAAGCAACTATTCTGGAGATTTGAAGGCAAGAACAAAGCAAGAAAATAAGAGAATTGGGGAGAGAATCAAGATCACAAAGCTCTAACTATTAGTTTTCTCTCTTTACTTTTGTGTTTTTCTTATTTTCTTTGACTTGGATTCATGAATAAATTTCTTTGGATATTGTTTTTATTAGATACTATGAGCTAAATTATTTTCTACGATTGCAATTGAACTCACATGTAATCTAACTTTTAATCTCTTTCCTACTTATCTTTAATGGGATTTGAATTGTTTATTACGATTTGTTCTTAATGCTTTTAATTACTTAGCCACCAATTAAATTGATCTAGGAACCTAAACAAATTTGGAAAAGGGAGTTTAGTGTATACTAAAATTGGGATAGCATATGATTATATTAATTGATTTACGTATCGGATTGAGATATACCTATAGGCCATATGTAGCCAGATTAGCCTGAACTTAATGAGTCTGTTTTAATTTCAATTGACATAGGGATATAGTGTTTTGGTTAAAACAAATATTTTTATAAGATGAGTTGGGAGACCTTTATAAATAATTTAGGACTCTAGGTTAGCAATTCAACCCATTGAAATAAGTTAAGAAAGAGAGGTAAGATTTAGATGAAGTGTCAGAGATATTGTAATCCTAGGCTTGTTTGATTTGATATTTATTTGAGTATTTATTATTTTGATTTTTCTTAGTTTAAATTTGCTAACTTAATTTTATTTGATATTATTTTGATATTGTTTGGAGAAGATTAATTTGCTATAATTTTAGTACTTAGTCAACTTTTAAATCAATTTCCTATGGGATCGATAGTCTACTTGCTAATATACCATCTATTCGATACGTATACTTGTGTGGTAGAATTTTAACTGACAACATGGCATTTAAATACATTTTCAATAGCATTTAGTTGAACACGGGTTTACATAAGCCGTTAGAAACCATTTGCCTTCGAAAAACCTTTGAAAAACTCTTGAAAACTCATTTCCGTAAAGAATCTATCGATACATTTGAAAATGTATTAATACATTTCACATAGAATGCCTCATCTTTCATTTTGTCCAAAATGTATTGATACATGTTTTTCATGTATTGATACATCATGCATAAAATCCCTTTTTCTAGGTAATTTCCTGCACATTACCATTCTCTAAGTCCTCTCATTCCACGCAACTATCCTTTAGGCTAAAGTTCAGTCTAACCACGCTTACAACCATCACAATTGTCATATCCATTTCTAAAAAGATCGTGATCGATGCATGAACCTACGTGGGTATAGCCCATTAGGCCGAAGCAAGTCTAAACCAATAATGCATGGGCTGTTTATCCATCACATTCACATACATTTCCACTTATAGAAAAGAATATGCAAATAATTTATCAAAGCCACTACAATATAAAACTTCTCAACATAAAGTGTAGTTTCTATTACATTTCATTTAAATATTCACAAAGTCATAACAACTGTGGTTCGGCACACCTCCCATGCCTATATTTACTACAAAAAAACTGTTTCTTATCTAATGGAAAAAAATTTCATTGGAAATTTTCTTTCAGAAAAATTTTTGGTGCAAAAAAATTGTCTTCCACCAAACTTTTTGACAGAATTTTTGAAAGATTTTTGTTAAAATTTTCCAATGGAAAATAATCCATTGGAAATTTGTTAGAAACTTTAAGAGGTCAAAAAAATTCAAATTCTGTTAAATTTTCCAATGGAATTTTTTGTTGAAAAAAGCCATTAAGAATGGAAATTTTCAAATAAAATATTCCGTTGGAGAATTCCATCGGTATTACTATTTTAAAATTTTTTTATTTAAAATATATTAAAATTTTTTAAAATTTTATTAAACCTTTATAGGAAATATATTAATGAAATTAAATATATACACACATTAAGTTTTATAATATTAAAAATACAAATATGTTTTCCTTTGCTTACTATTTTTTATATATTTTGAAAACTTTATTAAATCACAAGTTATAAATTAATTGTTCCAAATTCATTAATGTTATAAAATTAAAACGTTTATAAAAATAACATAATAAATTTTTTAATTTTATAAAAATAGATGATAAAATCTAATAATATATTAAACAAAAACTAATAATACTTTAGGTGCATACTAATATTAGTTAGAATAAATTAAGAAGACTGACCTATATAGTAAACTTATTAATATAATATATTTAAAATTTATTAGTTTAATATATGTATACAAATTACATATAAACTTATATTAATATGAAATTACATGTTATCCATTTTAAATGATATAATTTTATAAGTTTTTATACATATGAGATATTAAATATCCCACATATATATTAATATGTTATAATTATTACACCTATGTTTTACATGTAAGCTTACAATAAATTTTATTTATATGATTGCAGTTAATAACTTTATTAGTTATTACCTTAGTTTTCATAACATATTATTTACAATTAGTTATTAGTTATACAAATTTTGTAATATATATAACATTATATCATAGAATATATGTCATTAATATATATATAATAAAGCAATACAACATTATGTTTTACATTGATTATATTCATATAAGATAATTCTAATATTACTTTGAGCACGTGATGTCATCTCTTACGATTAGTTTCATATTATAATTTTAATAATTGAAATCATGAGTGCTATTTATAAATATATAACTATATATGGTATACAAAGATAATAATACTTGATGTATACTAATATTAATTAATACAAATGAAGAAGAATTGATAGTAAACTTTGTAATATATATAACATTATAACATATAATTTTTGTCGTTAATATATATACAACAAAGAAATGTAACTTTATGTTTCACATTGATTATATTCATATCAAATAATTCTAATATTACTTTAAATACAAAACGTCATCTTTTACGATTAGCTTCATATTATAATTTTAATAATTAAAATCATGAGTACTATTTATAAATATATAACCATATAAGGTCTACAAAAATAATAATACTTGATGTATACTAATATTAATTAAATCAATTATCATAGTAACATTTTTATATATTTACACAATTTGATTCATTTATCATTTGCCTTTAAGGTAATAGACTTGAATTTATCATCCATGTATAATGGCACAAGCATTTCATTTTTCACATGAAAAAACAAAACGTAAGCAACAACTTAGAAGAGTATAATCACAAAATTATTATTGAAAATGATGAGATAAGGTCTAAATTTATCATTCAACTTAGAAGGATAAATCAAATTTACTAGCTATTTTTGAATCAATATAGCTTTAAAACTATACTTTTTAATTTGGTTCAAATATGGTTGAAAATTTAGAATTAAAATATTTCTTTATTTCCTTAAAAAATATTCTTTTACCTTTAATTTTTGAACATTTTGTTTAATCAAATTATAAAGTATAATAATAAAATAAAACCCTTTAAAGATAAGTGATAAATTTAAACGATTATCTTGAACAAAATAGTAAATTTAGAGTTATCCCCAAAATAGATAAAAAAACTTGTCATGTTACCTTGATTAATTTTAATTTCAATAAATAATCCGTTATTATAATTAAAATTTATAGTTTATACTAATTATTAACGTCAATTGATAGAATTAATTAAAACTTAAAAAAGTTACGATTATAAATATAAAATCGAGGATGAATGTAACTTTTCCATTTTTATAATTTTTTTTCACATTGATAAGCAAAAAAAATTAAAATTCCAAACAATGCAAATTTTATAATAATTCCGTGCCGTAGATCGAACATTAACACAAAGCCCCAAATCTCAACCATTCATTCCACAATCAATGGCCTAAAACTTTCCCCCACAAGAGTACACATGGATCAATTCCCGTTCAAAGCTTCCATAGATCTACCAACAACCACTCCCCTCCCTTTTATTCTCAACTTCACCAAATCAAGCAATCTCATAGTCTTTCAATTGTGCAAAAATTTCTAGCACGGCAAGGGAGGTAAAGGATAGGGAAATGAAGGGAAACGACATTGTAAGATCCTTGGCGATAACATCCAAAGGGATCAAAATGCCAACCATCCATCATTTGGCTAGCTATGGTGGTGTTAAATGTATCAATGGTCTTATTTATGAGGAGACACGTGGTACTTGTTGTCAATTTTGCATACGTAAATATACGTATCGAACAAGGAATATAACAATGAAGTAGAGTATTGTTCCCATGGAGATTTGTTCTTAAATTTTTACTAAGTACTAAAATCTTATAACAAATCAATCTTATTTAAGTAATCAAAATTTGTATAAAATTAATTAAAATAAAATTAAAATAAATATTAAATTAACTAACAAACTATATAAGTTGAGAAAAGCAGTATATTAAAGACCTAGGATTATGGGTTCATTCAACACTTCATCTGATACCAAGTTTTCTTATTATTTATCTTCCTTGTGTGGTTTTAGTATCTTAGAACCCAAAATTATGGACAAGTCTCCGTCAAGTTGCTTGTGCAAATACCTAACGTAATTAGTTCACTATATGTCTATAGGAATCAATTAAATTAAGTTCATTAAGCAAGTGGCCTAATGTGGCTGTGTATGGCAATTGGCATATGTTTACGTGAATCGTGAATCAGATCACCTAAGTGATGTAAACATACACTATTCAAACTTTAGTCCAATCTAAAATCTCTCTGTTGAGTCTCAATTAGATTCACAAATCAATTAATTGTTGGCCAAGCAATCAAAAGCATTAAAAACATATTTGAATAAGCAAAACTACACTATTCATGATAAATAAAAGAGAAATTAATATTCAAACTACATGTTGAGATCCACCACAATCTTAGAAAGATAATTTAGCTCATAATAACTAACAAAAACAATATCCAAAGGAATTTACCCATGAATCCAAGTCAAAAAAAAAATAAAAGAAACACAAAAGTAGAGAAAATAACTAATTATTGAAGCTTTATGATCTCCATTCTCTCTCAAATTCTTTTGTTTTCTTGCTTTCTTCTTGGCTTCCAATCCCCTGAATAGTTGCTTTTTGCCTCCTTGAAATCTTTGAAAAAGTTCTTTTAAATAGGCTCTAAGTAACCTAATTTCCAAAATCCTAAAAATTTTTATTTTTGGAAAATCGCCCAATGCTGTGGCCTTGATCTCTTGGTGCTGTGGCGCTAGTTTTTTTTGCTACAATAGCACTGCATCACTACTTCTCTAGTGCTGCGGTGCTGAGATCTTGGAAAAATTGTATGGTGAACTTCTTGTCACTAGCAATGCAGCCTTGTTCTCCTAATGCTGCAGCAGTCTATCAATTTTGAACATCGCTACCTACACCATGAATGCCCATCGAAAAATCATCACTACCATAGGCATTGTTTACACATTCAAGAGACAAGGACATGCCCCTTACAATTCAGTGGTTATGGTTTTTGATTTGGTTTTGTATGGTGGAAATTTAGAAATGAAAAATATAGATGGTGTTTTGATTCGAAATTGTCTTTATTATTTTTATCATTATAGTTGTTTATTTTAGAGTTACACTCCAAATTTTGATACATGCAACTTATTTGTGGCTTTGAGCAGAGTGTGGGAAGTGAAAATTGGAGTGGGATTAGCTGAATTGACTAGTAAACTTAAATGTCAATGATTGGGTGTGTGCAATTAAAATAATTCTATTTTTTGGTATGCCGATTGGCTTATTGCCATTAACTTGGTGTAAAACCCCCAATTTTCAGTGTAAACTAAGTTAATTAAGGATGTTTTATGAAATATACTGTGCTTTGAGGACTGGATGATATGTTAAGTATGCTAAGTGTATGGGAATATGTATATTGATACTTAGGCAAAATTTATGAAAACATGTGATAAATCCTATAGTTTGAGATTTTGTTTTAAGATGTATGTGATATTTGAAGATATATGTATATGGATTTGAGTTATATGAAGCATTTAAAATGTGATGTCAACAAGTAACGATTTCAGGATTTTAAACTTGGATTTTTGGAAGTTTAGAAGCTGAAAATTTTCCTACAAGGGAAAATTATTAATACATTCCCTATGTATCGATACATTCTTGGTAAGAAGAATAGTATAAGGCTTATATGGGATTTTCTATCAATACACTTAAGAATGTATCAATAGATTTGATTGGGGATGAACATCTATCGATACATTATCCCAATGTATCGATAGATTTGAAAGGATAGCACTCGGGGGAAAAAGTATCGATACAT
This sequence comes from Theobroma umbraticum, assembly GCF_002168275.2. NCBI lineage: Eukaryota > Viridiplantae > Streptophyta > Magnoliopsida > Malvales > Malvaceae > Theobroma > Theobroma umbraticum. The sequence continues at coordinate 285,949 of NW_018397280.1, forward strand.
TACCCATGTATTGATAGATTTAGACAAAAATTGTGTAAAAGTATCAATTCATTCCTAAATGTATCAATAAATCCTTGGGCATGAGTAAAAATAAAAAGTGTTTCGAGTTACCTCCACATTTTAAAACAAAACCCAAACCTCTTTTCTCTCTACCACTCCAAAAACCCTAACCCTTAAATAGATTTTTATAGCTAGTTGGAATGGATTAGTAGCTTTGAAAACACCTCTAGAGGTAAGATTACACATTTTTACTCATTGATTTTCGATTTAATCGGTTAATAACTTTAAAAATCCAATTTTTCAAGCTTTAGTGAATCCCCCCTGATTTTGTAGGAATTTGGAGCTGGGGTTTGTGCAATTCAGCTTCTAATGTATAGGTTTAGCTCATTGTTGAAGGATTTAAGCTTGAATGTTGGATGCTAAGAATTTAGTTATTTTAGAAAAGTCAAAGAATTTTCGAAAGCTAAGAAATAAACAATATTTGGACGTGTTATTGTGTTTAAGGGGAAATCGGAGTTGACTGACACATTAGTGAGTTGAAGGATGATTGGAGGCTAGAATTGGAGCCTGACAGTGGAATGTGCCTTTGGCTATCACTGTGAGTGGGTTAATTTAAAATGCTCGTGATGCATGATGCCTTGATAAAGACGTTGCCATGGTACTAAGATTAGAATTTTATGGATATATTTATATAATTTGCTAGAGGAATGTGCCTAGGCTAGAAAATAAAAATTTATGTAATTATATGCCATATTATGTGCCTTAGTGCTAGTCAAGTAGTGGCTTATGTTGTGTGAGCCTAGATTAGGAAGTCTAGAGGATATGATGAACGTCTAGGAATATATTACTCTAGATGATTGACCCTTGTGGATTATGAATACTTAATGCCTTGGAGAATGTAAGGTACCTAGATGAGATATGAAGCTAAAGATGTATAAAACTCGTTAAGGGAAGATCTTCATTTACATTGTGGTCAATGTGATATTCAAGGCATGATGGCCTTAAGGATTTGCATTCCATCCGATGGATGAATTCTAGATGTTGATTTGATTTGAGGTTGAGTGGCATCCCATGCCTTAAGACTATGTGTGCCAACAAGGATGGTGGTAAGCAAGGATGGTGGTTTAGTTCCACCTGCAGAGCTTTAATGCCACCTGTTTGAGATTACTTCAGGTGATGATGTTCGTTGGGAGCTTACTGCGGGTGATGACTTTGACTCTTCGCCCATTACTTTGATGCATTTGTATTTGATTTCCCATCATAGAATTAGCCTTGAGCATGATTTGACTCTACTGTTAGGTCATTGTGCATGATTTGATGATGTCTAAGGAAGGACCACTCCAAGATTTAATTTGAGACATAGATGATGTGACATAGCCTAGGAGAGTTAAAGATAGATTTAATTTGATATGACTCTCCGACAATTAAGCTATGCCTATGGAGAGTAATTTTCAATGGGTTTAGGGATAAGCTTAGTGATATACTATTTGTGGAGACTCTTAGGGATGATTAATATGCCTTAACAAGCGAGATGCTTGTTAGAATATTTGGTTGCATTAGTAGTGCATTACGTATATGTATGTGTTTATATATATTTCATTTATCTACACCCTTCACTAAGTATTAAATGACTCACCCATTTTTGTTCCATGTGAAGATAAATAGACAATTAGACATCTGTGGAAATGGTCATCTAGTGACAAACCAATTTTGGCATTTGATAGATCCTCACACCATTTTAGTCACTCCGCTGAGTTTGTTATGAGCTTTTGCTCCGTATTCAGTTTAATTGCGTATATAGGCACGATGTACTATTTAAATTTATGTAAGGGTTGTAAAGCACAAACCCATTTGTTGGCCAATGTATGGCCTTATGAATATTGTATTATGAATTATGTATGATTTGGGATTTTGTGGTTTACTTGGGTCTAGCGAGCCTAGCTTGTTAGGCTCATGCATTGGTCACAGACTCTTGGTCGCGGGCCTTAACAAAGTTGGTATCAGAGTGCCTAAGTTTAGAGTGTCTTACGTCATTTTATGTCTATCAACTGAGTGTTTGGGTTAGTGTTCTCCTCTTGTTCATGATTTGTGACTATAATACAAATTATGAGTAAGAGCCACACAAACTCCCAAGTTCTTAATAAGCTTACCCATGAAATTTTGAAATTTTGAATTTTGAACATGGTATTACTTTGTCTTGGTACAAGATATTGCTTAGGACAGGAGTTACCTCAAAGGCCACGAGAGAGCTTGATGCCCCAAAAGAACTCATTATGAGGCTATGAGCATCCTTTTCTTAAAGCTGTGGTAGGAATAAAACAGTTAAACATGCTTAGAATTTGGATCTTATTGAGATGTATCTTGGAGATAGTTATGAAAGAGTTAGGGATGACCACCTTACAAGAAAAGGTGTCATCCAAAAGGATTTGGTAGTGGTGTTGCAGAGTTTAGCTCATGAGTTTGTGAAATTTTACAATAGAAGACAAGCACAGTCTGAGGAATATGTTGATTTTATTTCTCAAGATCTAGACTATGAGCCTTAGTGTGAACATCAAAGAAGGGCTATTGAGGTTACTTTGGTGGATTTTATGAGGATAAAGTCCCCTTCATTTATTGGTTTAGATGTGAAGGAAGATTTGCAAAGATTTTTAAAAGATATTGAGTGCCTTTTTTTAACTTTAGGATGCTTCACATACTGGTCAATTGAATTGGTGGGATTCAGATTGAAGAATGTGGTGAGAATATGGTTTGTGTCACTCAAAAGAGGTAAACTACCAAGGTTAGCCCTAATGACATGGGAAGAGTTTGCCCAAGCTTTTCTGGATCACTTCTTACCTGAGAACGTGAAGACGCAAAGGCATAGGAGTTTGAGACGTTGGTTCAAACCGTGGACATAACGGTGATAGAGTATGATGTCTATTTCACCAAACTCTCAAGATATGCCCTTGACTTGGTCCTAATTGAGTAAAAGAGGATCAAGAGATTTTTTAAAGGGCTAATTGAGCCACTGTTTAGAGTTCTAGCTACCTAAAAGTTTGCCTTCTACATGGTAGTAGTGGATGTGGCTAAAATGATAGAAACCAAGAGAATGGAATCTAGATTGGAAAGATGTAAAGGTTAAAGAGCTCAAACATAGGGCCAACAAGGTTGTAGGGATTTTAACATGACGAGGAGCTTGACATTTATATGCCATTAGAGTTGTAAAGGGACCACTCCTATGCATAGACCACCAAGGAACAATGATTTGTTTAGCCAACCTTCTAGATGTGAGCAGTTTAATGGAGCATTTAACTTAGGCCCTATACAGAGGGATGTTTATTGTAATTATTGTGGCAAGGCACATGGTGGACCATTCCATAGAGTAGCTGGTTGTGTTTTGGATGTGGCCAATCTAGGCATTTAATGAAAAATTGCCTAATGCAGAGGCAGTCAGTTAAGATTGACCATGGATATGGGAGACAAATGTCAAATACTTTGCCTAAAACAACATCAACTAGGAGAAATGTTAGAGGTGACAAAGGCACGGGTGTAGCTTCATCATTATGAGGTAGATTAGCACAATCAAGTAATGATAGAGGAAGTCAAACGCAGGTGTTCACTTTGACATTGCAAGATGCTTAGACTTTCAATGCAGTGGTCACAAGTACACTTCTTATTTGTGATTCAGAGGCTTTGATTGATCAATGAAATAACCCATAAATATCTCTTTAAAAAAACTGAGGGTTTGCTATAGCTGTTGGTTTCACAGTTTTCGGAGGGGTGTCATCTTTATTCTTTTGTTCTACCTCAACTTCATTTTCTTTCTCTATTTCAATTTTTATTTCCCTTTCCTATTCTAGTTCTTGATCATTATCTTTTGCCATTTTAACCTCAACTTTTAATCCAGCATCTTCTTGATTCTTTTCAGATTCTAGTGTTTGTTCCTTTTAAGAGTTTACATCAACACCTTTTTTTGAAACAAAGACATGTACCTCAAAATTTTTGTTGAAGTTCTCTCATCTAAAGATGAATGAATTTCAATTGCTGCTTTTCCTTTGGAGATCATGAAGATTGTAGCATCTTTTTCCTTGAGGAGAGAAATTCTTTATGTTTTGAAGCTTTTCTTCAATCTACAAAATTCTCTCCTCCATTTTCTTATCTTTTTTAGCTTTTTTAGTTAGCTTTCCATCTATTCTCATAAGCTGATTAAGGATCGTTTCATTTGGGATAGAGGGTTGGCTTGTTCTAGATAGGGGTGTTGAAAGAGTTTCAACACCAAGGGTGATTGGTGCACCTTTGAGAGCTTTGATACTCTCCTTACTAGTTAACTTATATCTCGTTTTTTGCAAACTTCCTAAGAAAATCCCTTTATCCCTACTTTTTGTTCAATCAAATTGGTACCTAATTCCCTTTTTCTTAGTAAGAAAAGAGATGATATTTCTATATGGTAAACTGTCATTGGTGCAGGCTCCTTTCATTCTCTCAATCCTATACTTTCCAACATTCATTGGGATTTCATTTTGTGAACTCTGAGAGCCAAAGATCTTGAGAACTTACATAGCCAAATTTGCTGTTCCTCCCATGAAGTGTGGATGTTAGAAAATAGTGGAACATCCTCAACTAAGCATATTGAATTTCACTAGCATAACTCTTAGATGGATACTTATCCTTCTTACCAATAAATACTTCCCAAATGGGAAAGGGATCATAAACTTTTAGAATTTTGAATTCCTTTATTTGATACTCTATACTTATGAGTTTTCCTAAATCAGTTACTATAACCTTAAACTCCTTCCCATTCATATATACATTCAGCTCATTTTTATCAAAATCAGTAGGGTTCTCTAACTCATCCTTATCAAAGGCAATTTTAGAGTAAAATTCCTTAATCGAAGTGGGACTAAAAAATCTTTCTCTAAAAGTGCTCAACCCTTTCAATTTCAATGCATCAAAGTACTGCGATAATGAATTGTTAATAGTAGGGATCTCACCAAAGCTTGGTTAGTCAACAAATTTTTCGCAAGATATAATGGCATTCTCTATTTTCTTAAACTATCCTCATATGCCTTGTTCCAAAATCAAATGGTTTGAGAGTTACCTTTTCCACCAGAGATTCCCTTGTTCTAGACTTTTTTATTTTCAACCCATTTGGCTTTGGCTCGACCCTTTCTTTTGCAATGATAGCCCTAAAATCATCTTTCTTTTCTTCTGAGTTAGAGGAGTTGGAGATTCATCAGCTAGCCTTTCTCCATTTCCTTTACTAGATACTTTGGTAGTGAGCAAAGTATTTGCCATTGTTTTTGCAAATTTTGAAGTTAAGGTTTCTCAGGTACTTTAGGAGCAAGTAGAGACAGAATGTATAAAGAGGATCTAGGATTTAGATCTTAATCTAGAGAGAGAATGTTAGTTTATAAGAGAATGGAGAGATTTTGATCGTGGGTAATCACTAGTTAACCCATATTTTAAGTGGTTGGTTCCCATTCCTTCTTTTCCTCCCTTTTTTTTAATTTTCAAACTTAACGCCTAATGGCTTTTATTTTTGCTAACATTATCGCTTTACTCAGTTAAAGCAAGCTTTAACTAATTAAAAAGTTGCTGACTCGAAGGGCTCTAGTGAACAGAACTATTTTAGCTAGTTAAAAGAAATTTTAACTAATTAAAACTTTATTGGTTTTGGCTTGCTCTAGGCATACAAAAACATTTTAATTAGTTAAAGAAGATCTAAACTAATTAAAGCAAGTTCAATCTTATTTCTAGAATTCCTATAGCTAACCAAAATTTATTCTTAATCAATTAAAACATAATATTAAATCATATTTTACAAAATATATCATCTAAAACATAAACTTAGTTCAATCCAAATTCATACACATTAGGCATTCATTATTTATTCTCAATCATTATTTAGCAAGTATCATCAAGCAATATCAATCAAGCCTTTTCAAGAAATCCTATAATTCATATATGAAATTGGCAGCAAAAGAAAATCATCATTAAGCATTTTTAGCAAGTATTCTTCCAAATCATTTTCAAGCGATCATTCATCCAAGTCATTTTGAAGCAAGCATTGCAAGATATATTCTCCAAACTACATATGAAATTATCAATTCAATAAGAATTTACACAAAAAGCATATCATTACTATTGAAGCATGACAAAAGCATTTGGCACTTCTTGCAATCATGTAAGAGAATATTGTGGTCAAGTAAGCACTAGCATGATTACAAGAAATAAAATGGATGTCTTCATTAATCATGATTCCAATTTTCACATTTATAGACATATACCAAAAAAAAAATGCAAGCATTGAACTTTAATGTAGTACATGCTATTTGTCAATATTCTTCATAATTCATGAGTAATATAAAAAATTGAAAATAAAGCACTCAACTCATGAATAAGTTAAAAGTGAAATCCAATCATCAATGAATACCAATTGTCAAGATTCAAGAAAGAAGTATTCGATCTAAGCAGTCTAGGCATCCATTGCTAACTTAAGCTATAGGCTATATATCATTTGACATGTCAAGTTATTTATAGCTAAAGTTGGATGCACACAAAATCTTTAGATCATGTACACACTAAGGCTCAATGAAGACATCACAATATATGTCATGATTAAACTTGACAATTAAATTCATAATCAAATGCATAGTTCAAGTCAAGTTTTAGACTTCAAACCTTAAGGTCCAGCAAAATGAAAAATCAAGTAAGCATGTATCTTGACCAATATAATAGATGAACCAAAATTTATTTTCATGAAGTTCAACAAGTTCATCATGATCAATTTCATAAGCTTAATCAAAGAATCAATCTTGAAACAATCATTTAAGGACAATCAAAAAGCATATTTCAAGAATTGATCTTACGATTCATTGAAAAGATTTTTCAACATAAGCACATAAACATTTTATTCTCAAGAAATGATATTATTTATGTAAGCACATAAATTTGAGCATTCATGAATAATTTTTATTTTTCAATTTTAACATTGTAAACACACGAGAATTTATGGAATCATTATGAGTGTCATGCTTGGGAAAACATAGATTTAAGCAATCAAGAAAGTTTTCCCATTTTTCAACAAATGTTGCAATTTCAAGAACATGTACTTGCACCAAATGATCATTAAAATATTCATAATGCATGTTTTAGAGAGTCAAGAATCATCTTTGAAATGGAAATTCATGGAAGAAAATTTTGCAATGGACAAGAAATGAAGTAAGAAAATATTTCGAAACTCAAATCCTATCCATTTTGACTTTAGAGTACTCAACAATCAACTACATATCTCTGGTGGTCAACTTTTTATCATTCCAGTGACATTGTTTGCATTTTGTTCTCCAATAGTCAACTATTATGCTTAGGAGTCGACTATGCTTGATCCTTATGCATTGAAAAGCTAGAAAAAAGTTCAAAACATGCCGTGTTCCAAGGTACAATGATCACAAAACATGGATTAGTTTGAGAATAATTTAGAATTTCATTTCAACCATGTTTAGAACACCATTTTGGACATGTGTGATCAAAGATTCTTCAAGAAAAACATGTGAACTCATTTTTTGCTTTTATTGCTCATTGTTCACAAGTTTTAAAATGTTAAAATGCTCATTTGAATAATCATGTCTCCAATATGCTCAAGCATGCTCAATTTTCATCATGATGCATGAATACAATGTCTGAAATGTTCAACAAGCATGTTAGGCAATGTTAAGCATGGCAAGCAATAATCTAATATTCTCAACATATTTCAACGTAAGGCATACTTGTTCAAATCATTACACTCTCAAGAATGACAAGTATTACGAAATGTCGTCATACTATCATATTTAAGATTATGTTTAAGAAAGTACTTTCACTCAAATTCACAAGTCATGAGGGAAATATCAAGTAGAATGAAATTTGAGCAAATTCAATAGATCAATTTTAATCAAAAGAAAAAGAAGTTTTGTAAGAAAATAATTTGATAAAGATTTGATCTTTCTTTTCGAAAGTTTTGCACTTGAAACATACAAGATTTGAGTTAGACATGCTTTATGCCAAATCATGAGCTCAAAGTAATTCAAGTATGTTCAATTATGCTCTTAAATAATTTATGAAATGTATACTAACCATAATGAATCACATTTATATATACACAGGTTCATTTTCAGATATCCAACAATTATGTACCAAAAATGTCTTTGTGATCATTCAAAATTACAAGCAAGAATGCACATCCATTAAGAACAAGTCAACTAATATTTTTATCATGAAACAATGTTGTTCTATTCATAAATCATGATAAGCTCAAGTATGGCAAAGATTTGCATTTATTTTTGCTCTAAAAGTACTAATTCATGTAGTCAAAACTTATCAAGCTCATTATTAACCAACTTGAACTACTCAAGCAAGTTCTAAATTACAAATCAAGATTGTTCAATTGGTCAAAATATCATAGACACAAGGAAATCAAAAAGGAAACTTTTCAAATTCAATTTTCCTTATTTAGACTACTAGAATAGGTAAGCATGCAGATCATCATGTGTGCTCACAGGCCATCATATCATGAACATTATACCTTTTATGCTCAAAATTATGCTCAAAATCATTTTTCCTCAAAAACAGTAATATGAAATCAATTTAAAAAAAAGAGGAAATTATGTCAAGTCAAATTTCCACACTCAAGCTAAATCAATAACGCTCATACATATTAGAAACGCAAGCAATTTTCTCAATCAAGAGAATGAATAATTTTTGGCAAAAGCATGGAGATGTATTCATAATCAAATGTAAGTGCATGCTTAATCTTTAGGCTTATACTTCTTTCACAATTATGTAATTTATAGCATGTATCATATCAAGTCAAGTTGCATAACCAAAATTTATCAATAAAGCTTGAAGAAGGGTATACAAAGAATTATGCACTTAAAATTCAAGCAAGAAATGGTAATCAAAGTTCGAAATTAAGAAAGCAAACAGTTTTAGAAACCAATCTAAATCAATGAAATATTCAATAAATAACCAATTAAAATTCCCATTTAAACAAGTAAAAGGCTTTTAACATAATGATCACCCATTTTCCTTTATATGTGAGTAAAGAGCAGTCATTCTTGAAGAATTGTTCCTCCTTGCTCTAGCACACCTACAAGAAACATTTTTCATTTGATTTTTTGTATCTAAATTACTTTGGATCCTTGAAAGTTAGTCTTGTTGCACAAAGTTCCTTTAGTACCCACACTTGCCTAAATTTGTAAAGTACACATTTTCTAATTGGACAAGTGTATGAGCAATAACTACAAAATATGCAATGATTGCATTTGGTAATTTTGGAAGATGAGGAATTCATGAAAACCTTTTGTTTCTCATTTAATAAATCTTCAAATTTCATTTTCACATCAAAATTTCCTTTTTCTGAAATATCAATTTTCTTCCAATAAGCTTCAAAATTTCTTTTTCTTTATCCAAATCAATTTTTGTTTTCACCAAAAATTCATTTTCAACATCAAGTATGGAAATGATTTTCTTGTGCGTCAAATTCATTTTCTCAAACTCAAATGCTAAATTCTCAAAAGCATCATACAATTCATCAAAAGCCTATGAATTAAGTTCATAAGATGAAGAACTTACCTTTATCTCTTCAAGAGCCATAAGCCATAATTCAATTTGATTTAAGGATTCATCTTCACTTGATTCCTTATTTGCATTTACCTTGTTGCTTGTTGAGCATTGATTTTCACAAGGCTTGTCTTCCAATTTTTTTTTCCTTTTGTTTCTCCCTATAACTCTTTTAATTTTTCTCAAATTTCTTTAGCACTTTTGTACACGAACACTCTATTGTATTCTCTATAATCAAGTGCAGAAATGAGAGTGTGCAAGGCCTTGGAGTTTATTTGTACTCTCTTTATTTCAGCTTCTGTCCATTTACTTCTATCTGTAGAAGTTTTCTCACTATTTACCAAATTGGTATTCATAGGGATGAAGGGACCAATAGTAATGACATCCAACATCTCATAGTCACAAGCCCTAACATAAATGGACATCCTAGTACTCCAAATTTGATAATTAGTTCCATCAAATAGAGGAGGCCTATTTATGGATTGACCTTAGCATCATTAGAATTTTGAGTAGCCATTAGATTTTCCCCTTAAGATGTTAACCCTTAAAATCAAAGGTTAGGCTTTAATACTATTTATTGGTCCCAAAAAGAGTGCTAAAAAAGGGTGAATAGCTTTAAAAATATTTTAAAGGAAACTCTTAAGTTTGAAAAACTCTTAAATAACTTTGGAATAGAATGTTTGAAACTTGTTAAGATTGAAAGACAACAAGTAAAGAGACGGTTTAGAGAAGTGGACAAAACACAATATTTATAGTGCTTTAGTCCACCTGAGCTACATCCACTCCCTTGATCTTCCTAATCATGGATTTTCAATCCAACTTCACTAAAATAGGTGGAATTAATAGCTTCCACTAAGCTTTTACAAGGTGAGCTTCTAGCCCATGCACTAAACCCTTACAACAATACCTAAGATTTCTTAAGCTTAGTAAACCCCTTAAAGTGCCTCACACACTCTAATCAATGAAAAAATGAAGAAAAGATGGAGTACAATTAATCACTTAGTTGATCTAAGATGTATAACTTCAAACTTAAACACTTTACAAAGAGTAGGAGTGAAATACAAGTGTAAAAAGAAGCTTTTTGGTCTTCTAAGCTCAAAATCACTCTTGGTTGCTTTTCTCCATGATTTTTGATTGTTGGAGAGGCTTTAAATACTTAGGAGATTGATTTGGCCATTAGAGACAGTTTCTAGCTGTTATTTTGTCTTTTAGCAGTTACATTTAAATGTGCAAACAGAGTTCCTTTAACTAGTTACAAGCATACTCTAACTGATTAAGCCTTTTCTAGCTTGCATTGTCTAGTAGCTCTGCTCATTGTGTTAACCAGTTAGAGGAAACTTTAATCAACTAAAAGCTTTTTGTTTCCAATGTTTTCCAAGTAGCAATCTTTTTTTAATTGGTTAGCTTTCCCATTAACTCATTGAGGCTTTACTTCTTTCAACCTTAATCGATTAAAATCAGCTTTAACCAATTAAAATTCTTTAAATTTGAATTTTTTTATTGTGGCTCCCTTCAACGGCCAACTTTATTTCAAATTTGGATTTTCGTGCTTGAAGGTACTAAAGTCTTGTGCTCTAAACGATTATCCCAATTCCTTAACCGATTAACATGTCTTTGTTTTCAACTTCCAACTCCTTCTTAATCAGTTAAGCCTTGTGCTAACTGATTAAGGCTTTATAGTCTTGTTTTTGTGTAATGCCCCACTTTGCCTTAGCTAGTTAAGGCTCCACGTTAATCAGGTAACAACAATTTCTTTCCACTAAGCCTTTTTTTTTTTTTGCTTCTTTAACTGATTAACTCATCTTGTAATCAAAATAACCCTATATAATAGAGTTGTCACACTCCCAAACTTAAGATTTTGCTAGTCCTCAAGCAAAACTTGAAATAAAATGCAGTAACTTAAATGAAGAAAACACTTAACTAGGAATCAATTACACCAATTCAATAATCACCTTTAACATGCTCAAAAGTTAATCTAAATTCTAAACTCTAAACAACACACAAATATTATTCAAGTTCATGTTTCAATTCAAATGCAAGTTTATCATTAAGTGGATTTCCATGTGTATGCGCAATCTTTTCACCAAGAACATTGTACATTTCAGATAAGTTTATATTCATGCAAAATCCAAATTAGTAATAAAATTCCAGAAGTTTGCTTTTCATCTCTCTCTCCACTAATGTAGACTAATACTAAGTTAAAGATCAATAGGATTATATCAAGCTTGTAAGACAAATGAATTGTAATGTTATGAAAAGTATTTTGAAACTAACTACTGCCAGGAGATTGATTAAGTGAAAGATAATTGTCAAAGACATAATTCAAGGAGAAAATGGGTGACTGGCAAGTCATTTTGATGAATTGAGGACATAAGGAGTTTAATTTGGTGAAATAATATCTCGCCAAGAGAGGTGAGTAGGGCGTGTTTATTTTCAAAAGATTCCACACTATATAATGTTATATGTATAGTAACTTGTCAATGATTTATTCAATGCCTTCATGGAAAACACGAGTTGCTAGCAAAGGATAAGTGATTTGAACACATGGTTTGGAACAATTTATACATTGCTTTTATGGAAAGCATGAGCAACTAGAAACCATAGACAATTGTGGATGCAAATTGATTTGGAAGTTGTTTGTGTATACTATATATATATGCACATATATGTAAAGTGTTTTAAAAATAGGGAAACAACCCTTTTTGCAATGTTTTGCATCAAAACCGTCCCTTGTATCTTTGTCAAGTGTGCATAGATGATTACATTTGACAAATGGCTTAAATTTGAATTCTTACGAGCCAGTTTTAGTCTGAATTTTATGCAAATGTTTACACCATGCATTTTAATGTGAAAAATAATTTTAAAAGGTTACCGAACCTTGTTTTCTAAGTATTTAAAGAAAACTCTTGAAAGCCTTGATTTGGTTTCGAAAAAAGTTTTGACAAATCAAGAGCATCGAGAGTAGGTCGAATGTCACATCAGGATAGTGTGACCCTTATGCACAAGTGAGCTCTAGCTAGAGAACCTTTTGGGTCGTCGATGGGCTGTTAGATGTGGCTAGGCCATAGTTTGTGATTATACATGGCAAGGTCACGAGTTGTTATATGTGGCAAGGCCACAAGTTAATATGCGTGGTTGCGACCACATGATTTCTTTGATGTTAGCCAACATTGTTGAGATTGCCATGGTTGTGAGAATCTAGTGGAGGGGGCCCTATCAAATTGTTATTATGTGGAAGAAGGCCCACGGGTTGATTATTTATGATTACTTACTTGAGAACCTCAAGAGTTTTTAGACTTATACTCTTTTGCATGGTGGAGAGATATTGTTTTTCTGTAGCTCCCCTTTTTAATTGAAAGCTTTTAGTGCTTTATATGTTGATCATGAATTGATATATGTGGATGTACACGATTATTCTTATATGTCACACGGTTAGGGAGCATGCATGTTTTTATTTGACCATTTGTATTTATGAAGGAAATAAATTATTTTGATGATTGAAATCTATTTTACTATGCTTTGATTTTGGCATTGTTTGCCAAGAAAAGTATTGCACTATGATTTTTATGGCATTATTTTTGCAAGGCAAAAATACCTTATTTGTTATTTGGTTTTATAAGCTTATCATTTTATACTCTTCTTTTATCCTTTAAATTACCTGCTCTAAGCTTGTTTTTCATCTATGCCTTGCTCACAGAGCTGATGATCATTGAGTCTATGAGACTCACTCTCTTATTTTCCTTTTTACAAATAGTGATCAGCGTAGTGTGCATTCATCGGCATATATTGTCCCCCGTGGATAGGTAAAGGCATCTCATAGCACCTTATTCTGAGCCATTCCACTGCTAGAGGTCGAATCATTCATAGTGTATATTGTTTGTAATAGTATTAATGCAAAACTACATTTGGAGATTAAAAACCTTGATGTATTTTTACAAGTATGAGGAATAAAAGTTAAGTCGATTTATAATGACTTTTGTTCAAATCATATTACAAAGAGTTATACGGTTCAAAGCAATTACATAGATTGATGGAATGAATAGAATGTATTAACAAAAGTTTCAATTAAGGCTTGCTTAGGACTTGGCGAGTTCTCCCATAAAACTCGAACATTGGTTGTGATAGAGGAGCAGTTGTTACAGTGCATACTATTGTAGTGATCCAAATTAGACAAAGGTTTTGACCATGATTAGATTAGAATTGGACAAAGTGATAAGCATAAAAATTGTAGTCCTTCCCTTTGTCATTCTAGTGGTTTAAGAATCACCTCATTTGGAGTTTTGTAGAGAATTAAATGGACAAAATACCAAAACATATACGAATGAAGCCATCACCATACCTACATAGATTTTCATTACATGAGCCTTTTTCATCAAATTTCCTACAAAAGCAATAAGAAAAAACAAAATTTGCCATTTTGTGGCAAATACAAAGTGTAGCCATCCCATGGAAATTTTTGAAATACATGTCATTTAATACAAGACATAGCAAAATAATGTCCATGATAGTCAAGCATAAATGACCAAATTGACATGTCTTGTATTAAATGACATGTATTTCAAAAATGACATGTATGAGTCTTATTGCTATGTCTTGTATTAAATGACATGTATTTCAAAAATCATGGACATTATTTTGCTATGTCTTGTATTAAATGACATGTATTTCAAAAATTTCCATGGGATGGCTACACTTTGTATTTGCCACAAAATGGCCTATTTATGTAACTTGATTTGTGTTGCTTCTGCATTTTCAGCACGTTAGCATGCAAACTAACATAACACATTCTTATGTGATAAAAAATGTTCATGCATGTTTGATATACAATTCCATGGTGATGAGTCCCATGAGAAAATCTTGAGCATTTTATTTATTTGTTCATCTTAAGCTTGCATGGGTTAAAAGGGTTAGTCCCATTAATACCTTTATGCCAATCACGGCCCCAGATTTGGATCACAAAAAAGTTGATATCAGAGCCCTAGGTTTGTCTAAGTCCTAAGTAATTTTTTTTAAGTCAGCGGGGTTGGGTTTCTGTAGCGTGTCTTGTTTTCAGTTTGTGAATTGCAACACAACCCACGAATGGGAGACTACATGGATTCCACTATTTGTTTAGAATCTACCTTTTGTTCACCATATTGAGTTTAGTGTTTGCTCTTATCCAAGTTAGGATACTACCTCAGACAGGAGCTATGGTTAGGGGCACGACATAGCAAGATGCTCTTGTTGATACATCACGAGACCACAAGCTTCCACTATTAGGGGTTGTGGTAGATAGGTCATAATTGCTAGGTTGGTTAGTTATAAGCCACTTATAGCGATTAGTGATGAGGCACCCATGGAGGAGCTTGTGGATGTTCAGTCTTAAGAGGTAAGATACGAGGTACTCACTAGGGAGCTGACCTTGGTAGATGTGGTAACTAATTAGTAAGGGGTTAATAAGGTCAGAAAGATGATGGCTACTTGTTTATATGACCTTTAGAAGCGATTCAAGAGTCAATAAGCAATGCATGCTACACATAACTTTTAGGTTTAAGATGATCGACAGTAATTAGAATCTTCTAGAAGAACTATTGATGTTTCGCTATCGAATTTCCTTAAAATGAAACCACCGTCATTTTCTGGTTCTTATGCAACAAAGGACCCTTTGATTTTCTTGGATGAGATGGGGAAAATCTACTTTTCTTTGGAATGTTCTAGTGTCTGCTCAATGGAGTTAGTTGCTTTTAAGCTTAAGGATATGGGTTATCAGTGGTATCAATCCTTATGTAGAGGTAAACTGGGTAGTGCTGACCTATTGACAAGCCTACGATGGCCTTTTTGAGTTGATTTTTACTAGATAATGTGTGAGCCATCAGGCAGTGTGGGTTTGAGGCATTAGTGCAGGCACATGGCATGAGATTTTTGAGTATGAGTTTTGGCTCACACAATTATCTCGGTATGCAACATACCTTGTAGCCACTAAGGATCTAAGGATTAGACAATTTGTGGATAGGTTAACAAAACCACTGTTTAAAGTTATTGCATCACAAGTGTTTGATACTTATGCCTCCACAGTTGATTGTGCATAAAGGATTGAATGGAGGATTACGAAGTGTTAGGTGACTTAAGACAGAGCCAAGAACGCTAAAACTAAGGGCCATCAGGGCTAATGAGATGTTAGCATTAGACATGGAATGTCCACAGGCCAACAAGGCTAGCATAATGTTTCTTGGTCACATGGTTCCTAATAGGGGAGTGGCACAATTAGTTCAGGGTCTCAATGAGACAAAAAGGCACACAATACATCTAGGCAGCAAACTGTAGGCTCTAATACATAGTTAGCCTCACTTTGTCTCACTTATGGAAAAGTTCATGGAGGGGATGTGCCGTTGAGTAGCAAGACTTTGTTTAGAGTGTGGATAACCTAAGCACATAAGGAGGGACTACCTTATGCAACTACAGTCTCAAGATGGCTCATGCCCTATGTCGTAAGTTGGGTTACTGCCACCTCTTATTGCATCTCAGCCTATTCAAGCAATCACCGAAGCTAGAGGTAAAGGTAAGGATAGCTCTTCTTAGGGTAGAGCATATGAGTTTGTACACCAATAGTAGCTAGCATGGGATAGGCTAGAGTTTTTGCTTTAACACCTTAAAATGCTTAAACGTCTAATGCCATGGTTTTAGGCCTTCTTCTTATTTGTAGTTTTGAAGCATATGTTTTATTTGATCTTGGATCTATGCATTCCTTTGTATCTCCATGTTTTGTTACAAAATTTGGGTGTTGACCATACTCTAATTGAATTTGGTTTGGAAGTAACTACTGCACTTAAGGATACATTTGTTGCCCAATTTGAGTATAAGTCTTATGTGTTCGAATAAGGGATAAGGAGACACAAGCCACTTTGATTTTGCTTGAAATGTTAGACTTTGATGTGATTTTGGGTATGGATTAGCTATCTCTAAATTTTGCTAGCATGGATTGCTATCACAAGCTAGTTAGATTCGATTAGCCAAGTGAGCCGTCTTTTAGCATTTAAAGTGATCCTAGTATTGCTCTAACCAATATGGTTTTTGCCATAATAGTGGGGAAATTGTTGCAACATGGATGCTAAGGATTTTTGGTTGTTATTAGATTACTCAAGTGGAGGTCAGAAGTGTGAATGATGTGCCCATAATTAGAGAGTTTCTAAAAAAAATGTGTTTTTGGAAAAATTACCAAGTTTACCCCTAAATAGGGAGGTTGACTTTTTTATAGATTTAGCGAAGGATACCCAACCAATATCCATTCCACCATACCAGATGGCACCAAAAAAACTTAAAGAACTCAATGATTAGTTGAAAGATTTGTTGGATAAGGGTTCTATACACCCTAGTGTATTGCCATAGGGTGCATCAGTATTGTTTGTAAGAAAAATGGATCACTCAGGCTATGCATCGATTATTAATATGTTAATAAGGTAACGAGAAAGAATAACTACCCACTTCCTCATATTGATGATTTGTTTGATAAGTTACAAGAAGCACAGTGTTTCTCTAAGATTGATCTTCATTCTGGTTACCACCAACTCAAGATTAGGAAAAAAGATGTGCTTAAGACTGCATTCTAAGCTAGGTATGGACATTATGAGTTTTTAGTCATGTCTTTTAGTCTTACAAACATCTTGACAGCTGTTGTGGACATGATGTATTGGGTGTTCAAACCATATTAGGACAGTTTTGTGGTGGTATTCATTGATGACTTTTCATATACTTAAAGAGTATACTTAGGATTGTGCTTATGGTGTTGAGAGATCATCAATTATATGCCACGTTCTCTGAGGGAGAGTTTTGGCTGGAGAATGTTAGTTTCTTAGGTCATGTGATTATGAGGAAAAGGTTATGGTAGACCTAAAGAAAATAGATATGGTGGAGAAATGGCCAAGGCTAACCTTTGTGATGGAGATTCATAGCGTTTTAAGTTTGGTGACATGTTACAGATAGTTTGTTAAGGACTTCTTTAAACTTGCCACACCAATGACAAGACTAACTTAAACGAATGTGAAATTCCAATGCAACGAAGCTTGTGAGGAAAGCTTTGGAAAGCTTAAGAGTTGACTTATTTTGGCACTCGTACTTAGCTAACCACGGGTGTAGGTGGGTATACAGTTTATTGTGATGCCTCAAGTGTTGGTTTGGGATGTGTGTTGATGCAACATGGCAAGGTCATGGCTAATGTCTCTAGACAGTTGAAAATGCATGAACAAAACTATCCTACTCATGACTTATAGAGGGCTACCATTGTGTTCGAACTAAAGATTTGAAGACATTACCTTTATGAGGAGACGTATGAGATCTACACTGATCATAAGAGTTTCAAGTATGTCTTCGAGTAAAGAAATCTCAATCTTGGACAATATTGATGGACGAAATTGCTTAGGGACTATGATTGCATTATCCTATACCATCGTGGCAAGGCCAATGTGGTAGTTGATGCTTTAACTTGGAAGTGTATGGGGAGTTTGCCCCATATCACTATTCGTAGGAGACCTTTGGTAAAGGAAATCCATGGTTTGGGAGACATAGGAGTACATCTTGGCGTCAATCATATTGATGCTATATTAGCACACTTTTGAGTTAGGCCTATGATACTTGATCGCATTAAGACAGCTCAAAATAAAGATAAATATGCTACCAAAGCCTTAAATGGTACATAAGGGAATAAAAGGCAGCAATTAGTTAGAGATATTGATGAGTAACTCTACTATGGAGCAATAGTGTATATGCTACATTTGGATAGTCTTAGAATGTAGATTCTTAAGGAGGCACATTTTTCAGCTTATTTAGTACATCCCAGATCCACCAAGATGTACCATGATTTGAGAGAGGTATACTAGTGCAAGGGTATGAAGAAAGATGTAGCCAAGTTTATGGCTAAGTGTTTACTATGCCAACATGCCAAGGAGGAGCATTAGAGGCCCACAAGTTTGCTATAGTCTTTGCCTAGTCCCTATTGTAAGTAGGAGCACATATCTGTGGATTTTGTAATAAGATTACCTCGCATTAGCAAAAGGCATGATTCCATTTGGGTCACTGTAGACAGAATGACTAAGTCTACTCATTTCTTACTAATGAGGTTACTTTAGAGTAGCCAAGTATGCGAGGCTATATATTGACGGGATAGCGCGATTGCACGAGGTTTTAATTACCATAATCTCGAATAAAGGTGCTCAGTTCACTAGTTGATTTTTAGGTAAATTCCAAGGGGCTATGGGAACCAAGCTAAATTTTAGCACTACTTTTCATCCTCCAATTGATGGATAGTCTAAGAAGACTACATAGACCTTGGAGGATATGTAAGCTTGTGTTGTTGATTTTGGAGTTACTTGGGATCTTCACTTGCCTTTGATAGAGTTTGCCTATAACAATAGTTACCAAGCTAGCACGAGATTGTGCTTTATGAGGCATTATACGAGCATAAGTGTAGACCACCTATCACATGGTTTGAGGTAGGTGAAAGGAAGCTACTTGGAGTAGAGATAGTTCAAGAAGCCACCAACAAGATTAGATTGATTCGAGATAGGCTGTTGACAGCTCAAACTTGACAAAAATCAAACATTGACCATAGGCATCGAGACTTTGAGTTTGAGATGGGCGACCATGTACTCTTGAAGGTTTCACCTACTAAAGGAATCATGAGACTCTATAAGAAGAGCAAGTTGAGCCTGAGATATATTGAACCCTTTGAGATCTTGGAAACGTTGATGCAATACCTTATAGATTGGCACTACCCTCAGATCTTTTTGTATTCATTTGGTGTTTCATGCATCTATGCTTCGTAAGTATAACCCCAACCCATCATGTGATTCATTATGAGGAAATTCATCTAGGTGATGACTTATCATATAAGGAAGTGCTTGTGGAGATTTTGGATAGACAAGTAAAGCAAACTACACACTAAAGATGTAGCTTCGGTGAAACTCCTCTGATGCAACCACTTTAAGGAGGAGGCGACTTAAGAAGCTCAGGGAAAGATGCATGCAAAGTACCCCCACCTGTTTCAAATCTGAGGTAAGTAACTCTTGATTTAAATTTTGAGCATGAATTTTTCTTTAGGGGAAAATGTGAAACCTGTAGTTTCCGTTGCTGAGATAAATTGGACAATTAACTAGGTGAGCTTAGGAAATGCTTTTGTTGACTTAAAAACCTTAATTTCATCTTTGAGAATTCATAACTAAAAGTCATGGAGGTTGTGGAAGGGATTTTGAATGGGATTAGGCCTCAAAAGGAATAATTTTGGGAAATCTGGACCTGAGAAATCAACCCAATACAAAGAGGGTCTACCTTGTGAAGTAAAAACAGGGGAAGTGCATACATTCTACCTCAAGATTGACTATAGACCCTTTATAGTTGATCTTATGAAGGAAAAATGAATGAACTATGAACTTTCTAGTCTAAGATCGACTATAGACCCCTTATAGTCAACCTAGATTGCCTAGTTAGCCTAAAATAGGCTTAATAACCTTAAAACCCCAATTTCCTCATTTTTCTCAAATCTCCTTATTCTTCCACCCATTTTCTCTCAAATTTCACATCCATCAAAACCTTCAAACTCCATCATCAAATCTTATATTCCAAGTGCTCAAGATAAGGGCTTTCACTTCCAAAACTTGATTTTGATGATTTTTATTTTCTCTCTTTAAAAGCTAGATATTTTTATATGTATTCTAGATTTGGCTAGATCTCTTCACTAAAAGCTCACCAAGGAAGAAAAATAGGTAAAATAATTTGGTTATTTATTAGGTATGAGGTTTGGATGAAAGATTTATGGAAATTATTGAGAATAAGTGAAGATTAAATAGAGTTAGAAATAAGTATTCAAGGTATCCTGAGACTGTTATGGGTTTTTGAGAATCTTCATGATTGAACCTCATTTTTAAGTGGAATTGGAGTAGTTTAAGTTTGTTGAAAAAGCCAAGCTTTCAACAAAAAGTGCTAAGAGAAAAAAGGCACTCTTTAAGAGGTGGGTAGATACTACATTTTTAATTATTTTAACATAATTAATCATGTCGTACCAGACCTTTCTAATGTGGCAACACTAGATGATTATTTTATCCTTGGCTATTGCTCTATGATTTGTTTATCTCGTGTTTAAATATTGATTACTTAACTATGGATGAATATTAGTCTTGGTTAAGGTCCTAGTAATGAGTTCTAGGTTGAAAATGGGCATTTTGTATCAAATCTATCAATATATTGCACCAATGTATCTATAGATTCAACAAAGAACCAATGGATTTGCATTATGCTTCAAATCTATTGATACGATACTTGGGAATGATGCATCGATAAATCAATCTTGTTTTGAAACTTGAACATTTTCAAAAGGCTTTCTATAGTGGAAAATGAATTTGTTTTGGAACCAAATCCTTGTTGTTAGCTCTATGAGCTTGCAAATTATTAGAGTTTTGACAAGACAAAAATTATCAAAATTTCTTGTCTAAGTGATCTTTGAATGCTTTTCATGTACGTTTATGTTTCCTTACTTGATTAACATTTGAACTTGTGTTTGAGTTTGTTTTGTGAAAGGAAAAATCTTTTATACACCTTGAATCTCAAGTTCAAGAAAGAGGAATTAATTATTAGAAAAGAAAACATCAATTCTTGAAAAATGGAATACTTAAATAAGCTATTGGATAAATCAATAATCGACACCTAGAAGACAGCATGTCGATTCTAGAAGCTTACTAGATAAATCAGGAATAGACACCTAGAAGACAACATATCAATTCTGAAAGCTTTAGAGAGAAAAGTCGTATACTTGGAGAAAAAGCACAAGATGGGGAAATGGATAAGAATGGAGCGTCTAAGATCAAGTTCAAATTTTGAATCTGGCGCCAAATATTGTAGAAAAATCAATACTTAGAGAAGAACATGTCAATTTTGAGAAAAGATAAAAATAGAAACCTCTAAACTTTAATTTAGGCAAGAAGAATTGATACCTCAAAAATGAAGAATCAATTTTCAGACTCTAAAAAGTAGCTGTTAGACGTGAAAAAAGACAAGAAAAATGTCTAGGTTCTCCACCAAGTCATCCATAAGGGCAATAAACTTTTTTCGATTATAAAAAGGATTTCTCCAACACATTTTGGGAGAGAGGGGAGTTAAGAGAAAGATCATTTGATCAAGAATCAAATGAGATGAAGAAAAAGAAGAAGAAAAAGAGAGAAAAACCAAGCTAGAGCAAGCCATCCATATTCTTCTAAAAAGCTTGTGAGCTACCTTATGCTTCAAATTCTTTGTGCTTTCGCTCACATTTTTTGTAATCATTCTTTAGCTCTGCCAAACTCTTTCTCCATGCACTTACTAAGCAAAACCCATGTCATTACCCAAACTTGGGGGTTTGTGACCGATGGACAAGTCTAGCAAGCAAGGCCCGTGAGACTTGATCAGGCCTAAAAAATTCAATCACATACCATAGAGCCAAGGGATATACGCATAAAATATTTTCATAATTTAACTTAAATTTAAGTACATAAAATCATCCCTGGCACATTGTTATTACACCATATTAGGTACAATATTCATAAAGCCAAACATTGGCCAACAATCGAGTTCGCACTATATTGAGTGTGGAAGCTTGTGACGACTCAATAGATTGACCTAAAATGGTGTGGGCACTTACGGATGCCAAATTTTCATGTCAATGGATGACCCTTGCCACACATTGTCCAGTGGCCTATTTATGTAAGCATGATACAAAAATGAGTGAGTCATTTAATACTCAGTAAGGGGTGTATATAAATAGAACATATATATATGTATACATAAATACAAACATATAGCATTCTTAATGCCAACAAGGTGCTCTAACAAGCACCTCTAATATTAGGGGCATATCAGTCATCCTTACAAAATCTCCTCAAATAGTAGATATTAACTAGACTTATCCTTAAAGCCATTAAAAGTTGTACTCCGTAGGCACACTCTATTTGCCAGAGTGTCATATCAAATCATATCTATCTTTGTCTTTTTGAGGTCATGTCACATCATCTAAGACTCAAATTAGATCTTAAAATGGTCTTTCCTTGAACATCATTAAATCACACACAACGACCAATCGATAGAGTCAAATCACTCTCTAAAGCTAAGCTGCTAGCGAAGAATCAATTACACACTTGCCAAAGCAACAAGCAAAAAGTCAAAGTCATCATCTAGAGGAATCTGCCACTAGATGGCATCACCTAAAGTAATCTCAAATGGATGGCATCAAAGCAATGAAGGCAAGAATCATGAGCACGACTAACACCACCGTCTGCACTTACCACCATCTTTATAGGCATTCATAGTCTTTGGGCATATGACTCCACTCAACCTCAAATCAAATCAATGTCCAGAATTATTAGCATTAGACAGAACACAAATCCACAATAAGGCCATCATGCCTTAGGTATCATCAAAACCACATTTCATATCCAAGATTTCTCTTATGAGTTTTAGACATTCTAGCTCAATATCATTTAGATGCCCTTAAATCTTTAAAGCATCAATTATTCAATATTCTCCAAAGGGTTATTTCTCTAGACTAATCTACTCCTAGACATCCATGATTCATTCTCTAGCCTAGGCATGTCCATCTAAGCTTACTTTCAAATTCTAGTACCAAAGTAGCACATCTATCATGTGTCGTGCATCGCATGCATTTTCCTTAGATCCACTCACAGTAACAAATTGGAGGCACTCCCCAACTGAGCTCAACTTCTCATCTTCAATCATCCTGCAGCTCACAAATGCACCAACAACCTCAATTTTTCCTTTAAACGCATCAAAAAATACAAATAGTATTTAGTTCCTAGCTTTCGAAAATATCCAACTTTTTAAAAAAAACCTATTTCAATATATAAGTTCAAATCTTTCAACAATGAGCTAAATCCTTACCTTAGTTGCTAGATTGCCCAAATCTAAGCTTCAAAATCTCCAACAAACTCAAAGGGGAAAATCTCACAAAAGCTAGACCAAATTGAATATGTCATTAACAAATTAAATTGAAAATCAATTAGTAAAAACATTTAATCTTTCCTCCAAAGTGGTTTCTCAAGCTCCAATCTACTCCAAATGTTTTATTTGAGAGGTTAGGGTTTTGGAGTTTTAGAGAAATAAAGGGTTTTGAGTATGTTTAAAATAGGGCACATAGCCCAAAACCCTTTTTCTTTTTACGTTTACCCAAGGATGTATCAATACATTCTTAAATGTATTGATACATTCCCTTAGATTTCGACTAAATTTATCAATACATTCGGCCATGCATTGATAGAAATGATATAGAATGCTCACTGCCCAAAATGTATAGATACATGAGGGAAATCTATAGATAGTTTTTCCTTTGGGTGCTCTCTGCTTCAAATCTATCAATACATTTGGACAATGCACCAATAAATGTTCATCCTCAAATGAATATATCTATACATTCTTAAATGTATCGATAGAAAATCCCTTATTCACCTTACACTGTTCATACTACTAAGAATGTATCGATACATTCAGAAATGTACTGATACATTTTCCCCTGTAGGTAAATTTCTAGCTTTTAAACTTCCAAAATCCTAACTTATCACCCTAAAATCAGTTCCTATTCATATCGCACTACAAACAATTTATATAACTCCGATCCATACACATATAACCTCAAATATCACATAAAACTTAAATCAAAATATCAAGCTATAAGATTTATCATATATTTTTATAAAAATTTGCCCAAGTGTTAATATGCATATTCCCATACAATTGGAGTACTTAACATATCATCAAAGTCCTCAAAGCACTATATGTTTCATAAATCATCCTTAGTTGACTTAGTTTACACCAAAAATTAAAGTTGTTACAACCCACCTTCTAGAGGTATCATTTGCTTTGAGCTTGCAAAAGAAAAAGGTTATGCTTTAACCTTTGAAAGGAATAGTTGTAAAGGTTCTATTTGATCTTTAAAAAGGCTGAGGTTATGTTTGATCCTTGAAAGGTAGAGAGGTTCTGCTTAAGTGTTTAAAAGTAGTTAGGTTATGCTTGATCCTTTGGAAAGTAGAGAGTTTATGCCTGATTCTTTTAAAAAGTAGTGATGTTATGCTTGATTCTTTAAAAAGTAGGGATAATTCTATTTTATAGAATTATTTTAGTCCAATTTTGTATTAAATATTAGCTAAGTCCTCAATTTTCAATTATAATTTAGATATTTTTATTTGTTTTTATAATTAGTTTATTTTTAAGTGAGTCATTTTAATTTTATGTTATTTCTTTTAATTTGATTATTATTTATTTTTTATATTTTTGTAAGAATTAAGAGAATTGGGCTTAATTTTGGAAAGTAAGGTGTTGAAAGACTCGAAAGTTTGCTTGCATATGCTTTAGTATTTTAGCCATAACTCGCTTTATAAAACTCCAAATGATAGGATTTTTGGACCATTGGAAAGCTAAGAGACAAAGCTACAATGAAAATAGAGAAAATCACATCAAAAATTGGATGGATGTACTGTGGTAGGAATGGAAATTTTTAAAGACTGACAATTGATTTTTTTAGGCCTCTCATTACAATTTTAAGCCCAATTAAATCGTAGGTCAATTTAGAGAACTATAAGTTAAGTTTGTTAGTATAAATAGAATATTTTTTAAGAGATAAGGTTAGACAACTTTTGGAGATTCAAGAAGCTAGAAATGGAGTATGAAACTTTGAAAGCAAGACTGCAATTATTTTGTTTTGTTTCTTCCTTAGCTTTTATTTTTCTTGTTATTGTAAATGTTGAATTTTATAAAATAATTTATATCTTTGCAATCATGAGTAGCTGATTTTCTTTTTCTAGGATTGCAATTAAACTCACATGTAATCTAAATTCTTAATCTCTTTCTTACTTATATTTAATGGGATTTGAATTGTTTATTCTAATTTGATTTTAATGCTTTTACTTGCTTGGCCACTAATTAAATAGATCTAGAAACCTAAACAAACTTGGGAAAGGGAGTTTAGTGTAGACTAAAATTGGGATAGTATATGATCATATTAATTGATTGACGTATAGGATAGAGATATACCTATAGGGTATATGTAGCCAGATTAGAGCTTGAACTTAATGAATCTATTTTAATTTCAATTCACATAGGGATATAGTATTTTGATTAAGATAGATACTTTTATAAGATGAGTCCAGAGACCCCTTATAAATAATTTAAAACTCTCGGTTAGTAATTCAATGCATTGAAATAAGTTAAGGAAGAGAGGTAAGATTTAGATGAAGTATAAGGGATATTGTAATCCTAGGCTTGTTCAAATTAATATTTACTTAAGTTATTATTATTTTGAATTTTCTTATTTTAAATTTTAGTTAAGTATTCATAGTTAGTTAATTTAGCTATTTGATATTGATTGTTTGGATAAGATTAAATTATTTTAATTTTAATGCTTTGTAAAATTTTATTTTGATTCTCTGTGGGATCGATACTTTGCTTGCTTATATACTATATATTCGATACGTATACTTGCATAGTAAAATTTTAACTGACAGGATTATGCTTAATCCATGAAAAGTAGCGGTTTCTAAAGGTTATACTTAATCCATGAAAAATAGTGGTTTGTAAAGATTATGCTTAATCTTGCAAAAAGTACTTTTTATAATGGATTTTCAACTCTTTGGTGAGCTAAGGGAGAGGATGTTGGTGTCTATCAAGAAAGTCAAACCTCGATAAATCATTTATGCCTTTTCGCTTTTTCTTACTCTTGAACTTGTGCCTTTTCTCTTTACTCTTCATTGCCTATCACTTGTGCAATGTATTTTACTGTGAAAAGATTTGAATATTTGTTTTTGAAATTATTCTTTTACTTACTCCTTAAATCGTTTTTGATACGTTTACATATTTTATTCTGAAGAGTTTCAAAAATTTACTTTCAACTTGTTCGTTCATTTCTTTTGTTTTGTTTCAAAGAGAAAATGAATTTGCAAAAACTTGTCATCAAGCTTCAAAGTTCAATTTGTTAGAAAGGATTTTTGAAAATCCAATTAACCCTTCCTTTCTAGGATATTTTCCTCATTATTATTAAGCTAACACATTGCTAATAATTTGTTGACTCCTGTAACATCTCGTACCCTCATATAGAAGTCAACAAGACCTAATCGATAAGACGAAAGGTCAATTAATGTAAGTTTAAGGGCCAAAGAGCGGTGATAGGTGAAAATAATATTTTAAAATAAAATATTATTTTATTAATAAAATAATATTTAAATATTAATATTTTATCAATTGTTGAAATTATCATGAAGGGAGACTATATGACTAGTCTAAGTGGGGAAGAAGAAGTAAGAAAGAAATTTAAAGAAAAACGACATTAGTAGGGCCTGCATGTCTTTATTAAATAAAGCTAGAGTGGGTAAGTATATACTTAAATATTTTGGTGACACCTTGGTGAAGTGCAAATTTTATATTTTATTTGTACAAGTGAAAAAGGAAGGAAAATATAAGGAAATTGGAATTGAAGAAATGTTGGAAGGACCAAATTGTAAAGGATGAAAGATTGGAGGGACAAATGGTAAATAAAGAAAAGTTGGAGCACTTATGTGCAATTTTAATATTTAAAATTAAATGGAAAATAACTAACCAAGGGAAGTTAAATTATGTGAAATAATGAGATGTGTATGTGAATTCACTATTGTATGCAAATCATAGTATCAAAAAGGAGAAAATTAGTGGGGAACATGTGGAAGCCCTACCATGTGAAGTAAAAGGAAGAATAAAAATAAATCCCATTGTATGTAATGAGATTGGTGCATTAGGTGGCCAATAAGGAAGGAGAAATGTGGGATGCATGTGGCTTGAATGGCTTAATGAATGACT
>NW_018397280.1:313366-315407 GCF_002168275.2 Theobroma umbraticum
CAAAATAAAGTTGATGCATGAAATAAAGAATAAAGGAAGAAAAGATGGGATAGTGAAGGTGGCGGATAGAGAAGCTAAGGTGGATAGATTATAAGCCAATGAATAAGGAAGGAAATTGGTGCATGAAATTTGAGTGGTGGATGAATTAGCCCAATGGGAGATAAAGAATAAATAAGGAAATGAAATGTGAAGAAAAGGCTTGGAAAAAAACCGAACCTTTGAGAAAAGAAAGAGAGAATTGGCTTGGAAGCAAAAAGAAAAAGGAAAAGGAAGAAAAGAAAAAGGATAAGAAAGAAAGGAGAAAAGCAATAAGTGAGGTTCGGCTTTAGAGGAATTAGAGAAAAATCGAGAGGTTTTTCCTCTCACACATGCAATTGTTGGAGCTTAAGAAGACATTGGTGGTTTGGCTTAGAGATTCCAAGGTAAGGAAGGTAAAAATTACCATTTTGTTTGAATGCATGCCTTGTGAACTGATTATAATGTGGGATTTTGCTTGTGGTAGCAAGAATCTTCAAGGATTCTAGAACCGGATGCATGCCTGTAGGTGGATCTTGGAATGCATGTTGATATTGAGCTAGATAAGTAATGGGTAAGTGTTTTAATCTCGAAATCACAAGTAGAAAAGAGAAATGAGATGTGTATTAATTGCTTATGCGTGTGGTAGCAATGGTGACCGAGGATGTGAGGAGATTGTGAACCATATGTGGAATTCAAGCTAAAACCAAAAGGTAAGCTTGCAATTTGAGTACATTATGTTGTGTTGGCCATGGTCAGTTGAAAGTACATGGATTGCATGTTAAATGATTACGAATAATGTTGATGAAAATATGAAATTAGGTTAAGAATTCATTGATAGAAATACTAACGTACATGTGTATAATTAAGCATATTGAGTTTGAATTGTTGTTAGCAAGTGTATAAGTAAGGAAAGTTTGCCATTGTAGCTTGCCAAATGAGGCAACAGGTGACCAGCGAGTAAGATTAGCTAGAGACGCACTTAAACTAATAGCGACATAATGTCTACTATTGTGAGGTCAGTGGGGGGTGTCTGTTTCAAAAAGGTTCCATAATATGTATAAAATGATGTTTTATATACTACTATACGTGAAAGATTTATAAACTATTATTGTGGAAAGCATGAGCTAGTAGAAATACTAGGCAATTGTGGATGGTAAGACGTTTGAAATTGTTTTGGATATATATATATATAAGTTATATATGTAAAAGGTTTTAAAAATTGACAAACAAGCTCTTTAGCACAAATTATGTCAAAATGTGCCTTATTGTTTGTGTGATGTGCATTCATGAATAAATTACATGTTCACCATGATGATTTGATATTCAAACCTCATGCAAAGATTTTATATTATAGAGTCTTACAAAGTAGTTTTATCATGTTACTATGAATGGTATTTTGGAAATGGATTTGAAATAAGCTTTTGTGAACCCAACTTGATTTTTAAATGGTTTTATCAAATTGGGAGATTCAAGAGTAGGTCGAATGTCACATCGAGATAGTGGGGCTGGGTTGCCGATGGGCTATTCGATGTGGCTGAGGCCACAATCTGTGATATATGTACGTGGCAAGGCCACAAGATGATATACGTGGCTGGTCCACAAGTTGTTAGACGTGATTGGGACCACCTGATTTCTCCAATGTCGGCCAACATCACCGAGACTACCATGGTTGTGAGAATCTGATGGAAGAGGACCTTTCAGATTGTTACTACGTCGAAGTCGGTCCATGAGTTGATTACTACAATTACCTACTCGAGAGTGATATCTATTTGGGTCTTCAAACATGTATTCTTTGCATGGTGAGTAATATATAAAATTTTTCTATTAGCGCCATTAATTATCTATTACTTTATATTTAATTCCTCGAGGTTGAGGTAATTTGTGAATTTGTATATACGATTTGATAATGCTTGAATTCATGGGAGCATGCGTGTTATGTTGGATTGATTTGAGTTAAGCTATTAAATTATTTTTGAGGGCAGCAACCTATCACTTGTGTTGATTTTGATACATCTATTGTTAA
>NW_018397280.1:315430-320806 GCF_002168275.2 Theobroma umbraticum
TTGGTTTTTCATGTAAGGCATAAATCCCCTTTTTAGATGAGTTGTTTAAATATAATGTTATGTTTTAATATCCAAATTTTCTATGTTTGGCCATGCAATGTGAGTACATTATGTTGTGTTGGCCATGGTTGGTTGAAAGTATGTGAATTGCATGTTAAATGATTGCGAATAATGTTGATGAAAATATGAAATTCGATTAAGCATTCATTGATTGAAATAATGACGTACAGGTGTATAATTAAGTATATTGAGTTTGAATTGTTGTTAGCAAGTGTATAAGTAAGGAAAGTTTGCCATTGTAGCATGCCAATGGAGGCAACAGGTGACCAGCGAGTAAGATTAGCTAGAGACGCACTTAAACCAATAGCGACGTAGTGTCCACTATTGTGAGGTCAGTAGGGGGTGTCTGTTTCAAAAAGGTTCCATAATATGTGTAGAATGATGTTTTATATACTACTATATGTGAAAGATTTATAAACTGTTATTGTGGAAAGCATGAGCTAGTAGAAATGCTAGGCAATTGTGGATGGTAAGACATTTGAAATTGTTTTGGATATATATATATATACGTTATATATGTAAAAGGTTTTAAAAATTGACAAACAAGCTCTTTAGCACAAATTATGTCAAAATGTGCCTTATTGTTTATGTGATGTGCATTCATGAATAAATTACATGTTCACCATGATGATTTGATATTCAAACCTCATGCAAAGATTTTATATTATAGAGTTTTACAAAGGGGTTTTATCATGTTACTATGAATGGTATTTTGGAAATGGATTTGAAATTAGCTTTTGAGAACCCAACTTGATTTTTAAATGGTTTTATCAAATCGAGAGATTCGAGAGTAGGTCAAATATCACATCAAGATAATGTGACTGGGTTGCCGACGGGCTGTTCGATGTGGCTGAGGCCACAGTCTATGATATATGTATGTGGCAAGGCCACAAGATGATATACGTGGCTAGGCCACAAGTTGTTATACGTGATTGGGACCACTTGATTTCTCAAATGTTGGCCAACATCATCAAGACTACCATGGCTATGGGAATCCGGTGGATGAGGACCTTCCAGATTGTTACTACGTCGAAACGGGTCCATGAGTTGATTACTATGATTACCTACTCGAGAGTGATATCTATTTGGGTCTTCAAACATGTATTCTTTTGCATGGTGAGAATTATAAATTTTTCTATAACTCCCTTAATTATACTATTACTTTATATTTAATTCCTCGAGGTTGAGGTAATTTGTGAATTTGTATATAAGATTTGATAATGCTTGATTTCACGGGAGCATGCGTGTTATGTTGCATTGATTTGAGTTAAGCTATTAATTGATTTTTCAGGGCAACAACCTATCACTTGTGTTGATTTTGATACATCTATTGTTAAAGGATTATGTTGCACTAAAATTCTTGGTTTTTCATGTAAGGCATAAATCCCCTTTTTAGATGAGTTGTTTAAATATACTTTTATGTTTTAATATCCAAATTTTCTGTGTTTGGCTTGTTTTCCATCTAGCCCTACTTACAGAGTTGATGATCACTGAGTCTGTGAGACTCACCCCTCTTATCTTCCTTTTTGTAGATAAGTGATCAGCCCAAGTATATCACCTTGACATTTTGGATTTGCTGTGACATAAGTAATGGCATCTCTTAAACTTCCACTCTAAGTCGCTCGCTGCATAGGGGTCATGTTGTGTAACATAGTTAAACTTATAAAAATTACCAATTTATCGAATTGTAACATTAAAAACCTTAAAGTTGTGTAATGAATATCGAGTGAAATGTTAAAATTATCTTGATGTTAACTAGATTTGGATATTGTTATTTTATTGCTATAACTTAAGCATGGTTTTTATCTAGTTCAAGTGGATTCTTTTAATAAAATCCAAATTGATTTATGTACGCATTTGAATGTTCGATTTAAATTTACAAGAATCTCAACTAAGGCTTGTTCGAGATTTAGCGGGTTCACTCACAAATCCAGGACGTCGGTAACGATCAGGTAAAAAGTCATTACAACTCCATCAGTTTTTGATGATAACAAAATATTCCTTATCCATTGGTGTCTAATTACATTATTGAAGTGTGTAGGACAAACTTTAAATCCCTTAATAAAATTGTTGTTTGAAAGTAAGCCAAAAAGCTTGCTATGTTACAAGATTGGTTAATCAATTAAAAAAAGCAAAGAACAAAGAACTAAGTGAAGTCAAAATAATGTTAATTAGTTAACATGAAGCCTTAATCTATTAAGGCTATTCAAGGCATTACATCAAATAAAGGAAGAAAAACCTTAATCAGTTAGCATAACACTTAATTGATTAAGAATATACTAAGTGCTAAAATATAAACTTTTTAACTAGTTAACAAAAGCAGTTAATTGGTTAAAGATTAAAACTTGAAGCATGAAAAAGCGCCAAAAAATAAATTCAAAAGAATGATCACTACTCAAAGGCACCAAACCAAGAGATTCAAAGTTGAAGATTTCTTAATTGATTGGAGCCTATTTAAATCAGTTAAAGATAAAAAAAGAGAAGCTTTAACCAGTTAGAATGAGCAATAATTAGTTGAAGGAAGGTTGGTGTAAAATAGTGTTTAAAGTTGCTTGCAAACAAAAATTTATTAATCAATTAACGCTACCATTATCTAGTTAACATAGAGAAATAGTCTATAAGTTAGAGAAGGCTTAATTGGTTAAAGCTCACCTTTAACTAGTTAATGAAACACTATTAGCATATTTGAATTGAAGTACTAAAAGACAAAATAATAGCCAGAAACTATTTATAATGGCTAGAATCTGTCTCTAATAGTCAAAAGTGGTCTTCCATGTATTTAAAGCCTTTCCAATGGTCATAAATGCATAAAAAAAGTTACCAAAAGTTTGAAAGAGCCTACAAGAGCAAAAACCTTCTCCTTTACACTTGTATTCCACACTTATTCTTTGTAAAGTGTTTGAGCTTGAAATTGTACATCTTAGATCAGGTAGGTAATCAATTGTACTCCATTTTATTTTTATTTCCTTATTGATTATAGTGTGTGAGGCACTCTAAAGGGTGTTGTAAGGGTTTAGAGCTTAGGTTAGAAACTCACCTTATAAAACCTTGGTGGAAATTGTTAATTCCATTAGTTTTTATGAAGTTAGGTTGAAAATACTTGATTGAGAAGATCAAGGTAGTGGATGTAGGTCAGATGGACCGAACCACTATAAATATTGTGTTTTGTCCACTTCTTTTAACCTCTCTTTGCTTGGTGTTTACTAACCTTCACAAGTTCTCAATCATCTATCTAAATCTTCCAAATAGTTTTCAAATTTCCAGATTTGCCTTCAAAATATTTTTAAAGTCATATTCACTCTCCTTTAGCAATCCTTTTAGGACCAACACAATTGGTATTAAAGCTTTGGTCTCAATTTGCAAGTTTAAATACCTTGAGTAAAGATCCTTATTATCTCTAAGATGGTCATGAACTTCATTGTAGTAATTCTCTATGACAAGGCTAAAAAGAGATGAAGAAGCAAGTGTTCTAAGGTAAGGAGGAACAAATACTTGAAGTTTGATAGCACTATAGACACAATGGAAAAGGAGTGATTTCTTATCCAAAAAAAAATCTTTTCTTTCTAAAAGTATGAACTTTCATTATTTGTTTTTCATTCTTGCCTGAATATTACAATGCATAATGCTTTGTTTGTGTTTCTTGAGCTTTATTGTTTTAGCTTGTTTGTGAAAAATCAATTGATAAACAATTCCTTGCGTTTTGTGAAATTAATTTCATATTATTGTTTCTTAGGAAAATGGTTTTTGAACATAATCTTGAGCATGAAAGATTTGATGTTGATAATGTGATAGTTGTTGGTATATGCCCTTGAGCTAATTAGATTGGTCAAGGAAGATATATCATCATTTAATGCATATTTAATCACATAATTATATATGATAGAGGTTTTCCTTCATGTTAGTGCAATAATAAAGAGTTATTAAGTACTAACTAGATGAAGCCCATGGAACATAAAGGCCTTGCAAAGAATTGTAAAGTTGTTATACTTATGAGATCACTATACATCAAAACCATGTTCCTAAAATTGTTCCTGGTCATTATATTGCCAAGACAGGGCATTGACAATGCTCAAAGACTAGTACATGTTAAGCCTCCTTACTTAAGAAGTAAGCAGTCGATCTCATAGATTAAAGTGTATGGGATACTTGAGGATAACATGTAGGTGCTTGTTAAAGAACAAGTTCACTGAACATGACCCGCTATGAGAACTCCATTTGGTATTTCACTCCAGTGTCTATGGAAAATGTTCTCATGTGATAGTCATGCAACTAGTCTTTAGACTTAATACATCAAGTCATCTTGTATGGGGAATGACATACTTTGATTTCACCCCTACAGGTTTAAAAGCAACCAAATGCCTAAACAAGGTATTTTTGGGTATTCCATGAAGTATGCGAAAGTGAATGAGTGGTCAAGAGAGGATTTATCATCCCAAGTAATATAAGGGGATGTATCTCACTTGTTCTCAATTCTTGATTAACTTGTATAAAGTCTTTCGCCAAAGCATGATGAATTTGAGGAAAGTTAGGTTCCTAAATTCCTAAGGCCAGTCATGAGTTATGAGAACTAATATAGAATGTCATAAATAGACACCGAGCCATGCTTAATGACATATCTGAGATATTTGATGAAAGGACCGTATTACACTGAGAGACTTATCATTGAAGGGCTTTGTCAAATTCTTTAATTGATTCTCTAACATTTGGGTGGTCATGATGTATTGCTAGATGTTTCTTATGATCTATAAATATAAATTAACTATCAAATTGATATTTAATTAGAATTTATATTTATTACCAACATGTTAGAAGCCTAATGGGTCACACACATCAAGTGACATGATTGGGATTAAATAAGGATAACTAATTAAGTTGGACTCAATTGAAAGAGATCAAAATAAAGTAAAAAATTAATTAAGTTCATAAAGACTTAATTAAATTAAAATATAACTATTGTATTTAGGGTTACAACGTAGTTTGGCTATATAAATATATTTTACTAGTAAACTAAAACTCTAAGCCTCCAACCATATTTCAACCGTTTCATAAAATAAGAAAAGAAAATTAGTTTTTTTTTTGTTTGAGAAAAACAATTTTCACTAAGAATTTTTTATCTTTTTGTTTTAGAAACAAAATTTGCTAGCACAAGTAAAATCTTACCTTAGAAAAGGTCTTATTCAATCACTGTGTGGATTACTGTTAGAGGCCAAACACTTGGGTGGCTAAAGATTCGAAAAATGCTAAAAGTGAAAAAGTAAATATTTTACATTTAATTGGCTCTTAATTACGATATCTAGAGCAAGGTATGTAACTCTT
>NW_018397280.1:321233-321608 GCF_002168275.2 Theobroma umbraticum
TAAAACATGTTTTAAAAGGTTTAAAATCATGTTTAGTTGAAGAATTAATGAATGAATTAAAACGCTTGCGAAGCCAAGTTGAAACCGAATAATTTTGAGGTGTTTTGGGGACTAATGTGCCAATTATTTTTACTAACATTGGAAAAGTGTTATGAGCAGTTTTTAATTGTTAAAAATTAACTTTATCAAATTAAATTACTGCATGTTTTGTCCTAACTTGATTTAGTATGAAAAAGGTTCATAAAAATCATGTTTTCGAGCTCTAAAACAATAAAGATTCCATGCAAAAAATTTTGAACAGCTATGATCGGTTTTGCTAGCTTAATTCTTCATGAATTTTGTGTTTAATTGTTAAACACACTTGCTAGAAATTTT
>NW_018397280.1:321912-322245 GCF_002168275.2 Theobroma umbraticum
TGATAGCATTGAACTTTTCTTAAAATTTTCATTTGACTAGAAGTTTCTAAAATTTGTTAAGTCACCATTTAGGTAACTTGAACAACAAACAATTTAGAAAACTAATCCATGTTCTAAATGTTAGAAATTGAAATGTTGTCTTAGATATATTTTAGGAAGTTTACCTAAAATAAAAGGGTTTCCAAGATTAAAAAGAGTTTTAATTATGGAAAGAAGTAAAATGGAAAGTCTTAAAAAGAAAAATTTTATTTCAGTGAATTTCTAATAAGAAATACGGAGTAAAATGTTTACTTTAAGTGTTTTAAAAATGAGAATTTCTTAAACACTAAATTG
>NW_018397280.1:322255-322435 GCF_002168275.2 Theobroma umbraticum
ATACCAAATAATTTGAGTATAGTACTTTAAGTGAATTACTTGATGCTTTCTCAAATAACACAAGATCACCAAGCAATATTGAGCTTGCATTTATTTCTATACTTTTGATTATGATTATAAAGCATAAGGATGATTATGGACTTAGACCTTAGAAGATTAGGTCATGGATGGTTAAATTTA
>NW_018397280.1:322448-322701 GCF_002168275.2 Theobroma umbraticum
TTATTTTAAAATAGGGTCTGTGCACCCTACCTTTTCTCTATTTTCTTTGGATTGTAAAATTCTTTTCTCACCTAACTCCCTTCAAATGTAACTCAAGGTTTCTTGATTATAAAATGTAATTAGTTACATCAAAATGTAAAAATAGGGTTAGATAGAAAAATTTTTGTAACTTAAAGATGGAGATCCAAAGGCGCCATGAAAATTCAAGGAGATTACAAGCAAAGCTTGAAGACGATGTTTCTGTAAATCCCTT
>NW_018397280.1:322801-322890 GCF_002168275.2 Theobroma umbraticum
TATATATATATATATATGATATATGTGAAATGCGATCAACGTTATGCATGTCAACAGCGTCAAATCAATGAGACCTTAATTAATGAATT
>NW_018397280.1:322900-325169 GCF_002168275.2 Theobroma umbraticum
AATTCCTCATTAATATATTGAGTCAAAAAGTTACTTTTTACCATATAACAAGATAACTAGGCTACTTTTTTAATTGGAGGCTTGTTGAGTCACTTAAGGTCAAACTTTTACACAAGTACGTTTTAGTCATTGGTGGGTCTTACTCAACTAGTACCATGTTGTTCGGATGTGTCACACATGACCGCATAGTATTAGAGGCATAGTTAGGCAAAATGTATATGATACGTTTAGAAAAAGAGTTGTCACCTAACTAATCTAGGAGTTGTATAAGATACAATTGGTAAGTTAAGTTACCTACCTAATTAGTTTCATTATGGGTTGTTGAGTCACTCAAGGTCATAGTGGGATGAAAAGGGTCCTAGCTCAGTAAGAAGTTGAAAGGTTAAGTTTCTCGAAATAGTAGAGGAGGGCTATTATGTTGATAAAATATTGAGAATAATCATATAAGATTGTAAAACCTTGTCTTTATGATTATATAATTTACGTTAATGACTAAAAATCATATATGTTGATTTATATAGGATATAAGTCTATCATGGTGCATAGTTTGTCACTTAGAAGCATACTTAATGCAAACAAGTTGACAGGCCTAAATTTCATTGATTAGTTTCATAATATCAAGATTATCTTGAAACAAGAGAAAAAGGCTTATGTCCTAGATGATCCTGTTCTCGAGGAACCTAGCAATGATGCTACAAATGAGGAAAAAGAGGCCTATAGAGTTTATATGAATGATCTTGATCAAGCCATATGTGTGATGTTGGTTAGTATGGCTTCGGATCTTCAAACGTAACATGAAGCTATGAATGCTCTGGATATTATCCTAAACCTTAGAAAAATGTTCGAAAAGGAAAGTTGCATAGAGAGATTCGACATTTCAAGAGAATTGTTTCAATATAAAATGCTTAAGGGAAGCCCAGTAAGGTTTCATGTGCTTAAAATGATACGATATATCACTCGACTTAAGTTGTTGGGTTAGGTTATGGATCATGATTTGAGCACAGACCTTATACTTTCTTCGCTACCAGAGAGTTATTCACAGTTTGTGTTGAACTTCGACATGAACAAGATTGAGGTAACCCTTTCAAGCTTATTGAATATGCTCACACAGGCTGAGAACGCCATTGTAAAGGAGAAGCCTCCAGTTCATGTTGTCTCTTTTAAGAAAAATAAAAATAAAAAAACAAAATTTTCTAAGAAAGACAAGGATGAAAAAACATCAACTTCAAAAGGAATAAAGCCTACTGGAGGAGTGAAAAAGGACAAGGACAATGACAAATGCCATTTCTATGGCAAACTTTGGCATT
This sequence comes from Theobroma umbraticum, assembly GCF_002168275.2. NCBI lineage: Eukaryota > Viridiplantae > Streptophyta > Magnoliopsida > Malvales > Malvaceae > Theobroma > Theobroma umbraticum. Next base: position 324,208 of record NW_018397280.1, read on the forward strand.
AGAGGTGTAATTGCAAGGATTATCTTGAATCCACCAAAGGGAAGAAACAAAAGGAAGCTTCCACATCAGGTATAAATCATATGATGATTTATTTTTCACTACTTGGTATATGATACCTTACTCTTTATTAATGGTTTTAATATGTATGACATGTTAAAGGAACTAATGACAAGGAGTAGTGCAGAATAGGATCGTGAAGGCGGCAACCTTAGTTGATGGTGATCAAGCTTGTCGACCTAGATTAGACTGTGGAACAATAAATAATTTTAGAACATTGAATGTTTTCATGGCATGATTGTCAAGATGAGATGTTTTTGGTTTTGTACCTATGGCTAAATATTTTATTTTATGTTTAGGAAACATAGATTTATATTTTGCTAGCATGAGATGCTTGGCTTATACATATATTTATATATTTACATTACATCTCATTTTATTTTGAAATTGCTCTAAATTATTTATCCTTAAGTATAACCTTGCATGTATGATAATTAATACTAAGTCATAATGATAAGATCATTGTCAGATTGCTTTTCTTTTGATTATAAATCAGAAAGGAAATTCATGAGTTAACTTAGATAAAATTGAGTCCTAACTCAACGAATTCATAATAAGATTATGAACACATTTAGTCAAGGAGAATTCTTAATGAAATCTTGGATCTAATTAAGATTGCTTAGAACTAAATAACAATTTATTATCATATTGAATTCATAAAAGATGAATTACAAAGCATTCCAAATCCAATTAATTGCATGAACTAACGAAAGAGGATTTCATCCCATAACCAATGATGAATGACTAATGACATGTAAGTATACATAAAAGTTATAGATATAACACTCCAAAGGAAAGTAAATAAGTTTACTTGGCAAGATTTCTATACATGATAGAAATAGTGGGAGCTAATGACACTTTAAAAGTTAAAGTCATGGAATTATGAAATCCAATAGATAAGATCT
>NW_018397280.1:325179-325318 GCF_002168275.2 Theobroma umbraticum
ATTGATTTAATGGGATGCATAAAGATACAAAATTCATGAGATAAATCCATTAAATACAAACAATTAGTAGGATGCATATTAATGCACTACTCATATAAGATGAGTATACTAAATAATCTAACATGAATGATTGGATAAT
>NW_018397280.1:325328-325938 GCF_002168275.2 Theobroma umbraticum
CAATGTAATAAATTCAAAATAGTTGAATACATGAAATAAGATAAACATATTTTGTGTACATCATAAGGTTAGTGGGAATAAGGTAAGTTACTCATTAAAAGTGTATAAGATACATTTACCAATCTAAGAAAAACAAAATGGGACTACAGAGCTAGAGCCTAAAATGAGATTCAACAAAAGAATATAGGATTACATGTTAAAGAAGTTTAAGATAGAGAGAATCCTAAATGTTAAAAGTGATATAAAGTCATGATTGAGCAGTTGTATTGGATTGGTTCCAAAACAAGAGATGACTGCATTATTATATCTATAATCAGATACAAACGTTTTGTTTAAGCTACAAAAGAAGAGATATTTGGATCATTGGTTTGATGAACTAATAAAGGATTTAAGTTGTTAAAGTAACAACAAGAGCCATAATAATGGAATCAAGTTCTCGTTGTGATCTAAATTAGTATTTTGATTATGATAATGGAGATTGTCAAACATGTAAATTAACATATTTTCAAATATTGCAATTTAAGTTGTCCTAATAAAGACACAGTTGATAAGCAACAAAGTTAGATCTTAGACACGTTAGCAATTGACTTAAGTGCAAGTGGGAGATTGT
>NW_018397280.1:325948-326165 GCF_002168275.2 Theobroma umbraticum
CCTTGAGCCAATTGGATTGGTCAAGGAATATATATTGTCATTTAATGCATATTTCATTGCATAATTATATGTGATAGAGGTTTTCCTTCATGTTAGTGCAACAATAAAGAGTTATTAAGTACTAATTGGATGAATTGTAAGAGAATTGTAAAGTTGTTATAATTATGAGATCACTGTGCATCAAAGTCATGTTCTTAAAATTGTTCCTAGTCATTGT
>NW_018397280.1:326175-326337 GCF_002168275.2 Theobroma umbraticum
CAGGACATTGACAATGCTCAAAGACTGGTACATGTTAAGCCTACTTACTTGGAAAGTAAGCAATCGATCTCATAAATTGAAGTATATGAGATACTTGAAGATAACATGTAAGTGCTTGTTAAAGAACAAGTTCACTGAACATGACCCACTATGAGAACTCCA
>NW_018397280.1:326347-363948 GCF_002168275.2 Theobroma umbraticum
CATTCAAGTGTCTATGAAAAATGTTCTCATGTGATAGTCGTGCAACTAGTCCTTAGATTTGATACACTAAGTCATCTTATATGGGGAATGACATACTTTGATTACACTCCCATGAGTTTGGAAGCAACTAAATGCCTAAACAGGGTATTTTTGGGTATGCCATGAAGCATGCGAAGGTGAATGAGTTGCCAAGCGAGGATTCATAACCCCAAGTGATATGAGGGGATGTATCTCACTTGTTCTCAATTCTTGGTTAACTCGTATAAAGTCTTAGGCTAAAGCATGATGAATTTAAGGAAAGTTAGTTTCCTAAATTCATAAGGTTAGTCATGAATTATGATAACTAATATAGAATGTCATAACTAGACACCGAGCCATGTTTAATGACATATCCGGGATAATTGATGAAAAGATTGTATTACACTGAAAGGCTTATCACTGAAGGGCTTTGTCAAATTCTTTAATTGACTCTCTAACATTTTGGTGGTCATGATGTATTGCTAGATGCTGCTTATGATCTATAAATATAAATTAACTATCAAATTGATATTTGATTAGAATGTATATTTATTGCCAACATGTTAGAAGCCCAATGGGTCACATACATTAAGTGACATCATTGGGATTAAATAAGGATAATTAATTAAGTTGGACTTAATTGAAAGAGATCAAAATAAAGTCAAAAATTAATTAAGTTCATAGAGACTTAATTAAATTAAAATACAACTATTGTATTTGGGGTTACAACATAATTTGGCTATATAAATATATTATACTAGCAAACTAAAACTCTAAGCCTCCAACCACGTTTCAGCTGTTTCATAAAATAAGAAAAAAAAAACAATTTTCTTTGTCTGACAAAATTAAGATTCGGTAACAATTTTTGGTCTTTTTATTTTAGAAACAAAACTTGCTAGCACAAGTAAAATCTTACCTTAGAGAAAGTCTTATTCAGTCATTATGTGAATTACTGTTAGTGGGATTAAAGATTTGACAAATCTTAAAGGTGAAAAAGTAAATTTTTTGGATTTAATTGGCTTTTGATTATGATATCTAGAGTAAGGTATGTAACTTTTAAACTTATGAATGTTCATAATTAATTTGAAAATTATATGAAAAATATAAACATTGATCTTGTAGGATTTGACTGTTTCTCTGATTAAATGCTAATTTTTTTATTGTATTATATTTTAATTTATTGATTATTTTCATATTTGAGCATGAGGTCGAATCCCAGCAACAGTACAGAAGCATACTTGATGAGTTGCAATGTCATCCATTCTAGTAGTCTAAATAAGGAAAATTGAGCTTAAAAAGTCGATTCCTTTATTTCCTTGTGTCTATGATAAATTGACCATTTCAAAAATCTTGATTTAAAATTTAAGACTTGCTTGCATAGTTCAAATTAGTTAATAATGAACATGATATGAATTGACTACTTGAATTCATATCTCAGGAGCTAGAATAAATCTTATATGGGAAATGCTTGCAATCTTTGAGCTTATAATGTTTTATGAACAAGTTCGATGCACGATGAAAATATTTTTAACTTCTTAGATGTGCATAGCTGCTTGCAAGCTTGAATTGTCATTGAGTTCATATTTTGCACTAAGTATGCCTAACTCAAATCTTACATGTTTCAAGTGCAAATTTTTTAGAAGAGAAATTAAAACTTATTCTTACATAACCCTTTTTTATTTCATTTAATTGAAATTGTACATTAATGTTTTAATTTATTAAATCTACCATTTCTCATGTGCTAACACTAAAAAGTCATTTCTTGAGAATTGGAATGATCAAATGCTTAGTCTAAGAACAATTCTTGAAATATGTTTTATGTTTGCGACTAATTGATTGTTCCAAGATTAACTCCTTGATTATGCGTATAAATTTGATTAAGTTAACTTTTTGAACTTCTGGAAAAATATTGTTGGTTCATCTTCTAATTTGGTCCAGTCATATGTTTACATAATATTTAATCTTGCTTGACCTTAATTGTTCAAGTCTAAAACTTGACTTAAGTAATAGAATTACTTCTAGTGCTTAAGTTTATAACTCAAGTCATGTTTTTACCATGTATTATATTGTGTTGACATAGTTGAAAAATCTTTTTGAATATGCAATTGAATTTTAACTATGTTTTCCATGAGCTTAAATGTTTACATGATCTAGAGACTTTGTGTGCATCCAACTTAGGGTTTTGTGTTTGTGACACATCTTATGTTGTATTAGAACTTTTGGGCTTTGGGTTCTAACCTTTTGAGTTTTTCTATGCAACAACTGTGCAACATCTGTCCAGGGTTTTGGGTTTTGGATTAGGGTTTTTGAGCAAAATAAAATTTTGAAAAAAATAATATCTATCCCAAAAAAATATTTAAACCTAAAAAACTCTTTTTTTAATAACAATTAAAATGCTAAACAAATAAAAAAATGATAGCCATATCCAAATTAATCAAAGGACCAAACTTTTACCTTTTTCTTCAATGGCTTTGATTTTCTTCTCTATATATGTCCCCAATTACATGATTAAACAGAATTTACATAGTTTTTCCTAAATACATAAGATTTAAGTATAATAAAAGAAAATTAAGAAAGAAACATAATGATTATAACCCACCTTTCTTGTTACATAGCCAAATGAAAAAAATTTGTAAGTAAATTTTTTTAACAATTCTAGGACTATTAATGTGACAAAAACCTTAAACCTCTATCCATGCATTCAATCATATATTGATCACATTAAAATATAATTAAATCATGCAAAGGTGCCAACCATGCAAAAACATATAGGAAATTAGGTTTGCATGAAACCAAAAACTCTTATTCCAATTGTTGGATTTGGATCACAATGTATGCTTGTGATTGTGTAACTTATAAATTTTTAAATTTTTTTTGGTATGGAAGCAATTCATTCAATTTACACAAGTGAAAATTCACAATCATATATCATGCAAATCAAATAATAATCGCAAATATATGAAAGAATCAAAAGTAAGAGATATTACCTACTTCGTGATAAGAATATATTTGATTCTTCTCTCTTACTAAATTGTAGTAAATTCACCACCACACCAATTGTTGGAATTCTCGTCCAATTTGAATTACTACTAATTTTTCAAGAATTTTTCAATCTTGAACCTAAAGTGTGGTAGGTGTGCAATACTTTTCAAGATGGTAATTAAATAGTTTTCTCTCAATTTCTTCTATAGCAATTTTTCTTTGCATGAAGCTTGTAGAAAATTGCTTGAGCAAAAAAAAACCTAAAGAGAAAAATGGAGGAGTTTGCTTATCTCAAAAGAGTGTAGCTAAGGTTTTGGCTAAAATCACATATTTATAATGTGATTTTTGTTCCTATAAAAATAAGAGAGATATTTCTCTCTTAAAATTCTTTTTAATTTAATTAATTAAAATCAAATTAATATTTTTATCTATAATTATAATTAAATAATATTTTATTTATTTAATTATAATTCCAAGTCCATTTCAAATTAAGATTATTCTATTTTAATATTATCCATCTTTAATTAAAAAGAATTAATAATAAAACAAGGAAATCCTAATTACACATGGAGTAATATAATTATCTCATAATTATAATTAATTACCAAATAAAGAATTAACAATTTTAGTTTTTATATTTATAATTAAATATCCTCCATTATTATTTTTATCTATAAGTCAATAATTAAGTTAATAAATATTTTTTATCTAAAAAAAATTTCTATACTAAGACAATTTTGCCTTATTAAAAATAATATGAATAAGACAACTCTTGTCTTAATTAAGACAACACTTAGTCACCAAATTTGAACATTAATTTACATAAATAATTAAACACGCATTCCATCTTAAATTAGTTGAATTCTATAAAGGTAAGTGGGCAATCACATTAGACATAGATATTTCAAGCTCCGATAAACTTGTAATTATCTCTTAATCTCATTAAAAATAATTCTAGTTTATTAACCATGAAATCACTCCAGCATAGATTTATGATTGTACTCTTGAGTTATCTACAATTTCGAGAAATATTCAATATGTACAATTTAATATTGGTTTGTCGAATTGTAATCCTTATGTTGTGAACCCTTATAGCCATCTAGTGACAAAAGGTGAATTTATCGTTTTACTTTTTATGTCAAATTTATCCCTTAGTCTCAAATTTCATCCAAGAGATGATCCGATACTCCAAATCTAATCTTTTGAGTATCAAGATATGATGAATAGCTAATTCATTAATCTACTAAGACTAAATTAAAACACTAATCTTCCTTAAATCACTAGAAGTGATGTTAATACTATGAATTCTAATATTTGGATATATGTTTTCGAATATTCACCTTAATTATAATCCTAACATACAGAATCTAGATCAACGCATTAAGATGATTATGCCCATGGTATGTCTGTAATAAAAGGAGATAAAACATGAGTCCACTAACCATCAAGATTATGGTTATACCATAAGCAAATGCATAAGTATGAAATTAAAATTTAAGGAAACGGCCTAACTTAAACTTAAGTCTTACGTGATTCTAGTTCAAATTATAATGTCATTACTCGAAATCAACTACTTCGATGGTTTGAGACTCATCATTCCTTTAAAGAGAATCACATTTTTTTCTTTGAAAGTAATCTAAACATTATAGTATTAACATAATAAAGTAATCAACTTTTATTATTTAATTGTGAACAATTTTAGATTCTATTAAAATACATGTCTCCTATGAATGCCTCTCCATACAAATGTAGTTTAATTCCTCATTATAATCTTGGCACCTTTATACTTAGATAATAAATAGTTACTTAAAATAAACTCTTCGTCTTATTATCAAAATATACTTTCATTACAAATAAAATAAATGGAATTGAACATGAGAGCATACTAGTTTTTTAAGACACCATATTCTCAAATTCCTAACAACAAATAATAGACGAACAATCAATAGATAAAAAAACAAAACAAGAGAAGGGAGCAAGAAAAGAGAGACTGAAGAGATCAAAGTGAAAGAAAGAAAGAAAAAGCTTCTCAAAAGATGGGAGGATTGAAAAGATGAAAGCAAAACCAAGATATATTAGAAACTTGAAAATACCCTCAAGAGGAAGACAAACATTAACAACAACAAACAAAAATGCCCCCAAGTATTTACAAAATAAAAAATATAAAAAATAAAAATCTCTATATTTAAATTACATAAAAAGATAAAAATGCCGTCATCTTATTATAGGAAGCCAAAATTATCCGTAACACAAAGCAAGAAGTTAAGATGACCAGTCAAAAATACCCTCACCAAACGAAAAAATAACACAAATGCCATGATAACATACATGCTCAACGAGAAAAACAAAAATACCTTTTGATTTAAATGAAAACCCCGAAACACCCTATATAGGTCTAATTCCAAAAATGGCCTCAACTTTCTCCAAAACACTAGCTTTGTCCCAAATATTAAAAGCATAATATCCTAAAAAAAGCCTTTAAATTATTCAAAAAAATTCAAATAAACTTTTATATGTTCATTACATTCAATTAAACCTTTATACTTTTATTTTGAGCCAAATAAACCCTTATACTTTTATTTTCAATCAAATAAACCCTTATAATTAAATATTAACTTAATTAAAAGATTATTTATCATTTTATATCACATGGAGCTGACGTGGTATGTTAACATATCATAATTGATAGTAATGTAACATGTTAACATATAATAAGTGATGAGAGCAAAATATGCTAATTTGGCATAATAATATTACCATATAACGTTTTTCACTCTCCACAATAACATCATGTTAGCGTCTTGTGAATATAAAATGGCAAGTGATATTTTGACAAATGACAACTAGTCAATCATTAATTATAAGAGTTTACTTAATCTAAAATAAAAATATATAAACTTAATTGAATGTAATAAAATAATAAGAGCTTGTTTAAATTTTTTAAAAATAATTTAGGAGCTTATTTGAGCATTTTGTCAAAATTAAACAAAATAGATGAAGCCATGTTTTAAGTAATTAAGAGGGCCACATGTCAAACAATTGTCCCATTTAGGTATAAATTTAATGTATAGTTATAGATATTGATGTTGGATTTTGTTATGCTTATATTAATGTTGGTGGGCTTGTTTGGAGATTTTTAACATGCTTGACGAATATTATTTTTTGTTATAAATGTTTTATGATCGTGAGTTTTAAATTTGAATAATGAAGTTATATTACATGTTAATCTGTTTTGTATGTGCAATTAATTTTATGATAATCCTATTTAAAATATCTTTTGGTTTTACAAAACACACACGCGAACATCTAGGAAATTATTTAATCTACCGACACCAAAGAATTTCTATTATTTACGAAATTGCCACTAGGGCATTCGTCATCATTTGTCTCTTTTTCTCTTTTGGATTGATTTGTGCCTTTATGTTAGCACCTGCTTTTTAAAGATAACTTACGGTGGAAATGCCTCGAAAGAACATTGAGAAAAGAGAGAAGGGGGAAAGAGAGGAAATCTGAGGAAGTCTGTGGCTGTGGTGGATTCGGCAAGAAAAGGATGCCTCAGCCGAGGTGCTAATTTTTCTTGCCGAGTCCGCCCATGCCTATGATTTCCTTTAGTTCCTCTTTCTCCCCACTTTACTCTCCCTGGAAAAAAAAAACTTTTAACAAGATAGCAGCTTGTGTTATACTCTAAACAGTACTGAAGAGGGAAAGGGAGAGAGAGTTACTGGAAGTTTTTGGGAGTGGGGTGGGTGGAAAGATCAGTATTGTCTCTTTGAAATAAAATAAAACAAGGGATAAAGAAAATCTTTCCAACTCCCCCCATTCCACTGATTTCCAGTTCTTCCTCTCCATTTTCTTACTTTTTTTTACATCCCTTGTTTGATCGTGGTCTGATAGCACTCACTTGGTAAGATAAATCGGTAAATCTTACTCTACTTTGTTGTGGGTATTTTTGTTGCATAGATCTGTATCTTCTCTACTTTGAATATTTGTCATCTCCCACGGATCTACTTGGTGGGTGCCGATTTACATAGATCTGTATGTAATTTCATGAGCGTAACCATTTTTTGTTCTTTTTTTTTTTTCTGATCCTTACTCTGAATATTTGTCATCTTTCCGTGGATCTGCGTCGGGGATACCGATATACGTTATGGTTTTTTCTTAGTGAATCAATTTTCTGAGAGTTAAGTTGAGAAAGCTTCGTTGTTTCATATCCGGAGATGATTTCACAGCAGTTGTCATCTACGCTTGAATTCAGCTTAAAGTCTTTGTAGAAAATTAATCTATAATTTTGTCTAAAGGGGGAACTCGGAAAAATAAAATATTTCAAATCCTTAAATTTATTACAGACCATGTGTCAGCATACAGAGTGTCGGATTGTGATTGGAGAGTGCCGTGCACTCGCCTGGAACACGATGTGGATTATTTATCTGTTATTTGAATTTTTTTAACACTCTGGTTAGTGATTGGTTGTCTCTTACTGTACTTAAAAGTAAAGGTTGATCTCAGCTTTTAATACTTGCGCACAGATTTTTCCTGCATGCATTGTTGTACCCTTTAGGGAACCCTTTAGGGAATGTATATATATATTCTTATAAAATGAAATATTTGGGTGAATATTTGTGGATTTCAACCAAGTGAAATAAACTTTTAATTTTCAATGAGACAGGATAGTGAACTAATTTTAAATAATTTTAAAGGCATAAGATAAAAAATATTAATTAAAATTAAAAAAAATTTAAATATTTTATCATTAAAACTAAAAAAATTTACGTAAGTGTAACTAATAGTATTTAATTTTTATTTTTTTAATAATTTTATTATATATATTATGTAGTTTATTAATAATTGCTTTTAAAATATTATATTTAATCAGTTATTAGAATTATATAAATAACAAAATATGATTATATCAATATTAGCATATAATAAAATATGAAAAATTAAATATTTACAAAAAATCATTTAAATAAAAAATTTGTGTTATTAAGGTATGAGAAAATATTTTAAAATTAATAACATTTAAAAATAATTATTTTTGTTTATTATTATTATTATTTATAAAATTATGTGATTTAAAATTAATTTTAATATAAAATTCAACACCCACGAAACGGGGCGATACTCTAGTATAACATAAGAGGAATTTTAAATTTGCATAATTAATTCTATATGAAATTATAAGAGCATTTGTTTGCTCAAATTATTTAAATGTATTTGTTTTATATATTTAAATGTTGTAGTTATTTGTTTACTTATGTAATTGATTATTTATTATGGTAAAAGATTGAAAAAAATGGTCAACGAGGGAAACCTTTTTCCTATTTCGTAACGCGGACGGTAAAACAAACGGTGATGCTGTGGCGCCAGGCGTGCCGCAGGAAATTAAGTCTAGGTAATAGCTTGACGTGAGTCGTGCCAAACGGTTGGTTTGTGGCGTCGTTGAATTCAACGGTGATAATGTGGTTGGGTGTCCCAACATTAGCTATTTGGCAATTAGGACAAGATAATCGCCTTAGGTGGGGCTTGCCAAACTATCGGTTCAAATCATACGATCCGGGGCCTCAATTTTCCAACCAAATGGGTAGCTAAGATTTCAAGCACCTCATGTTAAGCTAACAGAATTGCCGTAGTGTTTGCTTATCATTGGTTCGTTTACTGAACAACTGATGGCTCAACTGTGCGGTTGTAGCTGGTCTCGCCACGTCCCTCTTTTGGCAAGGCTTCCATGGAACAATTGTGCTGTGGGTGGATCCATCTAACTTTGACAACGGCCTTTGTGTCTAATGTCTAAGGTCCTCTTTGATATTACGGAAGTTAAGTATTTTAGTGACGTTTAATTTATTATGATTGTAAAAAAAATAATATTATAGTGTTTAATATATAAATAAAATAATAATTAAAATATAAAAAAATATTATAATATTTAATTTGTAAGTATTTTGTTGAAAATGTAATATTAATTTTTAAAATTATTTTTATTTATTAAAATACAAGTGGAATATATTTATATTTTTTATTATTAATTTTTATATAATATTATTTTTTAAATATATTTTTAATATCATATATTTTATTTTTATTTTTGTTATAATATTATATATCTTATTTTTATTTCTTTAATATAACTATTTATATTATATATTTTATTTAAATTTCTTTTATCTATATTATATAAATTTTAATTTTTTATATTTTATTTTATTTTAACTTTAATTTTTATGTTATATATGTTATTTTAATAGTTTTTATTTTAATTATAACATTATAAAATATTTTTAATAATATTGCAAAGTGCAATGTAATGTGATTGTATTTGTTTTGAAGTGTAATTATATTACATCCTTTGAACTGTAATTCTAGTTTTATCTTGTAAATCATTATTTTATATATGTATTAAGATAACTTGTTACAAAATGTATAAAAAATTGTTTTGTATTCAACTACGAATATCATGTTGTCCAAAAAATTAAAATAAATTTGGATTTGTATAAGGTATTCAAAATAAGTTGTGTCAATTTTTTGGACAACATTGCATAAGTGATTTTCAACTACAAAAAGTGATTTCATTGTAGTAATTTTGGATGTTTAGTTATCCTCATGATGTCCAGCACTACATAATAGAAATTACAATCACATTAATGGTTATATACCAATGCCATATTAATATAGATAATAATAAAAATATTAGAATGCAGTTTAACAAATTTTCTTAATTATATAAAAAATCATACTAAAATGCTTAATGGTTCTCATTCTCAAACATCGAATTTTTTTACTCAATACGAGCTTGTCATATCATACGATGTTATTACTTCATTGACAAAAATAATAAGAATAAGTTAGTGCCATGTCATATTGTGTTAGTGTAAGTGAATAGTTGTGACAGACATATGGTTTTATACAAATTGTGATAAAATGACGGTGATTTTTTTTCTTGCTTCAATCTGATATCTTATTAGTTATATTATCGGTCAAAAAATTTATTGGTATTGGTAAACTTTGTTGAAATTGGAATTAGAACAATTTTTTATATTGAAAACAATCTTAAGTTTTCCCCACAATGTGACAAAAATTAAGATTTATTATTATAATTATTTTTAAAACTTTTCTTGAATTTTCCAACATTTTGATGAAAATTAAAAGTTATTGTTTGACTTTTCCTAGCACTTTGATAGAAGCTCAGAGTTTTTATTATTTTTTTATAATTTTTATTGTTCTTAATTAACCTTTTTAAAAAGAATTATATAGGTTACAACATGAATATTGAAAATCATAAAGAAATAAAAAATGATTAAAACTTTATTTTTCATATTTTATTTATAATTTTTTAAAATAATTTTTGTTAAAAAGATAAGATTAAAGTAAAATTACGAAAAGGGGGTGGCTGTTAAATAAAAATTTTCCATTTTTTGAAAATCTTAAAGATAAAGCAAAAATATCAAAGAATGAAATAGCAAAACAAAGTGTAAAATGATTAAGTAAAGAACAAAAAAATAAAAAGTATTTAGCATGATTTTTATAAAGGTCCAGCCTTCCAATATCTACTCTTTCTTAATAGCAAAAGGAGTTTGAATTTATTATAAACTTACCTTTTAAACGGGCATAACTTTTACATTCTACCTTTTATAAGATCATACGTAACCTACGTGCTTTTTGTAGAATCAAGCATAACCTTTATCAAGATACTATCTTTTTCAAGTTCAAATACAACCTTTACACAAGATGTAGCCTTTTAAAAGATCAGGCAAAACTCTTCTACCTTTTGCTTGGAGGTATAATTAATACAACAGTGAATTCTAATGAATCCCCAACTCAAAACCTCTAGAAAGGTTGATAAAAAAGTTTATGATAAAAAAGGTGAGAACTTTTATCTAAGATATGGATGATCAAAGAAAGTTTGTACTCAAGAAGAATTAGCTGAAGAATACAAATGTGATCTTTAGGCTCTACTCTTGCTCAAAGATAGGAAGAGAAAGATATGAACTTCTTGCTCACAGCTTTTTCTCTTGTTTTTCCTCTCTTCTCCTTTTCAAAGATGATTATAACTCATTCAAACTCTCTCAAAATCCTTGCTGTAATGTTTTAAGGGTGGATATTTATAGCCTCTGTGATTTTCTGCTCATTGAAGTGAAATTTGAATAATTTTTTGTACGTTTTAGCTAGCTTGCAAAATTCTGTCACATTTGTAGAATTGATTCATTGTTGTTAAGAAGTCAGTTATTTGAAAAGTTTGTAGCTTTTTGTCTTTAAAGAATCAATTCTTCTATTTTAAGGTGTTGGTTTTTCTACAATTGGAGCCTTTGTAATCTTGGAGAATCCATTCTTTTGCCTCAAGGTGTTGGTTTTTTATTGTGATCTAGGACCAAAATTTGAATTTAAGCCTTGCTTTTGCTGTTCCACTTTTTTCTAGTTGTACCATCTCTTATTGGTTTTTGAATTGTACTTTTAGTGCTTCAAGAATCGATATCTTCTCCATGTAAAATTGATTCTTTCTTCTTTGCTTTTTTGCCTTTTGCATTCTGTCTCTCCAAAATTGATTCTTTGTCTTTGATGTGCTAGTTCTTCATAAATCCTGAAGCTTCTATCTTTTAAAAACTGACTTCTTCTTTACTTAGAATTAATTCTTTACTGTTAATCTCTCTTAAGAATTGACTTCTCCTTCTTTAGAATTGATTCTTTTTGTAATCAAAGAAATAAAATTTGCTTTCTTTTCATTTAAGAATCAAGTCTTTTATTTTGAGAACTTGATTCTAGGGTGACACTTTGATTTTTGAAAGCAAGAGATTTTTAAAATATTTTTTTAAGTTCAAAAGCATTATCATATTCATATTCAAGGCATTTCAATATATCTTTCCTCTATTTTAGCTTTATCATTCCTTTGAGGATTTTCTTCATATGAAAAAATATCTTTCATTCATTTTCAAAACTCGTTAAGTTCAATCAATTTTGTCATGTCAAAACAAAATCTAAACTAACATTTTTCAAGTTTAAATATTTGCATGAAAGAAAGAAAATAAATAAATAACTAAAAATAGAAGTACAAAAGAAGAAATGATAAAAAATACAAAAGTTAAATTAAATAGCTAAAAAAAGATAAAAATGAGTCAAAGACATATATCTAAATGGGTTCAAAACCCAAATCAAGGCGGTTCTAAGCTATTAGGCTAGGCCTGGCCCATTTCCTTCTTCCTTTCTTTCTTTAGTTTTTTTTTTCTTTCACTTAGAATGACTTCATTTTGGGTGCCTTTTTAAAAACCTTAAGAACCTACTATAAAACCAACTTTTTTCTCATTTTTTACTCGATCTTTCTCTCTTTATCCATCATTCTCTCTTCAGGTTTTTCCCTCTAAAAGCTTGACCACCCCTTATTTCTAGATTTTGATGTCAAATCATCATATGTTGCATGCTACTTGTTGACATCGAATTTTCACCTAAAAAATTACCATTTGCTTCCTTTCAACGTTCTCTTGCCTTTAATGGAACTAGTTTTTTCAAACCACAAAACCTCTATATTTTTCCTAGATCTAAGAAAAACTAAGCCCCAAAAAATGAAAAGCCTGTCTTGTTTTTTGTTGATTTTTGTTGAGCTTTTTATGGTGTGTTGATTATGCATTTTTCCTACTTTTTCTAATTTTATATTATTTATTTATATTTTTTAATTTTTTTTATTCTGTTCTTGTATTTTATTTTAGTACTTGGATAACAATGGGTGTTCACAAACCAAATGAGAGGAGAAGGGAGTGGGGTGTAGCAGGGCATTGATGAGTAATGGGTGGAGGACGGGTGGGAGGAAATGAAAGAAATAGATAGAAAAGTTGCTACCTAATTTTTCTCAAACTAATCAATTTGGGAATTAGTGATGAATGCAATATGTTTGATTCATCTAACCTGAATTTGTTCATGATTATAGTTTGTATTTATTGTCAACATGTTAGAAACCTAATGAGCTACACACATTTAAAAGATGTCAATTTAAGAATGTAAAAATAGGAGATTAGGTTGGACTTAATTGAATGAAGTTATGAACTTCAAGGACTTAATTGATTGTGTTCAATTAAATTAGGGTAATTTTTATAATTAATATAAAAGTTTTATTAAGCCTAATTGCCTCTATATAAGTTATGCTATGTTGCCTTAAAAAAGGTGTGGGTGTGATTGTGTGTATGTGTGTGTAACAACACTTGAAAGGTAAGAAGAGAGAGAGAGAAAGAAGGGTTCAGCTAAGAAAAAAAGAAACCTAAACATTTAACCTCCTTTGTCTTTATGTTGTCATATAGTCTTCCCTCTTCCTCTTCTTCTTTGGCTTTTTGTCTTCCCTTAAGTGAATAATGAGAAACCAACATCTTTTATACATAGCTAGAACTAACCTTAGTAGTAAGCAAACACCACAACCACCTTTGTAGCCTTTCTAGTTTGCATCTTGTGTGGATCACCATTAGAGGTTGTACACTTAGGTAGCTTAAGGTTTGCAACAACTTAAGCTTTTTGTGAGAGGTTCTTTAAAGCACAAATTGTTGTAGGGCTCTTGATTTAGACATTAAAGCCATAAAGGTAAAACAAACTTCTACCAAATAGCTACAATTGGTCAAAGAACATAAGAAGTCCCTGTATTATAGCGTTTTGCTCAATTTAGTCTCTTTATCTAAAATTTCGTTAATTTGGTCTCTTTATTTTTGACATGGGATGTAATTTGGTCCCTTTGAGTATCTCCGTCTAAATTGATTGTTAGATACATTGACGTGGCCTTAACATGTCAGACTATACTAACATAGCTTTTTTTTTTTCTTTATTCTCCCTTTTGCCCAAAACTACTTCGTTTGATAGGGCTATTTAAAGTACATTTACTTCTTTTTTCTCATTTTTCCTTTTATCATTCTCTCTCTCTACCTTACCCTTCTCTCCCTAAGACTGCCCCCCTAAACTCAAATCCTAGCAACTGTTACTATCGGTTGGTGATCTCCAGTGGTTGAAAATTCCAAAAAAAAAAGCCACGGAACTCTTTTTTTTCATCATTTTTCTCTTAATCAAGATGTTTCAAAATCTATCTTGATTTCCTTAGGTCTAAAAAAGAAAACTATCCTAAAAATGAAAATTTCTAAAAAGAAACTTGCTTCTTGTACGTGAGGAATCTGGATGTATTTTACATCAGTAACTAAATTCCTTTTTAAAATATTGTACTATTTAATGGTCCAAAGTTTCCTTTTTGGAGCAAAGTCCTTTACAAATAATGTACTGCTACGGTGCTGTACACTTTCTATTTTCAAAACAAAAACAAAGTTTTAATGGTTGTATTAACACCCCGTACTTTGATATGGTGGCTAATAGAGCTTATTGGATACCAATTGAGGTTAATTAAAGTGTTTAATAGCGTTGAAGGGTGAAAGGAATATTTTAGAACAGAATATTTTGTATGTGATAAAATAATAATATTTTGTTAAGGTCGAAGTTATGGAGTTAAAACGTACTATAGAGCTAAACTAGGGCAAAGTAAGATATTTTGGAGCCTTAGAAGGCCAGAGGGAAATTTTAAAATAAAATAATAATTTTTAGATAAAATAATATTAAAATAATATTGATGTCAAATTGATTATATTACATGAAGAATGTGTGATTTGTACAATTTGTCTAAATGGAGGAGTGGAAGTAAGAAAAATTTCAAACAAATGAAGTATTAGTGGGGCTCGCATGTCTTGACTAAATTAAGTGAGAAAAAGTAAGTATATATATTTAAATATTATGGTAATATCTTGGTGGAGTATAAATTTGATATTTTATTTGAACAAGTGTAAAGGAAGAAAAATAGAAGAGAATTGAAATAAAGAAATGATAGGAGGGCCCAATTAAAGAGAATAAGAAGTTGAGGGGTGGAATTGTAAATAATAAAAAGTTACGGGGTGAAGTATAATTATCAAAAGTTGAAGGTTCAATTAGCAATTTATGAAAAGTTTGAAGGATCAAATTATAAAAGATGAAAAGTTTAGAGGGTCAAATGATAAATAAAAAAAAGTTAGAGGACCTATGTGCAATTTCTCCATTTTAAGCTAAATGAATATTTAATGTATGTATATTTGTATTATGAAAACCAAGATGACATTCAAGTAGGATGCAAGTAAAATGAAATGGCAAGGGAAACCATGGTTTGGAAAAGATAGCCCATGGTATTTAAAGAAAAAGGTGTAATCATTACACATGATTTGACTTAATAAGAAAAAGAAAGAATAATATTAGTTACATGAAATCCTATTAGTTTGAAGGAGGTTAAATAAGATTCAAGAGTGAAAAAATACATGGAGTCTTATTGGTTCATGGGATAGCAAAGGTTATTGGCAAAGGAAATGTGCATGAAATATTATTGCGTGATAATGTGGCATTAAAAGGAAATGCATGTGAAATGAAATGCAAATGAAATAAACCAAAAAGAATACCATGTGAACCAATGCATGGGCAAGGCAATCTAACCAAAGGATAATGGAATGGATAAGGAAACATTACATGCACAAGCCACCAATGGAAAGTGGCGTTAATAACAAAGAAAGGAATTGCATGGCATGATATGTGAAAGAAAAATAAAATAGAAAAATGCCAAAAGTTACCAAGCCTTGGGCAATCCGCCTATGAAAGAAATGGAAAGGAAATGGGAACTTCCACATGGCCATTTCAAGCTTATTCCTTGTTAAGTCCACCCATATAAAAAAGAAAGCAAACAAAGTGTGATTGCCTTGAGAGATCCACACCTTTAAGAGAAAAGAAAGAGAATCGACCTTGAAAGTAAAAAAAGGGAAGAAAGGAGAAAGAAGAAAAGAGAAATGAGAAAGAAAAAAAAGCTTGGGGGAGGTTCAGTTTTGGAGAAAATTGGAGAAAAACTAAAAGGTTTTCTCTTGCATGCCATTGTCTGAGCTTGAAGGAGACAATGGAGGTTCAGCTTAGTGATTTTAAGGTAAGAAAGGAAAAAGCTACAATTTTGTTTAAATGCATGCCTTGTGAACTGATTGTAATGTGAGATTGTGCTTGTGGTAGCAAGAATCTTCAAGGATTCAAAGAACTGTGTGCATGCATGTAGATGAATCTTAGAAGCATGGTGATTTTGAGTAAAACAAGTGATGGGTAAGTGTTTTAATCTTGAGATCATAAGTGGAAAGGAAAATGAGATGTGTATTAATTGTTTATGCTTGTGGTAACAATGGTGACCAAGGATGTGAGGAAATTGTGAGCTATATGTGGAATTCAAGATAAAAACTGAAAAGTAAGCATGCAATGTGAGTACATTATGTTATATTAGACTTGGTTGGTTGAAGTTCATAGATTGCATGTTAGATTATTGTGAATAACAAGGATGAAAAACGTGAAGCTAGACTACAGATTCATTGATTAAAGTGCTGCCCATATATGTGTACAATTAAGTATAAATATGGAAGTAGACATAATGAAAAAGATAGATTATTGCGAGGGATTCTTGAAAAATAAAGAAAACTAAGAATATGGTATATAAAGCAGCAAATATGAGCTGAATTGGGGTGACATTCACTAAATATATTGAGTTTAGTTTGTTGCTAGAAGTAATGAAGTAAGGAAGGTTTACTGTGGTGGTGCATTGGAAGAGGTAACGGGTGACTGGCAAGTAGAATTAGCTAGAGACACACTTGAACATATGGCAATGTAGTGTATTGATATTGTGAGGTGAGTAGGGGGTGTCTATTTTAAAATGGTTTCATAATATATAGAATGATGTTTCATATACTATTATTTGATTATGAATTATTCAATGTCATTGTGGAAAGCATGAGTTACTAGAAAATGATAGATGGTTTTAAATACCTATTCGTGAAAGATTTATAAACTGTTATTGTGGAAAGCATGAGCTGGTAAAAATGCTAGGCAATTATGGATGCCATGACTTTTAAAATTGTTTTGAATATATATATATATAAAAGCTATATAAGTAAAGGGTTTTAGAAATCGAGAAACAAGCTCTTTAACAGGGTTTTAGCTACTCTCAAGTAGCTATATATATATTGTTTGTGTGATGTGCATTCATGAATAAATTACATATTCACCATGCTGATTTGATATTTAAACCTCATGCAAAGGTTTTATATTATAAAGTCTTACAAAAAGGGGTTTCATCATGTTACCATGATTGGTATTTTGGAAATGGATTTAAAATGAGCTTTTGAGAACCCAATTTGATTTTTAAATGGTTTTATCAAATCAGGCGATTCGAGAGTAGGTCGAACATCACATCAGGATAATGTGACCTTTGTGCATAAGTGAGCTCTAACTAGAGAACCTTTGGGTCATCGATGGGCTGTTAGACGTGGCTAGGCAATGGCCTATGCTATATATATATGTGGCAAGGGCACGGGGTTGATATATGTGGCTAGGCCACAAGTTGATATACGTGGTTGCGACTATGTGACTTCTCCGATGTTGGCCAACATGTCAAGATTGCCATGGTTATGGGAATCCGGTGGAGCGAGGCCTCCTAAATGTTATTATGTGGAAGTGGGTCCACGAGTTGATTACTATGATTACCTACTTGAGAGTGATATCTCTTTGGCTTTACAAACATGAATTCTGTCGCATGGTGAGAATTGCTAGTTTTTCCACCGCTTCTTTATTCATACAATGACATTGTGTTTAATACCTTAAGGATGAGATGATTTATGAGCTTGTGCAAAAGCTTTGATAATGATTGATTTCATGGGAGCAGGCATTTGTATGTTAGTCCAATTTCAAGTAAAGGACATTAAATGGTTTCGACGATAGAAATCTTTCACTTACCCTGGCTTTGATACAATGATTGTTAAATGATTACTTTGCATTAAAATTCTTGATTTTATATGTAAGGCACAAATGTTCCATTTGTCTTTGAATGGTTTATATATGCTTATGCTTTTAACATTCAAATTTTCTATCTTTAACTTGTTTCCCATCTACGCCTTATTCATTGAGCCGATGATTATTAAGTCTATGAGACTCACCCCCAATATTCTTATTTTGCAGAGAAGTGATCAGCTAGCGTGCTTTTCATCGGCATATTATGGTCCACTACAACATAGGTAAAGGCATCTCTTAGTACCTTATTCTGAGTCATTCCGCTGTTAGAGGTCGGGTCATTTGTTGTATATTTGTTTCAAACGTAAACCATTGTATAAAATGTAAACATATATTTATATGATAATGAAACATAATGTATAGAGAGAATATTTGTTATTAACGAAATCGTGATGGTTATGAGATTTTGGACGGACATGTTATGGTTTGATAAAATGATAATTGTGGAGGCTTGTTTGGGATATGGTGGGTTCTCCTGCAAGTCTCGAACGTCGATAACGATCGAGAAGAGGGTCATTACAGTTGTCATGTAAAGTTCATTTTTTTTCATTATGTGTGGTGGCATATCTTTCATTCGATAATAGGCACACCAGTTATTTGGAACTTCGAATGAGATATCAAAAATGCAATATTACTTATTATATTTTCTTTATTAACTTAATTTTTTTGTTGGTTTGCTCACTAGTTGTGTGTATATCTTAGATCTATTTGATGATGTTTGATTTATCTATTAAACCTGATTCTAAACCAAAATATTTTAAACCTAAACAGTTAACAAGATATGAGTGTTAAATGCTAGAGGCTTCTAGTTTCCATTTTTGAGACATGATCGACACATGGACTAACCTGGGTATAGCCCACTGGGCCCAAGTAAGCTTTAATCATCAATGCATAGGCTAGTCATCCATTGCATTCATCATGTTACCATTCATAGAGAAACAAGCACCACTATAGCATTATGGAACTTCTCGACATAATGTGTGGAGTTTCATTCATTCAAATATAGAAAACACAAGTAAATAATCATGCTCACATTATTATGGAACTTCTCAACATAATGTTGTTCTCTATTGCATTTCATATCAATATTCACAATTTATATCATTTGTGGTCTGATACACATCCTGTACCCACATTGTTATGGTCTTTTCACTATTGTTTCAACATTCTCATATGTACCCATTTCTGGGGCTCAACACTATATTCACAATAATAAACAAAATGAATATAACAATACTTATTACATAACCAAGTATCACTCATGTATCAACTTTTAAAGACTTGAACTGACACACTATGGAGTGTAGTGACACTAAAGGGCTGAAAGGAAGGCACTTTCACACCAAATATGAGATAAGCTAGTCCTTTACAAAGTGCCTAGTGATAACTCTATTCTATAGAGTTATTTTGAGTCATTTTGGGAGCTTAAGTAGATAGATCTTTGAAATTTTAGGTTCGAATTTTAGCATTATAGGTGTTTTTTTTAGTTTAAGTTTGATTACTTGTTAAGTGATTAATTTAAGTTATTTTAGTTAAATTTTAAGTTATTTTATTTTAAATTACTTTAAGAGTAGTTATTGCTAATTTCTCTTATGACTTTTGTAGGAAATTGATAAAAAAGACTCATTTGATGAAAATCAGTGCAAGTATGGTGATAGCTTCATTCGTATATGTTTCAGTATTTTGACCATATCTCTTTCATAAAAAAACTCCAAATGAGGTGATTCTTAGACCAATAGAATTATAAGAAGAAGGGATACAATGTTTATGTTCACCAAGTTGCCCAGTTCTGATTGGATCATGGTCAAAATATTTGTCAAAGTCGGACCACTGCAGCAGTATGTAAAGACTGAACATGATGCGGTATTTGGAGCAAATCTTTCAATATTGAAGTCCAATTGATGTGATTTTTGATCCATTGGAAAGTTAAGAGACAGGGATAAGACTTTTATGTTTACTACTTTGCCCAGTTCTTAACATAGTTCAAGGGTAACTCACGTTTGAAGTTGATAGACTGCCACAGCGCTAGGCGAACAAGGCTGCACCGTTGACGAAAGGAAGCACACATACAAAATTCCAGAGAGCTCAGCGCTGCAGCGCTGGAGAAGTAGCGCCGCAGCGCTGCGCGACTTTCCAAAAAAAATAAAAGACATTAACGGGATTTCGAAAATTAGGTTATTTGGAGCCTATTTAAGGAGCTTTTTTCAGAGATTTTGGGGAGAAGGCAGCAAGCAACTATTCTGGAGATTTGAAGCCAAGAACAAAGCAAGGAAACAAGAGAATTGGAGAGAGATTAAGATTATAAATCTCTAACTATTAGTTTTCTCTCTTACCTTTGTGTTTTTTCTTATTTTCTTTGATTGGATTCATGGCTAAATTTCTTGGATATTGTCTTTATTAGATATTATGTCTATTTATTTTTTCTAGGATTGCAATTGAACTCACATGTAATCTAGATTTTTATCACTTTCTTGCTTATTTTCAATGGGATTTGAATTGTTTATTCCAATTTGTTCTTAATGCTTTTAATTGCTTGGCCACCAATTAAATTGATCTAGAAACCTAAACAAACTTGGGAAAGGGAGTTTAGTGGAGACTAAAATTGGGATACCATATGATCATATTAATTGATTTGCGTATAGGATAGGGATATACCTATAGGCCATATGTAGCCAGATTAGAGCCTGAACTTAATGAGTTTGTTTTAATTTCAATTCACATAGGGATATAGTGTTTTGGTTAAAATAGATATTTTTATAAGATGAGTCAGGAGCCCTTATAAATAATTTAGGACTCTAGGTTAGCAATTCAAACCATTGAGATAAGTTAAGGAAGAGAGGTAAGTTTAGATGAAGTGTGAGGGATATTGTAATCCTAGGCTTTGTTGATTTGATTTTTATTTGAGTATTCATTATTTTGATTTTTCTTAATTTAATTCTGCTATAACTTAGTTTGATTTGATATTATTTTGATATTGTTTGGATAAGATTAATTTGCGATAATTTTAGTACTTAGTAAACTTTTAGATCAATTCCCTGTGGATCGATACTCTACTTGCTATATACTGTCTATTCGATACATATACTTGCGTAGTAGAATTTTAACTAACACCTAGCCAAGTAAACTATTGATTTGTAAAACAAAAATAAGAGGAAATAGCAAGTGAGTCATAAAAATTTGGTTAGTGGATATGGGGAAAAGAACAAGCCAAGAGGAAGAGTTTTTACAATAAATCATACTTTGCAAAAATAGTATGATATTTCATAATTATACATATAAATACTCTCAAATGTTCAATCATTTCATTTCAACATCTTTCCATGAATGCATTTAAACTTCAATATGCATAAAAGAATTAATAAGCATTTGTACCTCTACTTATAAAACATTTGCAAAGAGAAAAATGAGAGAGTTCATATCAAGGATACTGGTACCTTTACCATTGGTAGTGGACTTAATTCTTATACAACCCATATCTTAGGTATTACTCCCACTTGGGGATTTAAGAAACACTATGCGAGTTTTCCCACTCGATAGCTCCATGTCAACCTTTTAACACGTGAATAAACATTTGTCAACTTAACACATTAGCATTATTAAATGAATAGGTCCAACAATTCTATATAGGCATGGATATTACCATCTCAATAATTGACATGTTTGCCTTGTCATTACAATAATAAAGTGTGTGGTAGGACATCCCACATCTGGCTCTTATCATGTGTGGAATGCTGCCCCACATCTAGCCCTTGTCACGTGTGGTATAACGCCCCACATCTGGCCCTTATACTCGTGTGGTATGACGACTCACATCTAGCCTTTATGCATTTATGGCAATTTCATAAAAGCTTAAGACATCATCGTTGCATAACATTCAACAATTAAAATTTATAGTATTCACATTCTATTCTTGCCAACCATAACACAATTTCATCAATGGGTATTATGACGTCCACACATAACAATCAAGGGGTGGAGACTTTTTCATCCACTCTCAGATTTTTATATTTGTGGGCATTTACCATCCATATTCACCACTTTGTAAAGGCATATCATTCCACTCACACTAGCCCTTAGGCCGGGGTGGTTTTCTAATGTTTAATATTCACACACAACTGGGCTGTTATTTGTTCATCCACCTATGCTTTTATCTAGCCATGCATTAATTGTGCAACATACATCCTATTGAGGAATATTTGAATAAAATCATTTGAAAAGGGTTATCCTTTTTTGTTGAAAACTAATATGTAATAGGAGTATTTACTTACATAATTGATTTGAAGCCTCGTCAAAATCATTTGTGTGTAACCACTCAAATTTATTGATTTTATCATAGTTTTCAAATCATGCAATAAACACCAATAGATGAATCATGCTAACTTTACTCTATAAAATATTTAAAGAGGTGCACCCACTCACTTTTGAAAAGTCAATTTCTACGAACATGCGAATCTATAGTCCAACAAAATTCTTGGAGATTCAATCGTTCTTAAACATCCAACAATTATTGTAATCAATACTTAGTCTTAGAATTGCATAATAATCGTTTTAGGCTATTTCAAAACTATTCAAGTTCACCTCAAATAATTTTTCAGATTAAATATATTTGCCCTTCAAATACCCATGTATTTAAATCTGTAAACTCATTACCCTTACTTTAGATGAGCTTTAGATAAAAAGGAAAACTTTCCAAATCCTTTAGTTTGAAGTAAACAATAAATTTGGAACAATAAATAATACTTTCAAAGTTGGAAATCAAAGATTAAAAGATTTCAAAGTGGAAAAACATCACCTTTGCTGTCAAAAATCAAAAGTAAACTTAAATTTTCCAAAAATTGTGATTTAAGTTGAAAATGGGTTGAGAAAGCATTAGGGTTGAGAAAATACCTTGTGCAAATGGATGAGGGTCACAAACTCTCATAGAATGTGACATGTTTATAGTTTGAAATGTGAAAATACATTTTTACCTTTTTTATTTTTATGAAAATGACTTTATCTATTGATAGATGGGGCTATTTATTGATAGGTGAACTTCAAGGTCCTTTTAAAAAGCTTTGGAGTTGCTATCTATCGATAGATATGTCCATATATTGATAGATATGTCCTTATATTGATAGATAGGTCAAATCTATTGATAGGTGTTGAACATTTATCGCTAAATGTTCTTCAATTTTCTTCAAAACCTGTTTTTGGGTTTATCTATCGATAGATCAAGAACATCTATCTATAGATAGGTTCCAAAAAGCAAATATAAACTTAAAAACTTGCCTATTTAGACTCTTTTTTACCCTTAAACTTTGTAAGCCATCTTTATGCATCAAAATATGACTTTATCCAAACTTAAACCTAAGTTTAAATGCTCAAAACATGACATTTATTGGCTCACCTAATGACTTCTTAACTTAGCATCACATATAGAGGTGGGATTTCATAGTTTCCTTATTAGTTGTTGGGGTCAAAATTAGTTTACCAAAATCTCAAGTCATTCGCAATAAGTGAATGGAGTTCTAGTTTATCATTATCAGCAGAAGAGCTTCGAACTTGTGTTACACTCACAAGATGTTCCATTTTATGGTGCCATTGTCAAAAGTTTACGCCTGAATATGAGTTTCAGAACTACAAGAACAAAATTTTGGGTAAAAGGGGTTTAGAAAATTTCTTTTGTAGAATAGTTTTCTTTTTTAGATATAGTAGAATTGAGATAGATTTTGAAAAAAAAAATCTCGATTCAAGAGAAGAAGGTGAAAAAAATAGTTTAGCACTTTATTTTTTTAAAATTTTTGATCACAAGAGACCTGTGATTAGTGGTAGCAGTGATCTAGGTTTAGGGGTGTCAGTCTTGAGGAGAGAAATGTAGGGGGGAGAGAGAAGAAGATAGCTAAAAAAGAAGGAAAGAATGGAAAATAAGCAACAAAAGAAGTAAATGTGTTCTAAATCCCCACAAAAATGACATAGTTTTGGCTAAGGGGAAAAGAAAAAATGAGGAAGAAAGAAAAAATGATGAAGAAAAAAAAAGCCATGTTAACGCCCCATAAACATGCTAATTTAAATGAAGTTACTCATAAGGATCAAATTGCACCCAATGTCAAAACTAAAGGAACTAAATTAACAAAATTTTGGATACAATGACTAAATTGAATAGAATACTATAGCATAAGGAATTATTATGTACTTTAACTAGCTACGATTACATTTGTATTAAACAACCGACGATAATCTAGCTTGAGGAAAAAATTTTAAATTTTCGTTACATTTTGTAAATTGTTTGCATGGCTTTTCTCATCATATCCTTATTTCTAATTATAGAATATACAATCCCATCACAAAAGTTTCATCACCATGGAAAACATCATCAAAAGAAAACTGAGCAATTAAGATTTTTAACTTTGAATTTGAAATAATCGTTTATTAATAAATATGATATCGAAATAATGTTTGTTGAAAGAATAGGAACATAATAACATCCTTTAAGCTCACAAGGTAAACCGCTCAACAAAGATAAATAAAAAGTCTATACAATTAAGGCATGAATTCTTCCACCATTGCCAACTTTAGGTTCATTTCTCCCTTAGCCAACCTTTTACCTTTTTTTACTTCCTACATATTCTTACACAAACGAAAACCATATTTGGTATCTAATAATTCAAATGTTAAAATAGTTGTTGGATAGCTTGTAATATTTATTGGAAGATAATTATTTAGGTGTGACTGTTTAAGAATAAATATAACTTTTAAAATAATATAAGTATTTACAACAAGCACACTATTGAAAGTTGTGGATACATCTATTGAACAACAATACACACACATTTATTGAAAGATAACGGATACAACCTCTCACTATTTATAAAAGGAACATACTTCCATGCCAGAATTCATTCAAAAAGCCATTTTGTAGTAGGCTTGTTGTATTCTGGAGAGTCTTTGTTTGTAAATCTCCATAATAGGTAATAACTTTTTAAAGAAAGTGTGTTACAGCATGCCTCAAGCCTTTCTCTTATTTTCTTATTCTAATTTTCTAACAATTTTAAAAAGTTGTTTTGAATGAAGTTTAATCCAAATTCAAGATTTTAACTCATGAATTAAGAATTCATCAAACTTGATCAATTTGATGGAACCAATTTCACCCGCTAAAGAGATAAGATGGTGTTTTTGCTCACAACCTTGAAGGTTTATTATGTTTTGGATTTGAGTCTTACTGCATTTCTAAAATCGACTAATGAAGACTCTGATGCACACAAGGTAAAGAGAAAAAAACATGAAGAAGATGAATTGATATGCTATGGACACATCATAAAAACTTTAATAGATCATCTATATGATCTCTCTCCAATCTAAAGACTCCAAAGAAAATTTGGACAACCTTGGAGACCACTTATAAAAATGAAAAATAAGGTACTGATAAATTTTTCTCCCTAAAATATTTTGAGTTTAAGGTAAGTGATAATCTGCCTATCATGGATCAAGAACATGATGTACAAGTTTTAGTTTTAAAACTAAAAGACCTTGAGGTTAAGGTTCCTGATGTGTTACAAATAGGTGCAATTCTTTCTACACTGCCTCAATCTTGGAATAATTACAAAAAAAAAAAATTTCTGCATTCTATGAAGTCTTTATCAATAAAACAATTCATGACGCAAATGCAAATGGAATGTGAAACATGTGCTTGTGATGCATGTCAGTTAAAATTCTACCACGCAAGTATACGTATCGAATAGATAGTATATTAGCAAGTAGAGTATCGATCCCGCAGGGAATTGACTAAAAGTTTACTAAGTACTAAATTATTACAAATTAATCTTATCCAAACAATATCAAAATAATATCAAATCAAACTAAGTTATAGCAGAATTAAATTAAGAAAAATCAAAATAATAAATACTCAAATAAATATCAAATCAAAGAAGCCTAAGATTACAATATCCCTCACACTTCATCTAAATCTTACCTCTCTTCCTTAACTTATCTCAATGGTTTGAATTGCTAACCTAGAGTCCTAAATTATTTATAAGGGTCTCCAACTCATCTTATAAAAATATCTATTTTAACCAAAACACTATATCCCTATGTGAATTGAAATTAAAACAAACTCATTAAGTTCAGGCTCTAATTTGGAACATATGGCCTATAGGTATATCCCTATCCTATACGCAAATCACTTAATATGATCATATGCTATCCCAATTTTAGTCTACACTAAACTCCCTTTCCCAAGTTTGTTTAGGTTTCTAGATCAATTTAATTGGTGGCCATGCAATTAAAAGCATTAAGAACAAATTGGAATAAACAATTCAAATCCCATTGAAAATAAGCAAGAAAGTGATTAAAAATCTAGATTACATGTGAGTTCAATTGCAATCCTAGAAAAATAAATTAGTTCATAATATCTAATAAAGACAATATCCAAAGAAATTTAGCCATGAATCCAAGTCAAAGAAAATAGAAAAAAAACACAAAGGTAAGAGAGAAAACTAATAGTTAGAGATGTATGATCTTGATTCTCTCTCCAATTCTCTTGTTTCCTTGCTTTGTTCTTGGCTCCAAATCTCCAGAATAGTTTCTTGCTGCCTCCTTTGCTGCCTCTCTTGCTGCCTCAAAAATCTCTGAAAAAGTCTCCTTAAATAGGCTCCAAATAACCTAATTTTGCGAAATTCCATTAATGTCTTTTAGTTTTTAGGGAAGTCGCGTAGCGCTGCGGCGCTACTCTCCAGCGCTGCAGCGTTGAGCTCTCTGGAATTTTGTATGTGTGCTTCCTTTCATCAACGCTGCAGCCTTGTTCTCCAGCACTGTGGCAGTCTATCAACTTCAAACATGAGTTTCACCCTGATATTTTAAGAACTGGGCAAAGTAGTAAACATAAAAGTTTTATCCCTGTCTCTTAACTTTCTAATGGATTAAAATCACATCAATTGGACTTCTGATTGAAAGATTTGCTCCAAATACTGATCATGTTCAGTCTTTACATCCTGCTGCAGTGGTCCGAATTGACAAATGTTTTGACCATGATCCAATCATAACTGGGCCAATTGTGAACATAAAAATTGTTTCCTTCTTTTTATAATTTGATTGGTCAAAAATCACCTCATTTGGAGTTTTTAGAAAGAGATATGGTCAAAATATTGAAACTTATACGAATGAAGCTATCACCATACTTGCACTGATTTTCATCAAATGAGTCTTTTTCATCAATTTCCTACAAAAGCCATAGGAGAAATTAGCAATAACTACTCTTAAAGTAATTTAAAATAAAATAACCTAAAATTTAACTAAAATAACTTAAATTAATCACTTAACAAATAATCAAACTTAACTAAAAAAACACCTATAATGCTAAAATTCGAACATAAAATCTCAAGATCTAGCTACTTAAGCTCCCAAAATGAGTCAAAATAACTCTATATAATAGAGTTATCAATGCATTATTTCAAACCTCTAATTTGGAGGTGAATCTTCTGAGTCCGAATTTTAATAATTTTGGAAAGAATTCTAAGAAATTCAAGTCATCTGCACTAAAAGTTTCAAGACAAGCCTTTAAGAAAAAAGATAAGAAAAATGTATGTTGTTTCCATTGTGGAAAGAAAGGCCATATGATTAGTGAGTGCAGATCAAGGAAGGTAGGAAAGAATTTTGGTTCTAAAAATCTTGAAAAAGCAAACATAGTAGAAGAGGCTGTCTATTTATAGGAGAAAGGATACCTTTGTAATGGCATATGCAGGTTCAGTATTGATGAAATAAACATGATTTCTGCTTATACTGTTGAGTCTAATTCTTTATTATGGCATGCTAGACTAAGACATTTAAATTTTGGTTTCATGAGATTTATGTCTAAAAATGCTTATATTGCAAGCAAACATGAGCACTTAGAAAAATGTAAAATATGCATACAAGCAAAAATGATAAAAAAAACCTTTTCATACTATAAAAAGAAACTCACAAGTATTAGATATTGTGCATTCTGATATATGTGAATTAAATGGAAAATTAACTAGAGGAGGAACGAGATATTTTATAATTTTCATAGATGATTATTCTAGGTTCACTTATGTTTGTTTAATTAAAACAAAAGATGAAGCTTTTCTGAAATTTAAAGAATATAAATCTATTGTGGAAAATCATAAAGGTAAGAAAATCAAAATTCTAAGAAATGATGAAGAGGAGAATATTTTCCTATAGAATTTGATAATTTTGTGAAGAAAATGGTTTGATACATCAAAAAATTGCACTTTATTCACCACAACAAAATGGATTGGTTGAAAGGAAAAATAGAACTTTGGTTGACATGACAAATGCTATGTTATTGAATGCACATCTATCGTATAATTTATGGGGTGAAGCATTACTAACAACATGTCATATATTGAATAGAGTTCCTTCCAAGAGTATTAAGGTTTCACCTTATGAACTTTGAGATAGTAGAAAAACAAACTCAGAATATCTTAAAGTGTGGGGGTGCTTGGCCTTTTTATAAAGTTCCTGAACCACAAATAACTAAGCTTAGACCCAGAGCAATGAAAGCCATTTTTGGTGGCTATGCCTAACATTTTCAATTATATAGAATTTTAGATTTATAATCAAATATTATTGTAGAGCCTATACATGTTGAATTTATTGAAAATAAATTTATGTATAACTCTAATAATAAAGATTCTGAACAAAATGTCTTAATTCCAAGTTGTGACCAAAGTGATATGACTTCTCATAATACATCCAATAAAAGAAAAAAGGATGATACTTAAATTGAGCCAAGAAAAAGTCAAAGAGCCATAAAAAGGAAGCACTTAGATCTAGATTTCGTTGACTCGCAAGCTTTAGCATTCCTTGTGGAAGGAAGTAGAACCAAAGTGTGTAAAAAGATACCTTTTTTGTTAAACATTGAAGATGATCCAAAAACATTCAAAGAAGTTATGTCTTCAAGGGATGTAGCTTTTTGGAAAGAAGCAATAAATGACGAAATAGATTCAATCTTATCAAACAAAACATGGGTTTTGGTTGATCTTTGTCTTGGATCCAAACCCATAGGTTGTGAATGGGTATTTAGAAGGAAATATAACATAAATGGTTTAGTGCAAACTTTTAAGGCTAGACTAGTTGCTAAAGGTTTCTTGCAAAAAGAAAGCATTGATTATTTTGATATTCACAACCCGTTAGCAAGAATAACATCCATAAGAACACTTTTTGCTTTGGCATTTATTCATAAATTACATGTATATCCAATGGATGTTAAAACTACCTTCTTAAATGGAGATTTTAATGAAGAAATATATATGGAGCAACCTAAAGGTTTTATATTTTTTTCTAAATGAAAGGACGGTTTGTAAACTAATCAAATCTCTTTATGGACAAAAACAAGTTCCAAGGCAATGGCATGAAAAGTTTGATAATACTATACTTTCAAACGGATTTGTACATAATAATGCAGATTAGTGCATTTACTCTAAATTTACAAAAAATTATGGTAAAATCATATGTCTTTATGTAGATGATTTGTTGATCTTTGGCACAAATATGCTTGGAATTGTTGAAACTAAGAAATATTTGGCTTCAGATTTCAAAATGAAAGATCTCCATGAAGTTGATACAATCTTGGGATTTCAAGTCAAAAGAGATCAAAAAGTAATTTCATTAAATCAGTTGCATTACATAGAGAAAAGTCTTCACAAATATAGTCATTTCCAGATCAAAGAGTTTAATACTCCTTATGATTCTAGTATAAAATTGACAAAGAATTGGAAAAGAGTTATAGCACAATTAGAATAGAGTTATAGCACAATTAGAATATGCAAGTGTCATAGGCAACATTACGTATGTTACGCACTATGCTAGACTGGATATAACCTTTGCTATTTGCAAACTTTCAAGATTTACAAGTAAACCTATTAAGGATCATTGGAAAGCTATTACTAGAGTACTTGGATATTTAAAGAAAACCAAAAATTTGGAAATTTGTTGCAGTTGTTTTCCTAGTACTTTAGTAGGATTTTTTTATGCTAGTTGGATAACTAGTATTGATAACAATAAATCCACATCAGGATGGATTTTTACTTTAAGAGGTGGTGCATTACTTGGGTATCTAAGAAGCAAACTTGTATTACGCATTTCACAATGCAATCGAAATTTTTAACGTTAGCAGTTATTGGAAAATAAGCGGAATGGTGGAGAAATTTGTTATTAGATATAAAGTTGTGGCGATAACTAATGCTAGCCATTTCCATATATTGTGACAGTAAGGCTACAATGTGTGTACCTTATAATAAGATTTATAATGGAAAGTCTAGACACATAAGTCTGCAACATGTGTACATAAGAAAATTAATCTTAAATGGCGTTGTAACAATAGTTTATGTTAAATTTTGCAAGAATTTGGCTGATCCACTTACCAAAGCTTTGCCAAGTGAGGCTGTGAAGTCAACTTCTAATGGAATGATGCTAAAACCCTTGACTCAAGAGCACTAGTAATGAAAACTCAACTTTGAGTTAACAAAATTAACAATAAAAGTTCAATGGCTAATAACTAGTTACTATATGCTATCATTTGTTGGTATATACCCTTGAGCCAATTGGATTGATCAAGAAATATATATTGTCATTTAATGCATATTTAATCGTACAACTATATGTGATAAAGGTTTTCCTTCATGTTGGTGCAATAATAAGGAGTTATTAAGCACTAATTGGATAAAACCCATGGAACATAAAGGCCTTGTAAGAGAATTGTAAAGTTGTTACAATTATGAGATCCTTATGCATCAAAGCCATGTTCCTAAAATTGTTCCTAGTCATTGTATTGTCAAGACAAGGCATTGACAATGCTCAAAGATTGGTACATGTTAAGCCACCTTACTTAATAAGTAAGCAATTGATCTCATAGATTGAAGTATATGAGATACTTGTGGATAACATGTAGGTTCTTGTTAAAGAACAAGTTCACTGAATATGACTCGCTATGAGAACTCCATTTGATATTTCACTCAAGTGTCTATGAAAAATGTTCTCATGTGATAGTCGTGTAACTAGTCCTTTGACTTGAGACACTAGATCATCTTGTTTGGAGAATGACATACTTTGATTTCACCTTTACGGGTCTGTAAGCAACCAGATGCTTAAACAAGGTATTTTTGGGTATGCCATGAAGCGTGTGAAGGTACATGAGTGGTTAAGAGAGGATTCATCACCCCAAGTGATATGAAGGGATGTATCTCTCTTATTCTCAATTCTTGATTAACTTGTATAAAGTCTTTGGCCAAAGCATGATGAATTTGCGGAAAGTTAGTTTCCTAAATTCATAAGGTTAGTAATGAATTATGAGAACTAATATAAAATGTAATAAGTAGACAACGAGCCATAATTGATGACATATCCGGAATATTTAATAAAAAGACCGTATTGCATTAAGAGGCTTATCACTGAAGGGCTTTGTCAAATTCTTTAATTGACTCTCTAACATTTGGGTGGTCATGTTGTATTGCTAGATGCCACTCATGACCTATCAATATAAATTAATTATCAAATTGATATTTGATTATGATTTATATTTATTGCTAATATGTTAGAAGCCTAATGGGTCACACACATTAAGTGACATGATTAAGATTAAATAAGGATAATTAATTAAGTTGGACTTAACTGAAAAAACTAAAATAAAGTGAGAAATTAATTAAGTTCTCTAAGATCTAATTAAATTAAAATACAACTGTTGTATTTATAGTTACAAATTAGTTTGGTTATATAACTATGTTATGTTAGCAAATTAAAACTCCAAGCTTCAAACCACTTTTCAACCGTTTCATAAAATAGGAAAAGAAAAATAATTTTCTTTGTCTGACAAAAATAAGATTCGACAATAATTTTTGATCTTTTGTTTTAGAAACAAAACTTGCTAGTACAAGTAAAATTATACCTTTGAGAATGTCTTATTCAGTCATTGTGTGGATTACTGTTAAAGGCCAAACACTTGGGTAGTTGAAGATTTGACAAATCCTAAAGGTGAAGAAGCAAAGATTTATTTAATTGGCTCTTTATTACAATATCTAAAATAAGGTATGTAACTCTTAAACTTATGAACGTTTATAATTAATTTAAAAATTACATGAAAAATACAAACATGGATCTTATAGGATTTAGCTAATTCTTTGATTAAATATTAGTTTAATATTC
Organism: Theobroma umbraticum; assembly: GCF_002168275.2. NCBI lineage: Eukaryota > Viridiplantae > Streptophyta > Magnoliopsida > Malvales > Malvaceae > Theobroma > Theobroma umbraticum. The sequence continues at coordinate 358,337 of NW_018397280.1, forward strand.
CGCTGCGTTATATTATTTTAATTTATTGATTATTTTCATATTTGAGCATGAGGTTGAATCCCAAAATTATTATGCACTGAATTTTTTATATTAAATAGCCTCATTCTAGAATATTCAAATAGCCTCATTCTAGAATATCCAGTGTGATTGTTGTGAGGAGAGGATGAGCAAAAGGCTCTTAATGGAAATATCAAATGCCTATAGTAACAAGGGCATAATTACAAATTTCACTTATATGAATATTAGAGTGGTGCTACTTCAAACAAGAATTAAAAGGGTTTATTCTTGTAAATATTCATGAAACCACGATTAGCACAATGCCATATAAGTGCTAAAGTAATTGACAAAATTTTAAAATGATTAAATAATGCTGTGTGTGATATTTTCAGTTATGGCATAAGGAGTTAGGTTCAATCTTTATGATACCAATAACTTAGTCTTAACTTTAAAATTTCTACACTAATAGAAAGTTCAAATCTTCTAGATACTTTCTATTATGCATAGTATTATTAATATTACAAACTACTTGAGAATTGTTGGATAGTTTGTAATATTTATTGGAAGATAATTATTTAGGTGTGATTGTTTAAGAATAAATATAACTCTTAAAATAAAATAAGTGTTTACAACAAATACAACTATTGAAAGTTGTAGACACATCTGTTGAAATACAATGAACACATCTATAAAAATAATACAGACACATTTGAAAGTTAACAAGACACATTTGTTGAAAGACAACAGAAATAACCTCTCACTGTTTATAAAAACAACGTACTTACAAGCTAGAATTTTTTCAAAAAAACATTATGTAATAAGCTTATTGTATCTTAAAGAGTCATTGTCTGTAAATCTCTATAATAAGCAATAACTCTTTAAAAAAAATGTATTAGAGTACGTCTCAAGCCTTTATCTTCTTTTCTTATTCTTATTTTCTAACAATAATAGTAGATAGGTTTAACTCAATCGGAAAATTACCCGTGATGGAAGCTTCAATAAACTTCTTCTCCTTCAAGCTAACCAAGTTAACTTTGCAATTTCATCTCCAATGATCGCGGCTACCATAAGGATGGTAGGTCTTTTTCCTTCTTCACGCTACTATCCGGCTTCTAACATTGCCGACTTGCCCTTTTGCCTTTTTGTTTTCTTCTTCTTTATCGACACTTTGGCCTTGGAAGAGGATACTAGAAGCACGAAACTAGTATCCTACTTTATGGACCTTTTCGACAGTGTCTAGCATGTTTAGGAATTCTGGACAACATTGAGTCTCCTGTAATTTGTACAACAGTGTATTTGCAAGCAATACATGGAGTCCCTCTCAATACTGGTATACACACTTTGCTCAAGTGATTCTCTTGTGTGAAGGGTTCAAACATTAATTTAAGCAGACACTAGTGAAGTGATCAGTCCAAGACCGTAGGATGTGAGTAATTTAAGTTTGTATGCCCGTGAGACACGCAGCACTTAAAGACAAGAAAAAAAATGAAATCAAAGTAGGATATGGGGCCACGTGTAAAGCTGCTTTAGCAAACTTCCCCTTAAATTTACGCAATAATTACTAAAAAAAATCAAGCCAAGCTTAACTTTTTCAATGGAGAGGCCTACCTAAATATTATTCTATTGCCATTGGTACGAAAACCAATAAATACAGTCCTCGGTTGGTGAATTGTCCTATCTCCCAGACTTTATCACTCCCCACCGCTGCACCTTCTTCTCACTTTCCTTTGCCTTTTTCATGTGACATCAACACAACGCGGTTTCCTCATCCTAATCCTCACTCGTTTTCTCCCTTTATATTTACCACATCGGTCACCCGTCCATCAACAGTTAGTCACCGGACACGTGAGAGAGAGGGGTGGAGACTGATCTTGGAAGTTTTTGGACATGGGTGGATCGGCAAAACACTCTTTCGTAATCATCAATTCCTTTTCTTAGCCGGCTCCGCCCATTCCAAACATTTCCTCCTCCTCTCTCTATCCCTTGTTTCTCTCACATGAAAAATTCTCTAAATTTTTTTGAGTGGAAAAGTGAAAGGAGTGAGAGGGAAAGGAAGAGAGTGGTGTTGGGAGTCATAGGTATGGGAGTATTGGGCAGTATTATGACCTTTGTTAAATCAAAGGGGCAATTCTTCCCAACACCTCCCATACCCTTGGTTTCCAACCGTTGCTCCCCTTCCCTACTTGTCCTAATCTGGGTTTCTGTTAACTGCCCCACTTTGGTTAAGGTTGGTTTTCATCCTTTTATATTTGTGATTATGATTTTTCTCTGTACTTGTTATAATCATTTGGCTGTACTTTTTGAAAAACTTTTTTGTTTTACGAGATTCATTATCCTTGCCAAGGTCTGTGATGTTGTTGTGATTTTCAAATAATAGCAGTGCTTGAGTTTTCAGGCTTTGTGGAAGCTTGTATCATGTCACATAAACAGTGGAAATATTGGAAATTTGGAATCAGAAGATGGAGAAGGGTCCTCAAGTAGGTAAAAGATATAAAAGGGTATGTAATCCAGTATACCTCAAACAATGGAAATTTTAGCCATTTCTATGCAAGATGGGAAGTGGTTTCAAGCATAGCTCACTTTTAAATTGAATATTAAAGACTATTTCATCAGAGAATTTATGTATGGCAAATGTCTCTTAATGTCAGTAGTGAAGGGGGAAACAAATTCTGGGGCAGAGAAGATAAGAGTTTGGAGAATGCAATGGAAGTTTCCGTCTTAGTAAGTCAGAATTAAAGACAAAGTGAATGTATTCACATTCCCAAACTGACTTTAATCCTTGCAGAATGCAGGAGGATACTCCCAGCTTCGAAAGATTATCCAAATTATGTTATAACCATTCAACCACTTAAATTCTTAAAATCATCCGGTCAAGTAATTGGTGAAATCTACAAACGCTCTCCAAAATCTACCAACCAAATTATCTCATTCCTCAACTCTGTTATCGGGATTATTAGCTGATTCAACAATTTTTCCTTCAAAACCCCTACAATAAACAATCTCGGTTAATCTTGGTTTTATTTAGACTCAAAGTATCACTTTTCCTTGGTATTATTTCTTTTGGTCTATTTTTATCCCTCGTAGTCTAACACCTGTACCTTGTTAAGAAGTTAGTAAGATTTTATTGATGCGGTGGAGGGTTATTTGATATAAATTTAATTGTGAATTGTGGTAAGCGTAAAGAATATTTTTAAAAAATAATATTATATATATTATAATATTAAAATATTAATATTTTATTTATTATTAAAATTAATAAAAAAATTATATGATTAATTTAAGTGTGAAAGAAGTAAGGAAGAAGTTTAAAGAAAAATGATGTTAATGAGACTTACTTGTTTTTATTAAATTAAGTTGTATGGATAAGTATATATGTAAATATTATAGTGATATCGTGATAAAATGTAAATTTTATATTTTATCTATATACGTGTAAAGATAGAAAAATAGAAAAAATTTGAAATTAAGAAGTGATAAAATGTAAATTTTATATTTTATTTATATATGTATAAAGGTAGAAAAATAAAAAATATTTGAAATTAAGTGATAAAATGTAAATTTTATATTTTATTTATATATGTGTAAAGGTAGAAAAATAGAAAAAATTTAAAATTAAGAAATGGTGAAAGGATTAAATAGTAAAGGATAGAAGTTTAGAGAATAATACAGTAATTAGAGAAAAGTTTAAGGATTTATGTCTAAATTTTAATATTTAGAGTTAAATAAAAATTTACTACTAAAGAAGGTTAGATTATGTGGAATATGAAATATACATGTGAAATTTATATGGTGTGTAAAAAAGAAAAGTTAGTGAGGGACATAAAAGAAAAGAAAGAATTGTAAAATAAAAGAAAGAATAAGATTAAAATTTATTTGCGTGCGCATTGTGATAGGTGCATTGGTGGCCAAAAGAGAAAAAAAGTAGGAGACTTACATGTGATTTGAATGGGTCAATGTATAATTAAATAAAATATGAAGTAAATGTAGTGCATGAAATAAAGAAGTTTTTTTGTTTTGTAATTTATCATATAAAATATATATAAAAAAAAGATGGCAAGAGCCATTAAGCTTGGGGAATCTGCCCAAGCAAGGAGAAAAAAAAATCAAGAGAAACGAAAATAACATAATGGAAGAAACAATAGTCAATGATGGCGGCGGTGAAAAGTTTAAAACTTTTCGACTTGTAATTTTAATCACATGTAAAGAATGAAGAAATTATCAAAATAACCAAATTTGAACAAGTTGTCATGAGAGAAGAAAAAGAAGAAAATTTGAGTGGTGGGGTATTTGGGAGAATTCATTTACACCAAATGAATAGCAAATTTCTTTACCTTGAGATAAAAACTGCACCTTGAAAGAAAAAAAGAGATAAGATCGGCTTGGAAACGAAGAAGAAAAGAAAGAAAGGGGGAAGAAAGGAAGGAAGAAAGAAAAAGAGAAGAAAAAAAAAACTAATTAAGGTAAGTAGAACTTTAACTTTAGTTGTGATTTTTTAACAAAATAAGTTGGTAATTATGTGAAAATGTTTGTGGCAGTAAAAGAAAAATCGGGTATATAGGTGAATCACAAGAAATATGAGATTTTGGTAACAAGAGGCTTTAGATTTCTTGGTTTTAGATCAAGTGAATTATTGAGGAAAGGTAAGACAATTGTGACTTAATCCTTGATTGTTTATGCTAAATGATTGTGGGTTACAAAGAATGTCTAAAGGTTGTGAGAATTGTGTGTGAGGATATAATGTTGAAGAAAATAAAAGATAAAAATTATGCATGCAAAGATTTAAGATTTATTTGGTAAAGTTGTTACCATGTATGATTGTATAAGCATGGGATTAACTATGAAATTTGGGTAAGAAATTATTAGTTGAATTGCCGCCATGCATATGTACAATTAAGTGAATTGGGTTTCGATGGTTGGTAAGAAGCGAATAAGTAGAGGAAGTGCGCTGTGGTGGCGTGTTGGACGAGGTAACCAGTGACCGGCAAGTAGTATTAGTTATTTATGCACTCGAATTAATAGCGACATAATGTTCTGTTATTGTGAGGTGAGTGGGGGGTGCCTATTTTAAAATTCTCATAACTATGTATATATGTACGTGTTGATTTACGTTAAATGCAAAGTTGTGAAAAGTATAAGCAGGTAAAAATCATAGGTATTTTGTGGGTGCTTAAATATTTGAAAGTGTTTTGATTATATACATATATAAGCTATATACGTAAAAAGGGTTTATAAATCGGGAAACAAGCTTTTTGATATAGCTTCTATCAAAATGTGCCTTATAATTTCTGTGGTATGCATTCATGAATAAAATATATATTCACCATGTGGGATTGATGTTTCAAACTTGTGCAAAGGTGTTATGTTATAGAGTTTCATAAGGGATTTCATCATGCTACGATGTTGAACGTTTCAAAAATAGTTTTGAACTAAGCTTTTAAGAACTTAATTTGATTTTAAATGGTTTTACTAAACCGAGAGATTCGAGAGTAAGTCGAATGTCACATTAGGATAGTGTGACCCTTGAACATAAGTGAGCTCTAGCTAGAGAACTTTTGGGTCGTTGACAGGCGGATAGGCGTGACGGGGGTCACAGTCTGTTTTATATATATATATAT
>NW_018397280.1:363958-364366 GCF_002168275.2 Theobroma umbraticum
GTGTTGAGGCCACCGGTGATATACGCGGTTGCGACTGCTTGATTTGTCCAAATGTCGGTTGACATGGTTGAGACTGCCATGGCTATGGGATCCGTTGGAGCGGGACTTCCAGATGTTATTGCGTGAAAATAGGTCCGTGAGTTCTTTATTTTATCACCTACTCGAGAGTAAAATCTCTTTGGGGTTTTCAACTCGTATTCCTATGTATGGTGAGAACTATAAGATTTTCGACAACTTCCTTATTTATAAAGGACATGGATTTAATCACTCGCGTATGAGGTGATTTAAGAACTTGCATATGAGTTTTGATAATGGTTAATTTTATAAGAGTATGCATGTATGTACGAATTTGATTTTGACAAAAGTATAAAAAGGGTTTCAAAGGTAGAAACTTTTATTCATAATGAA
>NW_018397280.1:364376-364947 GCF_002168275.2 Theobroma umbraticum
ATGTATGTATGGTTTGAAATAATTATATGATATTACAAAGAATTCTAGGGTTTACATATAAGGCACACATCTCCTCTTTAAGTTAAATTATTTATATATTCTTATGCTTTTAACATTCAAATTCTTTGCCTTTCGCTTGTTTTTCAACTATGCCCTACTCATGGAGTTCATGATCACTGAGTCTATGAGACTCATTCCTTTATTTTTTTTGTAGATAAGTGATCATAGTAAGCATGTTATCTAGCTATCTTGGCTCATTGCAATGTAGGTAATGGCATCTATTAGACTTCTACTCTAAGTCACTCTGCTGCCTAAAAGTCGTGCTGATAGCTAGACTGGTAAACTTGTTAATCTAACGGATAACTATGTACCTAAAGACTTTGTGGTTGAGTAATGAACAATCAGTGTAATGTTAAAAGTTTATGGACATAGAATAATGTCATCTAGTATAGAAGTACTAATTGCAAGTATTTATCTAGATTGCGTAAACGATATCATCATTGTCACAGTTCAGTCGTATACATAGAAGCATATTTGATTTAATTAACAAGAATCTTAACTTAGGCTTGTT
>NW_018397280.1:365047-370757 GCF_002168275.2 Theobroma umbraticum
TTGTAGCTAGACTTTTTGAGCATTTGTTTTGATTGTTACACTTTAGAGGTTTGATTCGTACTTCAATGTAGCGGATTGTGCTCGATTAATAGAGGGTCATAGTTTGGAGGCTAGAGTATTTCGTGAAAGTATTGGAAAGATTAAGGTTGAAGGACAAACTAGTCAAAGGAACACTAGTTGAGAAAATACTTTTGAAAGGTCAAGTCGACCTGGTCGAAGGGATATTGTTCAAAATAGAGGGCAAGTGTCAATTGGGTCTCAAGGGTCGAGGAGAAATCCCCAGTTTAGTAGTCCCCCCCGTTGTGGGAATTTTTCTGAAGCAAGTAATTACCGAGGAACTGGTAATAAAATAACTAGCTCTAACAGTCAACAGATGGGCCAGAGGAGTCCTTATTGTGCATGTTGTGGTACTATGCATGTGGGGCTATGTGCTCGGTCATATGATGTGTGCTTTAATTATGGTCAATCGGGACATATGCGAAGAGATTGCCCCTATGAACGGAGATCACAAGGAACTAGTCGTGGGTATGTACAACCAGCTTCAGTGGTAGCATTTGCGGTTTCACCTTTAGCTAGGACAAGTTGACTCGATAAAGAAAAAGGGATAGCTTCTACCTCCCGATCTCGACCTACTGAGTCAGTGCCATAGGGTACTTCCAGAGGAGGACAAGCGAGAGTATTTGCCCTGGGTCCGTAAGATATGCCTGCCTCTAATGGTGTGGTGACAGGTACTCTTTTAATTTGTGATTTTGAAGCATTGGTCTTAGTTGATCTTGGAGCTACCTATTCTTTTGTTTCCTTGAATTTCATGTCGAAATTGAATAAACCTTGTGAAATAATGGAAAAACCATTGGTAGTGACCACTCCTTTGGAAGAAATATATGTGACAGAGTTCGTCTATAAGTTTTGCATAGTTCAAGTTAATCATCGGGAGATATTGGTGGATTTAGTGCTATTAATGACATTAGGATTTGATGCTATATTAAGAATGGATTGGTTGTATGATTGTTATGCCAATGTTAATTGTCATTATAAATATGTGAAATTTAAGTTTCCTGGAGAAGTCCTTTTTATTATTTATGGACATGGGAGTTCATGCAATAAAAAAATATTGGCAGGAGTCACTAGGGTGGAAATCAGATAGAATTATTTGGTGTGTGTAGCAACCAAGGAAGATGTGTTGATAGGGGAAAATTTTCTGGATATTAAAACAGTGCCAATAATTAACAAATTTAAAGATGTGTTCCTAGGTGAATTACTAGGGTTACCCCTAGAAAGAGAAGTTAAGTTTTGCATTAATTTGATTCCTAGCACAGAACCAATATCTGAAGTTCCTTACCGAATGGCACCGGTAGAAATCTGATTATTGCGAGAGCAATTGCAAGAGTTTGGAGAAAAGGGATTTATTCATCCTAGTACTTCACCTTAGGGAGCTCCAGTATTATTTGTAAAGAAAAAACATGAAAGTTTGAGATTATGTGTGGATTATCGGAAGTTGAATAGTGTGACTATTAAGAATAAATACTCACTTCCTAGGATCGATGATTTATTCGATCAATTGTAAGAAGCGCGATGTTTCTCAAAAATTGATCTACGCTCGGGGTATCATCAGTTAAGAGCTCAGGAAGAGGATATACAAACACTGCATTCCGTACGAGGTACGAATATTTGGAGTTTTTTGTGATGTCTTTTGGTTTAACTAATGCTCTCGTTGCTTTCATGGATTTAATGAATAAAATATTTCGACCATATTTGGATGGATTTGTGATGGTATTTATTGATGATATCTTGGTGTATTTTCGAAGTCCTGAAGAGTATGCACAACACTTGAGAATGGTATTACAGACACTTTGAGAACATGAATTGTGTGCAAAGTTCTCTAAGTGTGCTTTCTAGTTAAAGAATGTTAGCTTTCTCGAGCATGTAATATCGAAGGAAAGGATTCGTATGGATCCGTAAAAAGTTGCATTGATCCAAACTTGGTTAAGGCCGAGTGCGATTACTGAGGTTTGAAGTTTTCTTGGATTGGCCGAGTATTATCATCGATTTGTGTAAGATTCTAGAAAATCGCGACACCATTGACGAAGTTGATGTGAAAGGGAGCTAAGTTTGAATGGACTGATGAATGTGAAGATAGTTTCTTAAGACTAAAGGAGCATTTGATGTCACCTCCAGTTGTAAGTTTACCGAATGGTCTAGGAGGCTATGTGTAATGGCCTCTAACCCAATCATTACTGGCGTCTGAGGCTTATGAGTAAACTCACCAAATCTTGAACAAGCCTAAGTTGAGATTCCTGTTAATTAAATCAAATATGCTTCTACGTATACGATTGAACTGTGACAATGATACTATCGTTTACGCAATCTAGATAAATACTTGCAATTAGTACTTCTTTACTAGATGACACTATTCTATGTCCATAAACTTTCAACAATTTAACATTACACTGACTGTTCATTACTCAACCACAAAGTCTTTAGGTACATACTTATCTATTAGATTAACAATTTTACAAGTCTAGCTATTTATACAACACAACTTCTAGGCAGCGGAGCGACTAGGAGTAGAAATCTGAGACATGCCATTACCTATGTCGCAACGAGCCAAGGTACGCTAGACAACACGCTTACTTTGAACACTTATTTGTAAAAGGAAACAAAGGGGCTAGTCTCATAGACTCAATGATCATCAACTCCGTGAGTAGGACGTAGATGGGAAACAAGCTAAAGGCAAAGAATTTGAATGTTAAAGACATAAGAATATATAAACAATTTAACTTAAAGAGGAGATGTGTGCCTTATATGTAAATCCAAAAATTCTTTGTAATATCATATAATTATTTCAAACCATACATACATATATATCAAATTCATTATGAATAAAAGTTTCTACCTTTGAAACCCTTTTTATAATTTTACTCAAATCAAATTCGTATATACATGCATGCTCTCCTAAAATTAATTATTATCAAAACTCATATGCAAGTTCTTAAATCACCTCATACGTGAGGGATTAAATCCATGTCATTTATAAAAAAGGAAGCTACCGAAAATCTTACAGTTCTCACCATACATAGGAATACGAGTTGAAAATCCCAAAGAGATTTTACTCTCGAGTAGGTGATAAAATAAAAATCTGGTGGACCCATTTTCACGTAATAACATCCGGGAGCCCCACTCCACCAGATCCCAAAGCCATGGTAGTCTTAACGATGTTGGCCAACATCGAAGAAATCAAGAGGTCACAACTGCGTATATCACTAGTGGCCTAGCCATGCATATATATATATACATATATCAAAAGCCGTGGCCCACGCCATGCCTATTCGCCTATCGGCGATGCGAAGGTTCTTTAGCTAAAGCTCACTTGTGCACAAGGGTCATACTATTCCGATGTGACATTCGATGTACTCTCGAATCTCTCGATTTAGTAAAACCATTTAAAATCAAATTAAGTTCTTAAAAGCTTAGTTCAAAACCATTTTTGAAATGTTTAAGAACGTAACATGATGAAATCCCTTATGAAACTCTATAACATAAAACCTTTGCATGAGTTTGAAACATCAAGCCGCATGGTGAATATATGTCTTATTCATGAATGGACATCACACAAACTATAAGGCACATTTTGATAGAAATCATATCAAAAAGCTTGTTTCCCGATTGATAAACCCTTTTTACATATATAGCTTATATATGTATATAATCAAAACAATTTCAAGTATTTAAGCACCCACAAAATACTTATGATTTCTACCTGCTTATGCTTTCCACAACTTTGCATTTAAAGTAATTCAACACGTATGTATATATACATAGCTGTGGGAATTTTAAAATAGGCACCTTTTACTCACCTCACAATAGCGGGACACTACGTCACTATTAATTTGAGTGCGTAAATAACTAGTACTACTTGTTGGTCAGCGGTTACCTTATCCATCACGCCACCCTAGCACACTTCCTCTACTTATACTCTTCCTAGCAACCATCCAAACTCAATTCACTTAATTGTACGTATGCATGGTAGCAATTTAACTAACAATTTCTTACCTAAATTTCATAGTTAATCCCATGCTTATACAATCATACATGACAGCAACTTTATCAAAGAAATCTTAAATCTTTGCATGCATAATTCTTATCTTTTATTTTCTTCAGCATTACATCCTCACACAATAATTATCACAACCTTTATAGACATTCTTTCTAACTCACAATCATTTAGCATAAACAATCAAGGATTAAGCCACAATTGTCTTACCTTTCCTTAATAATTCACTTGATTCAAATCACAATTCACTTATCAAATCACATATCATTTCCTAGCAACTCATGCTTTCCACAAAGACGTTGAATAAATCATTGACAAGATTATGCATTTTGTTATCTTTTCAACAATCATTATTCCTCACAGTGTGTCTTTCAAGTTTTCAATCAACACAACAATAGCTATTTGGTCAATATCTTCCTACTACACTTAAAAGCATTATTCATTTTTTACCTTTGTGGTTGCTTGAGCCTCACATGCACTCCAATATTCTTTCAAGTTTTAATCACCAAGCTGTTAACATTATTCACAAATTATTTTCTTAACAATTTAACAACCGTAGGCCTTAAAACACAATACCATTCTTACCTCTTCTCTTTCACTTTGAATCCATCATGCATCCAAGAGTTTGATGGCTTTCATGTCACTAAATCCTTTCCAATCAAGCTTTTCTTTGCTGCCACAATACATTTCGTATGGTTACTAACCTATTTTCAAAGAATATTCAAGCTAAAACCACAACAATCCTTTCTTTGTTTCTCTTGTATCTTGAAACAAGCTTTACACTTTCATCAACACTCCACGGTTTCTCTCTTGAATGTTGAAGACTCTTTGGGTGGTAAAATGTGAAGACTCTGTTAGTATAAGTCCTACAAACCAATTTGTGGTTGTATGGGAATTACAATTTTGAGATATTCGTGTATGACATTTTGTTATTCATAATAACATTGAAGTAATTCTTTATCCATAAGTTTGTGATTTGAATTATTTTTTTATATATATACTTATGTAGATAAAGCCCATGGAACTATATATGCCTTGCAAAGGAATTATATTGGGATACAATTATGAGGTCCTTATGCATTAAAGCATTATTTCTAAATGTTCTTGATCATTGTATTATTGAGAAAGGGCATCAATAATGCTCAAAGATTGGCACATGTTATGTTCCTTACTTGTGAAGTAAGCAATCGTTCTCATAGATTGAAGTATAGAGATACTTGAAACTAGCATGTGGGTGCTTGTCATGGAGAGGGAGTTCACTGACATGACCTGCCATGAGAAAGTGCATTTGGTACCTCACTCAAGTGTCTATGCAATACTCATGTGTCAGTTGTGTAACTACTCCCTAGACTTGAGACACCAGGTTGTTTTGTATGTAGAGTACTATACTTTGATTTCATCCTTATGGGTGCCTAACCAAAGATGCCAAAACAGGATGTTATTAGGTATAGTATGAAGCATATGAAGGCAAATGAGTGGTCAAGATAGGAATCATCAACCCAAGTGATTTAAGGGGAAATATCTCATTAGTTCTTCGTTGACATTAGCTTAATCAAATCCTTGGCCACGGTGATTAGGAGATTATGAAATGACTTTCATAAGTCTCCATAAAGCTAATGATCTAACTATAAGAACAAATATAGAGGTCAATAAGAGTAG
>NW_018397280.1:370767-371882 GCF_002168275.2 Theobroma umbraticum
AAACTCTTATCATCTCGGGGATATATGATGAGAGAATGAATTACACTGAAAAACTGTACACTAAAAAGTTATCAAAAAATCCTTTGACTCTCCTAACAATTGGGTGGCCATGATGCATTCCTAGATGCCGATCATCGTCTATGGAATTGAAGTAATTAATTTAAAATTGAATATAATTCATTTAAATTAATTAATTAATAATATTATAATTCAATTCCATTGCCAACATGTTAAGAACCTAATAGGTCACACACAAAGGTTGCAGTTTGGATTAAATTGAGAGTGTGATGATTTAGGTTAGACTTAAATCGAATTTTAGGTATTGGTTAAATATTATAATTGTTATAATATTAAGGACTTATTAGCAAATTTTAATAAGTTAAACCTAGATATAAATATCACATTATAGCCATTCTTTCTTTTAAGTAAGTGGGGAAGGAAACAAAATAAAAATTCCTTTTCTCTCTTGAGTGCCACCATTCTTGAGAGGTTTAATTTTATTTTGAGAACTTCTCCTTTGATCATTTCCTGGAAATCAAAGAAGAAAATAGGGCAACTTGTTGTCCACCTGCTAGCACAAGCTCATGGCATAAAGCTCTCTCCTTGGGAAGGATCCATTGTAATCGTGTGTGCATCATTGGAGGCCAAGTGATTGAGTGGCTTGGATTCTTTCACACAAAGGGTGCTCATGTTTTGTTACCAAAAGAAATCCATTTGCTTATGATATCACTTGAAAAGGTAAATTTTTTTTTGATTTTATGTGGTACTTAACTTTGCATTAAACAACCAAGGTGATCCAAAGATAAGAGGCATGTTTTATTTTATTTCAATTTTTGTTATTTTGCTACGTTGATGCTATAATCATGTCGTTCCTAGCAGACTCTACAAGATAAAGGAAGGAAACCTCATGATTTCTTTGGATCTTCTTCCAAAATGAGCCTTTCTTTGATTTCTCCTTTCCACTCTTTTGTTCCTCTCGGGTGTAGCTCTCAAAGTGCTTTCTTTTTTCTTTTCCTCTCTTAATGGCCAGTTCTCTCAAGCTTCACCAAGGCCAATTCAAATTACTCCTTGAAACTTGGTATTTATATGGCCACCCATTTAACCAATCAAATTTC
>NW_018397280.1:372114-380788 GCF_002168275.2 Theobroma umbraticum
TACATGCAACTATATTTTCTCTTCTTTTAGTCTAATTGTCACCAAGTGTCCATCATGCATAAATTTTCCATGCATTATTTTAACTTAAAAAATCCTCATGCATGTGTTATCTTATTCATTTTGTCTTATGCTTTTTGGTTTGTCACATGGTGGGGGTCTCATATGTTCCCCACTACAAGTACATCCTTGCATGCATATCTTTGCACGTAATAGTATTTGTTATATGCATATTCCATCCTCCCACGTAATCTAATTTTCCTTGGTTAGTTATTTTCCATTTAACTTAAAATGGTGAAATTACACATAAATCCTCACTTTTCTCTTTATCCACCATTTAACCCTCCAAACTTTTCATCCTTTACGATTTGGTCCTTCAAATATTTCTTTAATTCCAATTTTCTTCTATTTTTCTTCCTTTATACTTGTACAAATAAAATATCAAACTGGCACGTTTTCAAGGTGTCACCATAATATTTAAATATATACTTACCCTCTCTTGTTTTATTTAATGAAGGCACATGAGCCCCACTTACATCATTTTTCTTTAAAATTCTTTCTTCTTCTCCCCCACTTAGATTAGCCATATAGTCCTCCTTCATAACTAATTTCAACAACAGATAAAATATTAATATTTTAATATTATTTTATTAATAAAATATTATTTTGCTCCAGAATTCTCCACTTGTCTCCTCGAGTCCCAGAGTGTCTCACTTTACCCCGGTTGACTTCCAAATCATTTTTTAACTCACTAATTCATCATCGATAAAATATTATTATTTTATTATTATTCTCTCGTGTATAGAATATTTTATTTTAAAATATTCTTTTCCACTCGTCTTTACTTTTTCGCACTTAAATTAGCATTAATTGACCCTTGTCCTATCGATAAGGTTGTATTGACTTCTATATGAGGGTACAAGGTGTTACAATTCAATTCCCAATCAATCCTAATTCTAATCAAATTTGAATGTAGAAACCTCGATTCACATTCAAGGGGAGTAAGATGAGAAAAAAATTTTACAAAACGAGACAAAAAGATAAGATAAGACATGTAGACCCTATTTCAAAAATACCAAGAAGACACATTCAACCATAGCATAATCATGTTGGGCCAAAGTCCATAATCATCAACATATAGTCATCAATATGAATAAATTTAAAGACATATCTCATTCAAATTATTAATCATATGAGGTATTTGAGATTAGTAATTTTCAACATTTGAATTTCACCAATTTCAAATTTTCAGGTAACCATTTAATTTTATATATAGAAACTTCTTTCATATATAGTAAGTCTTACTAATCAAAATTAGTAATTTATCTATTTCTAATCTTATTAAGATTAGAATTAAATTTTATTATGAATTAAAACATTTTTAATTAGTTGTCTTAACACTTTAGGTAACTCTTTTACTAATCCGATTTAATTAAAGATTGCATGTCTTCTATTACCTAATCTTCATTATGTAATTTAGTTCAAATCTAAGACAAGAAAATATTTAACGCAATCTTAGTATCTTATTTGAACTTCCTTCCTTAATTAAAGAAAATTTATTCATGATGAGAGACTTACCTTCATTTATTTTTGACTTCCATAGTTCTAGGAATCAAATTCCTTAATTTTTGGTATCAACAAAAAAATTCAGATATCCTTAATTTAAGGAATCAAATTCCTTAATTCAAATATCTGAATTCTTATCTTTATGGAACTATTTTCATAATTATCCAATCAATTTTTGAATATTATTGACTCCCATACTTTTAGGAATGAAATTCCATGATTTATGGGTGTCATAAATTTAATCTTGACATCTTTTATTAAAGAAATCAAATTCATTAATTCTAATTATGTCAAAATTATCTTTTATGGAACCTTTCATAAATATTCAAATAGCCAATTTGTAATTTAAATCACAACAATTAAGGATGCAATTGAAGCAAGTAATCAATGCCAAAACAATGGCATTAGTCAGCTATAGGCAGCTTTGGTGTGGTCACAATTTTCAGTTTTTATAAGGCTTTAAATTTAGGAATTTTAAGTCCAAAATTTTTTTTCTAGTTAGCCAATATGTGGAATTATTCCACATCAAATTGTCATGATTTTTGGATGCAAATTGATTTGCCAAATTACCACAAAATTGTGACTTTTTGCTACTGTTGGCAACAATGTTGCAGTTACAATTCTATGCTTTAAAGCGGCTTCAAATTGGGCAATTTAATCCCCAATTTTTTATGGGATAACATATGGAGCCTTTCCATATTAATTTTTCATAATTTGGGATGCAGATAAGTTGCCCAAAAAATTCAAAAACTGAGATTTATGTCTGTTGGACACAGTCATGTTTTCAGCTGCTTAGGTGGCATTAAAAATGCCAAAATTCTAGGGATCGAATCCCTTGATTTTTGAATTTCAAATTTTGGCAATATTTGAACTCTTTCAAAACTTAATATTTTAGCAAATAAGTGCAACTAATTTGACAAATTTACCCTCCTTTTAGGTAGCCAAAATCTATCAAAATCGTGGGTTGAAACAACTGTCAGCAGCAGTAGTTTGAGCCATCATTTTGTGGCTATTGCACCACCATTCAGCGTTGGTTGGTAGTCACTTTTTGAACTATTCCAAAGTATATTGCTTTCATGATTTTTCTAGAATTTTTCAAGGCCATTAGATGCCTTTTAATACTGAAAACCAAACCATAACAACTGCTGGACATAATCGAATTTTGCCCCTTAAATTGCACCAAAATATCATGAACTTGAATATGATCTTGCGAATTTAATTTGTGCATATTATGAACCTCTTAATTCAACAAAATCAAGAAACTAAAACTCATATTGGTATGTCCAAAATTAAGATTTAAAATTCACTAATTAAACTTGTCCAGAAAATTGAAAGACCTTAAAAATAGATTTAAAATTTTTTTAAATCCTTACTAGTTTAAACCTGAACACCTCATATCAAATATAAACATTGAATAAACAACAATGGGACATTGTTTGTATTAAAATAAGCCAAGGGAGGCTCTAATACTACTATTGGAATGGCATGAAACTCAGAGATAACAATTATTATATGCAGCAAAAATTAAAAATTTAAATGTACCATGCCATGCCGCCACCCATGGATGACCTTGATAGTTTTAATACAAACAAAACTAGAAGAGAAGTAATTAGAAAAATAACATCACCTTTACCAAGTGATTTGGCTATCACGATGGTAACTCTTCCTTACCCAAATCAAGAACACCACAAAGGGAGCAAGGAACCTGAGCCATTCAAATGCTTGGCCTCTAACGGTTGCACACACAGTTGCACTTGAATCTTCTTAGGGAGGGAGCTTTCTCAACTATGCCTTTTTACTAGCAATGTGGACAACAACTTGTCCTCTCCCCATAATCACAATCCTCTTAGCCGAATCACAAAGTTGGAAAACTATTTTGCAAGTCACTCAAGAAAGTGTGAGGCTAAAGCTTTCTTGTTGGTTTTTTAATGACTTAAAAATCTAACTTTTGTGTTTCACTTGTCTTATAAGGAGTAGCTACAAAGTGGTATTTATATCTAGGTTAATTAACTTCTTAAATTGCACATAAGGCCTCAATATTATGACCCCTTATAATATTAGCCTAACACTTAGTTAAACCCTTTTAATTAAGTCATTGTAAATTACAATTAAATTAATTTACTTTGTTTGTTTACAATTAAGGCTTTAATATTGTAACTAATTATAATATTAGCCTTATAATTAGCTAAACTATTTTAATTAAGTCTTTAGAAGTTAAAAACCTAGCGTGTGATTTAAGTCCAACTTAAATAATCACACTCCTAATTTAATTCATAATACAATTTATTGTGTGTGACCCATTAGGTTCCTAACATATTGGCAAGGGAATTGAATATAATTTTTATTAAATTAATTAATTCAATTCCATAGACCAAGATTGACATTTAGTAATGCATCATGGCCACCCAATTGTTTGAAGAGTCAAAGGATTCTTTGACAACCGCTTAGTGTATGCTCTATTAGTGTAATTCATTCCCTCATCATATGTCCTAGAAATGATATGAACATGATGTAGTGTCCACTCTTATTGATCTTTATATCCGTTTATGAAGTTAGATCATTAGTTTTATAAAGACTTATGAAACTTTTTTTCATAATTTTCAAGTCGCCTTGGCCAAGGACTTCAATAATCTAATATCAACCACAACTATTAAGATATGTCCCTTAAATCACTTGGGGTGATGCTTCCTTTCTTGACCACTAATTTGTTCTTTTCTTGACCACTAATTTGCCTTCACATGCTTCATGCTATACACAAAAGCATCATATTTTGGCATCCTTGGTTAAACACCCGTAGGGATAAAATCAAAGCATAGCATTCTACACATAAGACAACATGGTGTCTCAAGTCTAAGAAGTATTTACACAATTGACACATGAGAGGTATTGCATAGCCACTTAAGTGAAATGTCAAATACACTTCTCATGACGAGTCCTGTTTAACTTCCTCTCCCAGGCAAGCATCTACATTTTAGTTTCAAGTATTTCTATACTTTAACCTATGAGATTAGTTACTTACTTCCTAACTAAGAAATATAGAATATACTAGTCTCTAAGCATCACTGAAGTCTAGCCTCAATGATAGATCGACCAAGAACATTTAAAAATTATGCTTTGATGCATAGGGATCTCATAACTGTAACCCATTACAGATCCCTTGCAAGGCATATTAATCTCACGGACTTCATCCAATTAGATTTATAACCCATTATAATTAATGTCTTATTTATGAAAAAAAATCTTTAATTATTCAACATGAACGATATTGTTGCATGATTGGAATCAAGCCTTAACCAATCGTAATTGGTTGTAGGGTTCATCCTGATAGAGGTGTCACCCAAAAGGATGTGGCAGCAAGATTGCAAATTCATCTCATGAATTTGCTGAGTTCTGTAGTAAAGGTGAGGCACATTCTGAAGAATAGGTTCACTTTAGTTCATAAGACCTAAGATTCCCACCTTAAGATAAGCATTGAAAAGGGGTTATTAAGTTTACTTTGGTAGATTTTATGAAACTTAAGCCCTATTCATTATTGTATTAGATGCGAAGGAAGATCCTCAAGGGTTTTTAGAAAATATGGAATGTATATGTTCTGCTTTAGGATGATTAGTCGAATTTAGATTGAAAGATGTAGCCTAAATATGGTTTGTATTCCTTAAGGGAAGTAGACCATCTAGCTCAGTCTCGATGACTTGAAAGGAATATGTCTAAGTCTTTTTGGATCTTTTTTTCCCCAATAGCTTTAGAGATGCAAAGGCATAGGAGTTTGGGACTTTGGTTTAAATGCTAGAGATGTTGGTGATGAAGTATGACATCTGATTCACCTAATTGTCTCGTTATACTTCTGATTCGGTCCTAATTATGGAGAAAAGGTTTTAGAGATTTGTTAGAGGATTGATTGAGTCACTATGTAGAGTCTCTACCACTTAAGGATTACTTTTTACTCTGCAGTGGTGGATGTGTTGGTGTATGCCCTTGAGCCAATTAGATTGGTTAAGAAATATATATTGTCATTTAATGCATATTTAATCGCATAATTATAGGTGATAAAGATTTTCCTTCATGTCAGTGCAATAACAAGGAGTTATTAAGTACAAATTGGATGAAGCCTATGGAACATAAAAGCCTTGCAAGAGAATTGTAAAGTTGTAAAGTTGTAAAGCCTATGCATCAAAGCCATATTCCTAAAATTGTTCCTGGCTATTATATTGTCAAGTCAGGGCATTGATAATGCTCAAATACTAGTACATGTTAAGCCTTCTTACTTGAAAAGTAAGCAATCAATCTCATAGATTGAAGTATATGGGATACTTGAAGATAACATGTGGGTGCATGTTAAAGAACAAGTTCACTGAACATGACCAGCTATGAGAACTCTATTTGGTATTTCACTCAAGTGTCTATGAAATATGTTCTTATGTGATAGTCATGCAACTAGCCCCTAGACTTGATACACCAAATCATCTTATATAGGGAATGACTTACTTTGATTTCACTCCTATAGGTTTGGAAGTGACCAGATGCTTAAATAAGGTGTTTTTGGGTATGCCATGAAGCATGCAAAGGTGAATGAGCGGTCAAGAGAGGATTCATCACCCTAAGTGATATGAGGGGATGTATCTCACTTGTTCTTAATTCTTGATTAACATGTATAAAGTCTTTGGCGAAAGCATGATGAATTTGAAGAAAGTTAGTTTCCTAAATTTATAAGGCTAGTCATAAATTATGAGAACTAATATGGAATGTCATAAGTAGATACCGAGCCATGCTTAATGACATATCCAGGATATTTGATGAAAAGACCATATTGTATTGAGAGGCTTATCATTGATGGGTTTTGTCAAATTCTTTAATTGACTCTTTAACATTTAGGCGGTCATGATGCATTGCTAGATGTCGCTCATGATCTATAAATATAAATCAATTATCAAATTGATATTTGATTAGGATTTATATTTATTGCCAAAATGTTAGAAGCCTAATCGGTCGCACACTTTAAGTAACATGATTGAGATTAAATAAGGATAATTAAGTTAGACTTAATTGAAAAATATCAAAATAAAGTGAGAAATTAATTAATTTCATAGAAACTTAATTAAATTAAAATACAATTGTTGTATTTAGGGTCACAGCTTAGTTTGACTATATGAATATATTATGTTGGCAAACTAAAGCTCTAAGAATTCAACTATTTCCCAGCTGATTCATAACATAAGAAAAGAAAATAATTTTCATTGTCTGACAAAAATAAGATTCAGCAAAAACTTTTGGTCTTTTTTGTTTTCAGAAACAAAACTTGCTAGCACAAGTAAAAGAATGCTGCCTTTGAGAAGGTCTTATTCAGTTATTGTGTGGATTACTATTAGAGGCAAAACACTTAGGTGGCTGAATATTTGATAACTCCTACAGGTGAAGAAGTAAAGATTTTGATTTAATTGGATCTTGATTACGATATCTAGAGTAAGGTATGTAACTTTTAAACTTATGAATGTTCATAATTAATTTGAAAGTTCCATGAAAACACAAACATTGATCTTGTAGGATTCGACTATTTCTCTGATTAAATATTAGTTTATTTTTTCACTGCGTTATATTTTTTAATTTCTTGATTATTTTCATGTTTTAGCATGAGGTTGAATCCTAGCAGTGGTATCAGAGCCTTTGTTTGATATTTTTCATGTAATTTGCATGCTTGATTCTTGGTGATAATCAATAGGATTGATTTGTGTGTTGATTTGGTATATATCAATTTTAAAGGCTTTCTTTAAAATCTGTGTAACGACCTCTTCCTTCGATGGTTACCGACGTCCGAGACTTGCGAGTAAACCCGCCAAAGTCCCAAACAAGCCTTAGTTAAACTTCTAGACAATTTAAACTCAACTCACAATTTTAATGCCATAGCTCATTTAAACCAAGTAAACACAATAGTTAAATCACAACATTTAGATACCAATAATCCGGTTTAATAACTACACCACATATTCAACTTAATAAGTGACAATCATTACACAACATCAAGTTTTTAACAAATACATTTCCACAACTATTAAACATTATGAGTTTGACTACTCGACATAGTATGACCTCTAGGCAGTGGAGTGACTCAAAGTGGGAGCCTAAGAGATGCCATTACCTGGGTTGCAGCAAGTCTTGATTTGCTAAGCAATACACCTGAGCTAATCACTTATTTGCAAAAAGGAAATAAGGGATGAGCCTCACAGACTCAGTGATCATTAACCCTATGAAGAGGGCGTAGATGGGAAACAAGCTAAAGGTAGAAGATTTAAATATTAAAAATATAAGAATATATAGAAACAAATTAACTCAAAAGGGAGGTTTGTGCTTTATATGTAAAACTAGTAAGTATTTCATGTAAGATTTCTACCATCGAAATCATTTAAATAGTGGCTTAAAACAATTAGTATCGTCGTGCGAGCTCCTGTGAAATCCATCATTAGCAAAAGTTTATAAGCAAATCCATAAATCACCTCGTTCATGAGGAATTAAAATCCAACGTCATCGTATAAATAAGGAAGCTACGGGAAAATAGTTATTTCTCACAATGCGAAAAAGTATGTGCATAAAAACCCAAAGAGATATCACTCTCGAGTAGGGATAGAATAGTAAAGCTCGTGAACCCACTTTCACGTAATAACATCTAGGAGCTCCGCTCTACTGGATCGCCACAGCCATGGCAGTCTCAATGATGTTGGCCGACATTGGAGAAATCAGGTGGTTGCAACTGCTTATATCACTGGTGGCCTAGCCACAAACAATCATAGACCATGGCCCTAGCCATGTCTATCAGTCCGTCGGTGACCTAAAAGTTCTCTAGCTAGAGCTCACTTGTGCACAAGGGTCACACTTAACCAAAGTGACAACCGGCCTGCTCTCGAATCTTTTTATTTAATAAAACCATTTAAAAGCCAAATCGAGTTTTCAAAAGATCATTTCAAACCATTTTCAAAATACCGATTATGGTAGTGTACTAAAACCCTTTTTGTATCACTTTGTAATGTAAAACCTTTTTTCATAAGGGTTAGACATCAAATCAGCGTGGTGAGTATGAAATCATTCATGAATGCACATCACACAATCAATAAGGCACATT
>NW_018397280.1:380937-381201 GCF_002168275.2 Theobroma umbraticum
CAAATGCTTGGGCATTCACAAACTCCTAGAATATCTACCAGCTCATGCTTTCCCCAAACTTGTATTTAAAATAAATCATTCATATCTATAAACATATATATACATAATTATGGAACTATTTTTAAATGGACACCCCCTACTCACCTCACAATAGCGGGACACTACGTCGCTATTGACTTAAGTGTGTATCTAGCTAATTTCTACTTGTCGATATCTCGTTAGCTCCCCCGGCACGCCACCATGACAACTTTGCTTACTACTCTC
>NW_018397280.1:381679-381833 GCF_002168275.2 Theobroma umbraticum
AATCACCATGGATTCTAAGATCTACTTGCATGCATGCCTCAGGTCCTTTGAATCTGTGTGGGTTCTTGCTACCACAAACAAAAGCATACTTTAAAATTGATTTTACAGTGCATGCATGTCATGAAAAATGAAGATCTCATCACTTACCTTGCCT
>NW_018397280.1:382307-383501 GCF_002168275.2 Theobroma umbraticum
TCTTTCATGTGACAAAACACAAGGCAAAAGCCTTGGCAACATGTCCACCCGCCATAGTACTTTTCCCATACTTTTTCATTCATTCATTTTTTTTCGTTAATTTCTTTATTCATCCTTTATTCCCATTGGACCAATTCAATCCCCACTCACATTTCATGCACACATTATATCTTTTGCTCATTGGTCCAAAATCTATCCCATTTAACTTTAAATATTGAGAATTGCACATAAGTCCTCTAACTTTTCCTTATTTACTGTGCGACCCTCCAATCTTTCATGCTTTATAACGTAGTCCTTCCGACACTTTTTAAATTCCAATTTCCTTTTATTTTCTCCCTATACATGTATACAAATATAATATGAGGTTTGCACCCAATCAACGTGTCACCATAATATGTAAATATATACTTACTCGCTCGTGCTCTATTTCATAAAGGCACGCAGGTCCCACTAATTTCGTTTTTCTTTCAAATTTCTTTCTTACTTCTTCTCCTCCACTTAGATTAGTCATATAATTCTCTTCCATGACTAATCTCAAAAATAATAAAAATATTAATATTTTAATATTATTTATATTATTAAAAGATTAAAAATATTATTTTATTTCAAAATATTCTTTTTACCCACTACCGCTCCTTGGCACTTAAATTTTTATCAATTGACCCTTCGTCTTATCGATTAGGTCTTATTAACTTCTATTTGTAAATATAGGGTGTTACAATCTGTTTTTCTGTTTAAATTCAAATCTATATAGTATGTAATTAATTCATTCAAACAAGTTTTAAAAGGTTTAAAATCTTGTTTAGTTGAGGAATTGATAAATGGATTAAAAGGCTTGTGAAGCTGAGTTAAAACCAAATAGTTTTGAGATGTTTTGGGCACTAATGTGCCAATTATTTTTTACTAACATTGGGTAAGTGTTATGAGTAGTTTTTAATTGTTAAAAATTAGTTTTATCAAATTAAATTACTGTATATTTCAGCCAAACGTGATTTAGTATGAAAAAGGTTTATAAAAATCATATTTTTGAGTTCCAAAACAACAGAGATTCAATGTAAAAAATTTTGGGCAGCTATGATAGGTTTTGGTGGCTTTATTCTTCATGAATTTTGTGTATAATTGTTAAACACACTTGTTGAAAATTTTCAGTAGCTTTTTCATGAGTTTGACTCATGATTTATGGAGTTTTAAGAG
>NW_018397280.1:383914-387003 GCF_002168275.2 Theobroma umbraticum
TTTTAATTATGAAAAGAATTAAAATGGAAAGTCTTAAAATAGAAAGTTTTATTTCAATGAATTTCTAACAAGATGTAAGAAGTAAAAGGCTTACTTTATGTGTTTTGAAAATGGGAATTTCTCAAATACTAAATTGAAATAAAACAATACCATGTAATTTAATCTAGCACTTTATGTGAATTAATTGATGTTTTTCTCAAATAACACTTAAGATCACCTAGTGATATTGGGCTTGCATTTATTTCTATGCTTTTGATTATGATTATAAAGCATGAGGATTATTATGGACTTATACCTTAGATGCTTAGGTCATGGATAGTTAAATTTATTTCTCATGGTATTTATTTTAAAATAAGGTCTGCATATCCTACTTTATCTTTATTTTCTGCAGGTTGTAAAATTCTTTTCTCATCTAACTCTCCTTAAATGTAACTCGAGGTTTCTTGATTATAAAATATAATTAGTTACATCAAAGTGTAAAACTAGAGTTAGATAGAAAAATTTTTGCAACTTGAAGATGAAGATCCAAAGGTGCCATGAAGATTAAAGGAGATTACAAGCAAAGCTAGAAGATGATGTTTGTATAAATCCCCTAGGAATTTAACCTACTGATTTCCTTAATAGCTTGAGGAAATTAGAATTAGTAAAGTCCATAATCATTCTAGTAGTTGGCATAAGATAGATTTATTTTTCGGTATATATATATATATATGATATATGTAAAATGCGATAAATGCTATGCATGTCAACAATGCCAAATAAATGAGAACTTAATTAATGAAGTAATAAATAAAAATCCCTTATTAATATATTGAGTCAAAAAGCTACCTTCCGCCATATAACAAGATAACCAAGTTACTTTTTTAATTGGAGGCTCGTTGAGTCACTCAAGGCCAAACTTTTACACGAGTATGTTTGAGTTATTGGTGGGTCTTACTCAACTAGTACCTTCTTGTTCGGATGTGTCACACATGACCACATAGTATTAGAGGCATAATTAGAGAAAATGTATATGATACATTTAGATAAGGAGTTGTCACCTAATTGATCTAAGATTTGTATGAGATACAATTGGTAAGCTAAGTTATCTGCCTAATTAGTTTTATTATGGCTTGTTGAGTCTCTCAAGATCATGGTGGGATGAAAAAGGTCCTAGCTCAATAAGAAGTTTAAAGGTTAAATTTCTTGAAATAGTAAAGAAAGGCTATTATTTTGATAAAATATTGAGAATATTCATATAAGATTCTAAAACTTTGTTTTTATGATTATATGATTTGCATTAATGACTAATAATCATATATTGTTGATTTATATAGGACATAAATCTATCATGGTGAATAGTTTGTCACTTAGAAGCATACTTGACGTGAACAAGTTGACAGGCCCAAATTTCATTAACTGGTTTCACAATATCAAGATTGTCTTGAAACAAGAGATAAAGGCTTATGTCTTAGATGGTCCTATTCCCAAAGAACCTAACAATGATGCTACAAATGAGGAAAAGGAGGCCTATAGAGTTTATATGGATGATCTCAATTAAGCCACATGTGTGATGTTGGCTAATATGGCTTCAGATTTTCAAAAGCAACATGAAGCTATAAATGTTCTGAATATTATCCTAAACCTTAGAGAAATGTTTAGTAAGAAAAGTTGCATAGAGAGATTTGACATTTCAAGGGAATTGTTTCGATGCAAGATGTCTAAGGGAAGCCTAGTAAGGTCTCATGTGCTTAAGATGATAGGATATATCACTCAACTTGAGCAGTTGTGCTATGGATCATGATTTGTGCATAGACCTTGTACTTTTTTCGCTACTAGAGAGGTATTCACAGTTTGTGTTGAACTTCAACATGAACAAGATTGAGGTAAGCCTTTCAAGCTTATGGAATATGCTCACGCAGGTTGAGAACACCATTGCGAAGGAAAAGCCTTCAATTCATCTTGTCTTTTATAAGAAAAATAAAAATAAGAAAAGAAAATTTTCTAAGAAAGACAAAGATGAAAAGGCATCAACTTTAAAAGGTGTAAAGCCTACTGAAGGAGTGAAAAAGGATAAGGACAATGAAAAATACCATTTTTGGGGGAAACTTGGGCATTGGAGGTGCAATTCCAAGGATTATTTTCAATCCATCAAAGGGAATAATCAAAAGGAAGCTTCCACATCAAGTATGAATCATAGGATACTTTATTTTTCACTACTTGGTATATGAATCATATGATGATTTATTTTTCACTACTTGGTATATGATACCTTACTCTTTATCAATGGTTTTAATATGTATGACATATTGAAGGAACTAATGACAAGGAGCAATGAAGAATAGGATCATGAAGGTGACAACCTTAATTGATGGTGATCAAGCTTGTTGATGAAGATTAGATTGTGGAACAATAAATAATTTTAGAACATTGAATGTTTTCATGGCATGATTGCCAAGGTAAGATGTTTTGGTTTTGGGCCTATGGTTGAATATTTTTTTTTTATGTTTAGGAAACATAGATTTATATTTTTCTAGCATGAGATGCTGAGCTTATATATATTTATATATTTACATTACGTCTCATTCTATCTTGGAATTGTTCTAAATTATTTATCCTTAAGTATAACCTTGCGTATATGATAATCAATACTAAGTCATAATGAGAAGAACATTGTGAGATTAGTTTTCTTTTGATTATGAATCAAAAAGGAAATTAATGAGTTGACTTAGATAAAATTGAGTCATAACTCAATGAATTCATTATACGATTATGAACACATTTAGCCAAGGAGCATTCTTATTGAAATCTTAGATCTAAATTAAGATTGCTTGGAACTAAATAACAATTGATTATTATATTAAACTCATAATAGATGAATTACAAAACATTCCAAATCCAATTAATCACATGAACTAACTTTTGAGAGGATTTCATCCCATAACCAATGATGAATGACTAATGACATGTAAGTGTACATTAAAGTTATGGATATAACATCCCAAAGGAAAGTAAATAAGTTTACTTGGTAAGATTTCTATACACGATAGAAATAGTGGGAGCTAATAACACTTTAAAGGTCAAAAGTCATGAAATTATAAAATCCAATA
>NW_018397280.1:387013-387185 GCF_002168275.2 Theobroma umbraticum
ATGCACAAAGATTGATTTAATGGGTAGCATAAAGATGCATAATTCATCCATTAAACACAAACCATTAGTAGGATACATAGTGATTGATTACTCATATAAGATGAGTTTACCAAATAATCCAATGTGAATAATTGGATAATAATCTCTATTCAATGTAATAAATTCAAAATAG
>NW_018397280.1:387195-387402 GCF_002168275.2 Theobroma umbraticum
TGAATAAGATAAACATATTTTGTGCACATCATAAGGTTAGTTGGAGTAAGATAAGTTACTCATTAAAAATGTATAAGATGCATTTACCAGCCTAAGAAAAAGAAAAATGGGACTAATGAGTTAGAGCTTGAAAAGGGACTTAACAAAAGAATTTAGGATGACATGTTAAAGGAGTTTAACATGGAGAGAATCCTAAATGTTAAAAGT
>NW_018397280.1:387412-388012 GCF_002168275.2 Theobroma umbraticum
CATGATTGAGTAGTTGTATTGGAATGGCTCGAAAACAAAAAAAAACTGCATGATTATATCAACAATCAAATACAAATCTTTTGATTAGGCAACAAAAGGAGAGATATTTGGATCATTGGTTTAATAAACCAATAAAGGATTCTGAGTTGTTAAAGTAAGAATAAGAGCCATAATAATGGAATCAAGGTCTTGTTGTGATCTAAATTAGTATTTCGATTATAATAATGGAGATTTTCAAACACGTAAATTAACATATTCCCAAATATTGCAATTTAGTTGTCTTAGTAGAGGCACAGTGGCTAAGCAAAAAGTTTGACATTGGATACGTTAACAATTGACTCAAGTGCAAGTGGGAGATCGCTAGTGTACGCCCTTGAGCCAAGTAGATTGGTCAAGAAATATATACTGTCATTTAATGCATATTTAATCACATAATTATATCACGTTAGTGCATTAATAAGGAGTTATTAAGTACTAATTAGATGAAACCAATAGAACATAAAAGCCTTGCAAGAGAATTGTAAAGTTGTTACAATTATGAGATCTCCATGCATCAAAGCCATGATCCTAAAATTGTTCTTGGTCATTGTATTGTCAAGA
>NW_018397280.1:388022-388095 GCF_002168275.2 Theobroma umbraticum
ACAATGCTCAAAGACTGGTACATGTTAAGCCTCCCTACTTAGGAAGTAAGCAATTGATCTCATAGATTGAAGT
>NW_018397280.1:388105-420303 GCF_002168275.2 Theobroma umbraticum
CTTGAAGATAACATGTGGGTGCTTGTTAAAGAACAAGTTCACTTAACATGACCTACTATGAGAACTCTATTTAGTATTTCACTCAAATGTCTATGGAATATGTTCTCATGTAATAGTCGTGTAGCTAGTCCGGAGACTTGAGACACCAGGTCATCTTGTATGAGGCATGACATATTTTGATTTCCCTCTTACAAGTTTGGAAGAGACCAAATGCTTAAACATGGTATGTTTAGGTATTCTATGAAGCATACAAAGGTGAATGAGTGGTTAAGAGAGGATTCATCACCCCAAGTCATATGACGGGATGCATCTCACTTATTCCCAATTCTTGATTAACTTGTATAAAGTCTTTCGCTAAAGCATGATGAATTTGAGGAAAGTTAGTTTCCTAAATTCATAATATAGAATGTCATAACTAGACATTAAGCCATGCTTAAGGATATATCTTGGATATTTGATGAAAAGACCATATTACACTGAGAGGCTTATCACTGAAGGGCATTATCAAATTCTTTAATTGACTCTCTAGCATTTGGGTGGTCATGATCTATTGCTAAATGCCGTTCATTATCTATATATATAAATCAATTATTAAGTTGACATTTAATTAGGATTTATATTTATTGCCAACATGTTAGAAGCCTAATGGGTCACACATATTAAGTGACATGATTGAGATTAAATGAGAATAATTAATTAAGTTAGACTTAATTGAAAAAGATCAAAATAAAGTGAGAAATTAATTAAGTTCATAGAGGCTTAATTAAATTCAAATACAATTGTTGATTTAGGGTTACAACTTAGTTTGACCATATAAATATATTATGTTAGCAAACTAAAACTCTAAGCCTTTAACTGCTTCCCAGCCATTTCATGAAGTAAGAAAAGAAAATAGTTTTCTTTGTTTGACAAAAATAAGATTCGACAAGAGCTTTTGGTCTTTTTTATTTTTAGAAACAAAACTTGCTAGCACAAGTTAAAAAATGCTACCTTTGAGAAGGTCTTATTCAATCACTATGTTGATTACTGTTAGAGGTCAAACACTTGGGTAGCTGAAGATTTGACAAATCCTAAAGGTAAAGAAGCAAAGATTTTGATTTAATTGGCTCTTGATTACAATATCTAAAGTAAGGTATGTAACTATTAAACTGATGCGTGTTTATAATTAATTTAAAAGTTACATAAAAACACAAACATTGATATTGTAGGATTTGACTATTTCTCTGATTAAATATTAGTTTAGTTTTTCACTGCATTTTTATTTTTCAATTTCTTGATTAGTTCTATGTTTGAGCATGAGGTCGAATCCCATCATGGTACACTTGGATTGATTAAGACTAAGAGAATGGAAACTAGGATGGAAAGAAATAAGGGCTGAATAACTCAAACATAAGCCTAATAGGGTCGATGAGATTCTAGTGCAACTAAAAGTCCAATATCTATAAATCGTTACAGACATGAAGGATCCACTCCAATGCACAAGCCACCATAATATAGTGATTCATTTAGTCCACCTAATAGATGAAAGCAGTTTAGTGGAGCATCTAATTTGGGCCCTAAACAAAGGGGTATTTTATGCAATTACTGTGGAAAAGCACATGGTGGATTGTGCCACAGAGTAGTTGGGTTATGTTTAGGTATAGTTTGTTTAGACATTTGACGCGAGATTGCTTAAGGCAAAGGTAGTCATCAGAAGTTGATCGTGGATATATGCGATCAGTTACCACTACCCTACCTAGAACAATACCATTTGCAAGGAATGTTAGAGGTGGTAAAGGTAAGGGTGTAGCTTGTCATCTTGAGGTAGACTAGCATAATTGGTAATGAAAGTGGAGTTTAAGCAAGGATGTTTGCTCTGACACCACAAGATGCTCAAACTTCTAATGCAATAGTCATAAATACGTTTTCTAGTTATGGTACACTTTCTATTTGTTATTTAGATGTTCGCTTTGACGCCACATAACAACATTAGTTTTGTTTGATCCTAGATCGACACATTCCTTTGAGTCCTCACACTTTGTGTTAAAGTTAGATAGATTTTATTGTAGTATAGAAGAGCCTTTGATTGTGACTATTTTTTCATAGGAAGTGTTTGTGGTGGATTATGTGTATAAGTCCTGTGTGATCCACATTAAAAAGAAAGATACCTTAGCAGACTTGGTGTTGCTGTTAACCTTGGATTTTGATGTAATCTTGGGATTGGACTAGCTACCGTCTTGTTTTACTAAAGTGGATTGCCACTATAAGTTTGTGAAATTTATGTTTCTGGTAGAACTTTTGTTTGTGATTTATTGGCATGACAGTCCCGTGTCTATGGAAGTTATGTCAATTATGGCCACTAGATGAATGCCAAGGCAGAAAGGGAAAAGGTATCTATTGATGACGATAAACGTATTGATGAATAAAGGGAGTTTGGATTCTATCCCAGTAATAGGTGAGCATTTGGATGTATTTTCAAATGAATTACCCAGATTGCCTCCCGAGAGGGAGATTGAATTTTGCATTGGTTTAGTTCCAGACACAAAGCAAATTTCTATGCCGTAATATTGAATGGCTCTAGCTAAGTTAAGAGAACTTAAGGGGCAATTAGAGGATTTATTGAACAAGGGCTTCATTCACTTGAGAGTTTCGCCTTGGGGACTTCTGGTACTATTTTTGAAAAAGAATGATGCTAGCCTTCGATTGCATATTGACTATCGACAACTTAATAAAGTCAACATAAAGAATAAATATCTACTCCTAAGAATAGATGGTCTATTTGATTAGTTGTAGGGCATAGTGTGTTTCTCCTAGATCGATTTATGTTTTAGGTATCACTAATTGAGAATTTGGGGAAAGTGATGTACCCAAGACAACGTTCTGCACACGGTATAGACATTATGAATTTTTGGTGATGTCGTTTGGACTCACTAACACCTTTATAGCCTTTATGGATTTGATGAATAGAGTTTGTTGCACATACTTAGATAGATTTTTGGTCATGTTTATAAACAACGTATTAGCGTATTCCAAGAGCTTCAAAAAACATGCGCAACATTTGAGCATCTTGCTTCAAACATTAAGGGAGCATAGCTTGTATGCTAAGTTTTGAAATGTGAATTTTGGCTGAAGAAAGTTAGTTTCTTAAGACACGCTGTGTTTGAACAAGGCAAGAAAATTGATCCCAAAAAGAGAGAAGTTTTCAAGAAATTGGCCAAGGCCAACATTTGTAACTAAAATTAGAAGTTTTCTTGGTTTAGTAGAGTACTACAAATGATTTGTACAAGACTTTTCCAAGATTGCATCCCCTCTAACAAAATTAACTCAAAAAACAGTTAAGTTCGAATGGTGAGATGCTTACGAGTTGACTTTTCAGAGACCAAAGGCTGGTTTCACTTCAGCCCCCATGTTAACCCTACCATGTGGATTTAGAGGCTATATTACATATTGTGATTTATTAAGGATAGGATTAGGTTGTGTATTAATGCAACATAGGAAAGTTATAGCATATGCCTCCTGACAACTTAAGAAACATGATTAGAACTATCTTACACACGATCTAGAGATGACAACGATCGTGCTTGCCTTAAAAATCTAGAGACACAATTTGTGTGGTGAAACTTATGAAATATACGTTGATCACAAGAGTTTGAAATATATATTTTAGTCGAGGGATTTGAATTTGAGGCAACATAGGTGGTTAGAACTATTGAAAGATTATGAATGCACCTACTCTACCATCCTAGTCAAGCGAATGTTGTGGTAGATTCCTTGAGTTAGAAGTCGGTGGGGAGTTTGGGGAATGTGACTGTGAAGAAACGAACTTTGATGTAGAGTGTGTAAGATCCAGACAATATGGGAGTTCATTTTAAGGGTAATAATTTAGATGCCTTGTTGGCACATTTCAGAGTTTAACTAATGCTTTTAGATCAGATTAAAAATGGCCAAGCTTGAGATGAATTCTTGGTGAAAATCTTTATTGACATGAGTGAAGATCAGGACTATGTTTATGATGCTGATGGTTTACTTAGATATAGACCACAAATTTGCATACCAAATTTAGATGGTTTGAGAAATGAAATATTGGAAGAGCCTAACATTGCAGCTTATGCCATACACCCATGAACCACTAAAATGTACCATGATTTGAAGTCAATTTATTGGTGGCCACGGTAAAAGAGAGACATAGCTGAATATATCTTTTAAGTATTTGGTTTGTCAACAAGTGAAAGCCGAACACCAAAAGCCTTTAAGACTACTACAATTGTTATTGATACCCAATTGAAAGTGGGAACATGTAGCAATGGAATTTTTGATAGGTTTACCTTAAACTAGGGGTGGCTAAGATGCTATTTGTATGATAATTGATTAGCTAACTAAGTTAGCTCACTTTTTGCTGTTCAAGAGTAAATATGGAGCAACTCGGTATGTCCAAATTTATACTAATGAGGTTGTTAGGCTACATGGTGTTTTAGTAATGATAGTATCAAATAGAAGATCACAATTTATTAGTCAGCTTTGGAGGAAATTGTTAGGCACAAGTATGAACTTTAGTACAATCTTTCATCCACAAACAGATAATAAATCCAAGCGCGCCATTGAAACTCTTGAGGATATGTTGAGAACAATAGTGCTTGACTTTGGAGTCTCATGGATTCACTACCTGCCTTTGGCTAAGTTTGCTTATAATAATAATTATCAAGCCAGCGTTTGATATGTTAGCAAGTGAAGGTTGAACATTAGAGAACTTTGGGACTACTACAACCATTACCGATACCCTAGTAGATGTGGGAACATATAACGATAGTCTTTGTGACGAGTTTACCATGAGCTAAGGGTAGTTATAATGCTATTTAAGTGATAATCAAAATCGACTTCTTTTCACAAATGGATGGCCAATCTGAGCACACCATTCAAACATTTAAGGATATGTTGAGAGTAATTGTGCTAGACTTTAGAGTCACATGGAACTCTTATATGCCTTTGGCCGAGTTGCATATAACAATAGTTATCAAGCCACAATTGATATGGCATCCTATGAAGCATTGTATGGGCAAAGATGTAGATTGCTTATAGGTTGGCTAGAAGTAGGGGAACGAAAACTCTTGGGGTAGGATATGGTCCAAGAAGTAGAGCGATGCATCCACAAGATACCAGAAAAAATGCTAATGGCTCAAAGTCACTAAAAATTTTACGTTGATAATAAGTGTAGGCCTTTAGAGTTTGAGGTTGGTGACTATGTATTTTTGACAACCTCATCGACTAAGGGGGTTAAGAGATTCGAAAAGAAAAGGAAATTGAGCCTTAGATGCATTTGACCCTTACAAGTGTTAAAACGTATTGGTGTAGTTGCTTATCACTTTGCATTATCACTAAATTTGTCTAGTTTCCATCCAATCTTTCATGTATCCATTGTTAGGAAATATGTTCCCCATCCTTTGCATGTGATAAGATATGATGAAGTCCAGTTTCAAGACAGACTTTATTATGAGAAGCAGCTTGTAGCCATATCGGATTGGAAAGTGAAATGGTTTCGCTCTAATGACATTGCTATGGCAAAGCCATTCAGTTGAGAAAGCCACATGGGAACTTGAAGAGGAAAGGTGAGAGAAGTATCCTTATTTGTTTGAGGCTTAATTAATTTGTAATGTGTGGTGTTTGATTAAATTTGGGGATAAATTTCCTATAAAGCGAGGAGAATGTAACACCTTGAATTTTTAGTGTAATCTAAGTTAACTAAGGATAAGTTATGAATATATTGTGCTTTGAGGACTTTGATGATATGTTAAGTATGCCAAGTGTATAGTAGTATGCATATTGACACTTAAGTAGATTTTTATGAAAATATGTGATAAATCTTATAGTTTGAGGTATTAATTGGAATTTGGTGTTATGTTTGAGGAAATGTGTATATGAGATATGAGTTTAAATGGTTATGAGAATTGTGATTTATGTAGGGATGATTTTTGGGTGTTAAAGTTTGGATTTTTGGATCTTAGGGAAGCTAAAACTACCTATAGGGGAAAATGTATCGATTCATTCCTAAATGTATCCATACATTCTTGGCAGGATGAACAACATAAGGCATATGAAAGAAATTGTATTGATAGCTTCATGGTTGAATGAACATGTATTAATACATTGTCCAAATGTATCAATATATTTGAAGCAAAGTGCACCCAAAGGGCAGTCGGGGGAAAAAGTATCTATACATTCCCCCATGTATCGATACATTTTTGTGCAGTGAGCATTTTGCCTAATTTCTTTTGGTACATTGCTTAATTTATCGATAGATTTAAATGTAATCTGTGCAAATGTATCGATACATCACTGAGGAGAAACAAAAATAAATTAGGCTATTTACCCATTTAAAACAAAACCCTAACTCTCTCTCTCTAACCCTTCAGAACCCTAAGGCCCCAAAAAGATTTTTGAGCTTATTTGAGGTGATTTAGAGCTTAGGAAACGTATTTAGAGGTAAGATTACGCCTTTTTACCAATTAGTTCTCAATTTAATTAGCTAATAACCTAGAAATCAAATTTTCCAACTTTGGTGAGTCTTTTTCAATTTTGCTGGAATTTAGAATTTAGATTCATGCAATCTAGCTTCTAGGGTATGGGTTTAGCTCATTATTGAAGGATTTGAGCTTGAATGTTGGATTGCGAAGAATTTGTTATTTTTAGAAAATCTAGGTATTTTTGAAAGTTAAGAATTTAATTATATTTTGATGTATGATGTGCCCTAAGGGGAAAGTTGAACTATTTGACTCATTGGCTAGCTAGAAGGTGATTGGAAGCTGAGGTTGTGCTTGGTTGTGGAGCACTTCTAATTTGTCGCTATGAGTGGGTTAATTAAAATGCATGAGATGCATGACGCATGATAGATGCGTTACAATGGTACTAGATTTTGTATGTAGGCCTAAAGAAACATGCCTAGGCTAGAGAACAACCATTTATACAAATATATATATATATATAGATATGTGATTAACCTTTCTTTGTATGACTTTTTTTTTCTTTTGCCTTAGGTTAAATGAATACGAAAGAAAGATGCTCGATTCGGTTCCATCCTATACCTTCTATCCTACCTACCTCTTATCACTCGGAATCGCATTCTATCACACTGGTGGTACATGTGTTGTGATATGTGTGCTTTGGACTAGCCATTTGGTGGCCTATGTTGATTGTGTGAACCTAGACTAGGAAGTCTAAAAGATATGATGAACATGTAGGAGTAGATTATCATAGTTGAACAATTTTCAAAGTATTTGAATAGCTTATGCCTTAAAGACTTAGAGGCAATTACAACCACATCTAGCTTATAGATGATTTGAAGCTCGTAAAATGTGATTCCTGATTTGATATGGACATATGGAATGTCAAAGGCATGGTGGCTTTATTTGTGGATTTGTATTCCATTCGAAGGATGAATTCCAAGTGTTGATTTGATTTAAGGTTGAGTGGAGTCCTTTCCCCTAATGACTTTTCTATGTGCTTGTAGGGATGGTGGTAAGGAAGGACCATGGTATTAATCCCACCTATGATTCTCACTTATAGTGCTTTGATGCCACTCTTTTGAGAATACTCTAGGTGATGCCATCCGTTGGGAGATTACTTTTGACGATGATTCTGATTCTCTGACCATTGCTTCAACACGTGTTGATTTGTTTATTTTTTTTCTAGCAACTTTGTCTTGAGTGTGATTTAACTCTACCTAGTAGCCATTGTGCATGATTTATTGGTGTCTAAACCACTCTATGATTGTGATTCGATTTGTCTGCATGATATTAAATAGCCTCGTATAGGCCTAGAGAAATTTGATTCGAATCTAATATGATACTCCAATGATATGGTGTGCCATGGAGGGTAACTTTGAGTTGCTGTGAGGACAATCCAAGTGATATGTATCATATTTGTGGCGACTCCTTAAAGATGATGAGTTCCCCTGACATTGGAGATGTTTGCTAAAATTTTTGGTTGCGCGAGTAGTTCTTTAAATAACTATTTATATATATATGTGTGTGTGTTATTTATCTGCACCTCTTACTAAGTATTAGATGACTCACCCATTTGCTGTACCAAGTGGAAATAAATAGGCCATAGAATTAGGTGGCAAAGGTTGTCCAGTGACTGACTAATTTTAGCATTCGGTAGGTCTCCACCCAACATGTCCACTCTACTACATCTATTGTGAGCTTTTTCTTTGTGTCTGGTTTAGTTATGTATGTAGGCACAATATGCCATTTGAACATGTATTAAAGGTTGTTAAGAATGAACCCATTTCGATGGCCAATGTATGGCCTTATGTATATTATGTATGAATTATATGCTAAGGATAATATTTTATATTTAAAATTAAATTTTATTTATGAATATCTGGTTATGAAATCCTTCGGCTCTGTGTTATGTGATTTGAAGTTCTAAGGCTTGCTTGGGTCTCATAAACTTCTCTTGCCAAGGTTGTGTGCTAGTCCCAAACCCTTGGGCTTGGGTAGTCATCGATCAATCTATCAGAGTTTCCCCCATGCTTTTCCATCCATCTATAGATAAATTTTTTGAGTCTATCGATAAATGGTGCATTAAACTTTTTTCCTTTGCTCCCGGGTGCAAATCTATGGATAGATGAGGACGTGCACTGTTCATTTAACTCTTGGGTTGCTATTTATCGATATTTAATGTCTAGAGCACTTTCATTACTTGATGCCTTGCATTTATCAATAGATGATGAATATCTATCAATATATGTTCATGTGCACCGTTAGATATTCTCAAATTGCTTGAATCTGTTGATAAAAACTCATAAACTTTGAACCCAAAACCCCTACTTCACTCCCACTTCTATAATTATCACAATTAACCACATTATACTCATTATGAATACTCATATTCAAAATTTAACTTCAAATTCTTAATCATGCCAAATTTCACATGGCTTATTCATTCTCAATATAGCCCAAGTATCATACTTAGGTATCCAAGTGTCAAACATATGCACAAACACTTTATTAAGGGTTTCAAAAAATGGCAACATTAATATCCATTTACTCATAATATATTGATCTCATAAGATTCAAATTAGCCTAGCAATTAGCTTAGCTTTCATACATATTCAACATCAGCAAAAAATCTAGGGCATTACAGTAAGCCTAACTTGATATGCACTACTTATGAAGACAACAAGAATGTGATTGTTATGAGCTGGGGAATACCCATTTGAGATGATTTGGTATACCCCTAATGTTGGAGTTGTTTTTTAAAATATTTGTTTGCCTCAGGAATGCATTATACATATGTTTATATGCATGATTATATTTGATTTATATGTACCCCCTCACTAGGGTTAGATGACTCATTTTTTTGTACCATGCGTAGATAAATAGGCCACAGGACTTGGCTTGATGGGGTTGTCCTTTGGATAGACAATTTTTGCATACAATAGGCATCTTTTTTTTGGTATGTCCACTCCATTGAGTCTTATTCGGGTGCTTTCTCTTTTGGTTTACTTTTGAATTATGTTTCATTTCGGAATATGTAGGCAATGTATCACCATTGTTTTGATTAAGGGTTGATTGCTATGAACCCATTTTGTTAGTCAACAGATGGCTTGTCTATATGTTCAATATTGTGAATCAACTAAGTGCTAAAAAGGTACCTTTAACGTATTCAAACTTAAGTTATATTATGGATATAACTGTTGTATAATTTGATTTGATATGAAAATTTTGAAGCATGCTTAAGTCTTGTTGGCCCTGCCTATTAGACTTTTGTGCTGGTCATGACTCCTCGGTTTGGGTTGTGGCATCAGAGGTTGATTCTTTTCAACCAGAGAGCAAATGACCCCTCATTGCCTACTAGGGATCGAACCCTTTAGTGTCATAACTCATTTCTAAGGGCTTTTGATTAGTGCGAGAAGCTACATGGGTATGGCCCACTAAGCCTATACAAGCCTCTTACACATTAGTCATCATACATGGGCTAGACATCAACATAGACTATTCATACAAGCAATCATAATAATAAATTCATACATACATAGGAACCATCACACAATTATGGAACTTCTTAATATAAAGTGTGGAAATGCATGTTTTGATTAACATCATTTGTGTAACATATATTTCATATCAACCTTTACATACACCTCTTAGCCCTCACATGGGCTTATAAGTGATCATCCATCAAATTTGTATAATTCTATACAAGTACAATGCCATTCAATGGCTTTGCAGTCAAAACATGTTCAAGGGTTTATAAAAAAGAATATATAAAGACCAACTCGTAAGTGGAACATGACTCGACCGTTTAGGTTGTAAGTGATTGCTAGAATACTTACCAATAAGGAATGGATCATGTCTTTGTGACATTGGTTACTAGAGAGCTATCTCACTGATTTGCCAAAATAATAAGAAACTAATGTGTATGTCACAAAAACACCATGTGTGAATATAAGAAGAGGACAAGTTAAGGGAAGGTGTTTTTGCTTATAATTTATTTCAAATGCACAATGTCATCATTTCTAATCACTTCTCACAAATGTAGTTTAAATCCAATTTATGTAACCATTTGGATAAACAAGTTAGTAGTCCAAATACAAAACATTTGCGAAGAGAAAATGAGATATTCCATTTTTCCATTATTATTGACACCTTACCTTTGGGAGCGGTACTTACCTTGTATTCAAACCTTTATAGTGGCTACCATTCATCCCATTAAAGCCTATACTTTTTTCTAGCTTTTTGGCTTACTAGTTCTCCACATGACCATTCACACATTACCACATAATATGAACACTCAATCATATCAACATTTTGAAGCTATTAAAGTATTGATACATATAGAGCATGTATCGATACATTCTAAACAAAATGCTTCAAGAGGCTTTTTGTGTGAAATGTATCAATACATTTTATTAATGTATCGATAGATTCTTGAAAGTAGCGATACACTCGAGAATGTATCGATAGATTCATAGTAGAAAAGATTGATTGTATTTGATCAAAATTTCAAACGTAAAGAGGCTTCTAATGGTTATGCAACTTGTTTTCATGCAAATGCTATTTAAATTGCATTTAAATACCATGTTTCATGAATTTTATGAATAAATTGTTTACAAATGGAATGGGATTACAAGTTCATATTTTTGAAATACTATTATCCCCTAGCTTGTCCCCTTCTCGTATCCCTTACAAAGTCTTTGTGACTCAGATGTTATTTTTCCCATTTATTTTATTACAGATCATTGATAACATCTAATAATATGCAATGTCGTGGACACTAGTGTCCAATCTTCATTTTTTAGTAGGTGTCTAGCAACCACTTGAACATGTTTCACTGAGAAGTTGGTTTTCACTTTATTTTATAGTTTTGAATTATGAACATGTTTATGTTGTTGTTGCCAATTTGGACATTGAACACTGATAATAATATGTATGTGATTATGATGTTGGCTGGAGAGCATATATGGACACCCAAGGTTGCTGTTTGATATTAAATGTTATGGTGCACTTTAATAGTGGCAGTTGTTGGTATTTTTATAAATATTCATTCTTGAGTTTCTCCAATTAAGTTGAGAAGTTTCTTAATTGTGTTCTAAGACGTATGAATACATGTACTACAATTATGTATGTTAATGAATGGATGAGATGCTTTCACTTGTAATGATGAATGTTTAGTGATGTTAGGATGCGAGGCCTACTTGGGCCTAAAGGGTTATGCTTGTTTGGGTCCACGTATCAGTCATGATCCTTTTAGAAAATAAGATGTGACAACATTATAGAATCAAGAACCACACAAGATGAAAAACACATAATTCAGAAGGAAGCTACTTACTTAGAAGATGAGCTGCCTATGAATGAAAATGGAAGTAATTTAGAAGCAATTGGCTAAGAAGAATCCAAGCACAAGCCGATTGAACAAGCTCTAAAATTGAACTTAAAGCTTTCCTCCTCATTTTAAATATGCTTATTTAGTTAAAGATTTTTTTTCTATTATAATTTCATTTTCTTTAATAGTGAGATGGAGGAGCAACTATTGCAAGTTTTAAAGAAGCACAAGGTGGGATTGGGATGGACCATAGTAGACATCAAGAGAATTAGCCCTTCTATTTACATGCATAAAATTCTCACGGAAGACAACTTCAAGCTTACGATCTAACCATAAAGATGCTTGAATCCAACCATGCAAGAGGTTGTCAAGAAAAAAGGTGATGAAATTGTTAGATACAGGTATAACCTATCCTATTTTTGATAGTGCATGGATTAGCTTGGCACAAGTGGTGTCAAAGAAAAGCCAAGTGATAGTAGTTAAGAATGAGCATAATCAATTAATTCATACTAGAATTATTATAGATTGGCGTGCATGCATTTATTAGAGGAAATTGAACAATGCCATTAGACATTTCCCTTTGTCTTTTATTGATCAAATTTTGGAAGGATTCTTAGGTCATGATCATTATTGTTTCCTATATGGATATTTAGGTTACAATCAAATTCCAATTGCACCTGAGGGCCAACAAAAGAACACTTTTACATGTCCTTATGGTACATTTACCTATAGGTGGATGGCTTTTGATCATTGCAATTCACTTGCAACATGCCAACGTTCCATGATGACAATCTTTTCTGATATGACTGAAAAGTTTTTAGAAATTTTTATAGATGACTTTACACTATTTAGTGCAACCTTTGAAGATTGTCTTCATCATCTATCTTTAGCTTTAAAACAATCTGAGGAAACAAATCTTGTGCTTAATTGGGAGAAGTGGCATTTTATGATTTAATATGGGATAATGCTCATTCATAAGATATTTCCCAAGGGCATTGAAATTGTCAAAGCCAAAGTAGAAGCAATAAAGAAGTTGCCACCACCTATATCAATTAGAGTAGTTTGAAGCTTCTTAAGGCATGCTGCTTTGTATAAGAGATTCATCAAGGGATTTTTTTGAAATTTCTAAACCGCTTTCTAATCTCCTTGTGAAAATGTGAAATTTGATTTATTTGATGAATGTTTTTAGGCATTTAACACGTTAAAAAAGAAGCTTGTGATTGCCTCTATTATAGTAGCACTGGATTGGAGTCTTCCATTCAAATTGATGTGTGATACAAGTGACACTACTATTATTGCCACGCTTGGACAAAGGAAGAATAAAGTTTTTTGGTTTATCTATTAAGCAAGCCACTATAACACCCTCAATATTCTATAGAAACTAAGTCAATGGAGAATAATTTATGAAATGTATTATGCCTTGAGCAGTTTGATGATATGTTAAATATGCCAAGTGTCTGAAAGTATGCATACTGACACTTAGATAAATTTTATGAAAGCATGTGATAAATCCTATAGTTTGAGTTTTTGATTTGAATCTAATGTTATATTTGAGAATATATAAGGCATGGAGTGGATTTCTATTGATACATTCAATAATGTATCGATAAATTTAAATAAGGATGAACATCTATCGATACATTGTCCAAATGTATTGATAGATTTGAAACAGAGAACATCCAAGAGGAAAAGTATCGATAAATTTTCCCATGTATTGATATATTGAAGGCAATCAGCATTTTGCTTGATTTCTATCTATACATTGACTCATGTATCGATAGATATGAATGAAACTTGTGTAAATGTATCAATTGACTACCAAATGTATTGAGACATCACTAGGTATTGGTAAAAATTAAAAAGGTTTCGGGCTGTCTCCCTATGAGAAAGTATACCCAAACTTTCCCTCTTTCTCTAATCTTCCAAAACCATAATCCCCAAATGAGTTATAAAGCAATTTAGAGTAGATCAGAGCTTGGGAAATGCCTCTAGAGGTAAGTGTATGCCTTTTTACTAATTGATTTTCAATTTAATTGTTTAATAATCTAGAAATTCTATTTTTCTAGCTTTGGTGAATCCCATTTGATTTGTTGGAATTTGGGGCTTAGAATTTGGCTCATTCTTAAAGAATTTGAGCTTGTATAATGGATTGCTAAGAATTGGGTTATTTTTGAAAAGCTATAGAATTTTTGAAAGCTAGGAAATAATTAATAAAATTGATGTTTTGATGTGTTCCTAAAGGGAAATTGAGGCTATTAACACAATTGTGAGATGAAGGAAAGTTAGAGGCTAAAAGTTGAACTTGGCTATGGGAGCACTTCTGAGCGTCTCTATGAGTGGGGTTTTTATGTTTGAAAAATGCATATGATGCATCACGGATGATAGCATGCATTGCCATGGTATTAGAATGTTGTGAATGCCTAGATTTTTATGCCTAGGTTAATATATTATTGATATGTGTTAAATATATGTGTTTGTCATTTTTTGAGCCACAACGTGGTAATATAGTTGGATTAAATAGTATTTGTATATATATAGCCTAGATTGTAAGGCTTATTGATGATATAATATGAATGACTGTTTAAGTGTTGTGTTGCACTATGGGAATAAAAGTTGTCTAATGGTGTTGTTGAATATGACATACACTCTGAGGTTTGGTTTATGATGAGTATTCTATGAAAATCAATACAATGCAGGTATTTGAAATGAACATATAAGTAACTAGTGATGTACAACTACTTGTTTATGTTAGGCTGTTGAGGTGTGATGACTAATGTGAATTATGGTGCACAAATTATTAGTAGCATTGATGGCCCATGAATTTGATGATGTTTCGTTTGATGGGTGAATTCCAGACGTTGATCTAACTTGAGTTTAGGTGGCATCTTTCCCTTGTGAGTATGTTCCCTTAGCTATAGGGATGGTGGTAAGTAGGGACAGTGGTTGTTGTTGGTTTTATACACACACAAGCGCACCTATCATACAAGTGATATAGTAGTAAGCAAGTATCGTCTCCACATGGAATTTATCTAAATTCTTGCTAAATACTAAAATTGAGCACCCTAATCTTATCCAAGTAAATCAATTTTGAAAATTAATTAAAAATTAAATTAAAGTAACAAGGCTAAACTAGGGAATTAATGCTAAAAATTGCTAAAGGATCAGTGAAGTAAGGCCTAGGATTGTGGAATTATTCCACATTTCATTTGAATTTAATCTCCCTCTTTATACATGTATTAATGAGTTGGTTGCTAGCCTAGAGTCCAAATTTATTTACAAGCCTCTGTCGAGATGTTGTAAACATAACCATCATAATTAATTCTC
This sequence comes from Theobroma umbraticum, assembly GCF_002168275.2. Taxonomy (NCBI): domain Eukaryota; kingdom Viridiplantae; phylum Streptophyta; class Magnoliopsida; order Malvales; family Malvaceae; genus Theobroma; species Theobroma umbraticum. The sequence goes on from NW_018397280.1 coordinate 403,232, forward strand.
CATATGTCTATGTAAATTAATTAAGGTAGGTTCATTAAGTTTATCCTTTAAATTTGGTTGCATGTGGTATTTAGGTATATTTCTATCCTAAATACTAATCAAATCACTTAAACTCTAAGTGAACTGAATACATACTATTCAAACCCTTGGTCTATTCTCAATTTGCTTTGTCAAGTTGCATTTAGAGACATAATCGAATTGTTGATCAAGTAATTAGAAGCAATCAGCAGAGATTTGAAATAAACAACACAATACCCATTAATAATAAGTAAAAGAGAGTTAAAATATCCAAACTACATGACAAGCTAAACCATAATCTTAGAAAAGATATTTAGCTTATCATATTTACTACTAAGGTCAATATTCTCAAACAATAAACCATTTTTACAATGAAAGGTATGAAGAGAAAGAGAAAACTCGTGAGAGAATAAGCTGCTACAGTTGATGAAACCCCAATCTTATTTACCTTTTCCTCATTTCTTCTTTCGTATGAAGCTCTCTTCTTTTTGATAAAGGCTACTTTCATCTTTCTTTTTTAGCCCCAAAAGGTCTTTTTAATCCCCTCCAAATAGCCCTCTGATTTAAAAGATCAGAGTATGTAAATTCTTAAGGTTATGTGTTGTCATCGTGGCATTGAAGTGACTACTTTGATATTGCTTGGTTGGCTAGGGGAGTGCTACAGTGTTTAGGAGCATGGCACCGCGACACTGAGTGCATGATACCATAGCATTTGACTTGTTGTGTTGGTGTTTTGCTCTTTCCAGCTATAGTGCTATCCTTACTACAATTTAATCATTTCCCACATGATTTCGTCTCAGATCCAATCTGAACTAGTCAAAGTGATAAACACAAAAGTTGTAGATCCTTCACTTGCCTTTCCAATGGTTCAAAAATCATTGAAATCGAGCTACTGTAACTCAAGTTATGCTTAAAACACCATAACATGTTTAGCACATATTTGCACTTATACATGCTTGCACGATCCATTGTTGCTCTAGCCCTTTTCACTTGTGGACCTTCAAAACAAGGTACTAAATCAATAGCAACTAAAATTAAACATTTTAACATACAAATAAACAAAAATAACTAAAATGAAATTGACTCAACATGCTTTTATTAAATTAAAGAAAAACAACTAAAACAACTTAAAACTATACCTAAAACTCAAGAATGTAGCCACTTTAATGCCTAAAATGTGACAAGATAACTCTACATAATAAAGTTATCACTGGTGTAGTTTGCCCATGAGTCCCACCTATAGTATTGTGTTGTCATCCTATGGGAGATTACTCAAGATGATGACTATGTTTAGGATGCCACTCGTTTAAGACTACTTCCATTGATGCCATCTATTGGGAGATTACTTTGAATGATGACTCAGATTCTTCACCCCTTGCCTCGACATGTGTGTGATTTGATTCTCCACCAGCAACTTAGCCCTGAGCGTGATTTGACTCCATTGGTTGACCACTATACGTGATTTGATGATATCCAGGTTAAGACTAATTTGTGATTGTGATTTGACATAGCCTTGGATAGGTTTAGACAAATTTGAATTGAATTTGGTATGGTACTCTAGCAACTAAGGTGTGGCCATGGAGAATAACTTTGAATGACTTTAAGGATAACCTACTGATATGTACTACATATGGAGACTTCTGAGGGATGTTTCATATACCCCTAACATTAGAGATGTTTATTAGATTATTTGGTTGCACTAATAGTGCATTAAATATATATTTGTCTAATATATATGTTTGATTTATCTGTGCCCCTCACAAAGTATGAGATGACTCACCCATTTATTGTACCATGTGAAGATAAATAAGCCACATGACTATGTAGCAAAGGTCATCCATTAATAGACAAATTTTGGCATATGATAAGTCCCCATCTTGACATGTCCACTCTGCTAACTCTACCATGAGAGTCTACCTTTGGAGTTTGGATTAGCAATTGTGTATGTAAGCATGATGTGCCGTTTAAACTTGCATTAAGGGTTGTAAAGTACAAACTCCCTTGATGGCCAATGTATAGCCTTATGGATATTGTATTAAATATTGTATATAACTTATGTACCAAGGGGCAACATTTATGTATTTGAATTTAAATATTATATGAATATTTAGATTTAGAAACCCTTGGCTATGAGCGTATGATTTGGAATTTTAAGGCTTGCTTTGGTCTCGCGAGGTTCACCTATCGGACTCATGCACTGGTAACGAACCCTTGAGTTTAGGTCATGACAAATTTAGAATCAAAGCCTGTGTTTAGAGTGTCCTAGGTCATCCCATATCTATCAGTGGAATGTCAAGTTTAGTGTCAAGTCTTGTTCTGTGACAATAGCATGGATTATGAGTAAGAGGTTGCATGAACTCCTAAGTCCTTAGTACATTAACCCTCAGTTGGTTTATGAATTTTGGAATTTTGAACATGGTATTGCTTCATCTTGGTGTAAGATGCTGCTAAAGATGGGAATTGCTTCAATGACTACGAAAGTAAAATGACTCGGATGAGCCTATTGTGAGATCACAAGCATCCTCTTCATGGAGCCATGGAAGGAATAAAGCTAAGATACACACCTAGAATCTGGATCCCACTGAAATGTATCCTAGTGATATTTTTGAGGTACCTAAGGACAACCATCCTATTGAAAGTGCTACCCTAGAAGATTTAGCAACAAGGCTGCAAAGTTTGGCTAATGAGTTTGTTGATTTTTGTAGTAGAGAAGAGGCACAATCTGAGGAATGTGTTGACTCTAGTTCACAAGATCCAAACTATGAGAGCAGAGTTGATGAGGACATTTTGGTGGATTTTATCAAGCTTAATCCCATGACATTTACTAGGTCAGATGCGAAGAAAGGTTCGTAGAGATTTCTAGAAGACATAGAATGTATTTGTTCTACTTGAAGGTGCTCCATATGTTGGTCAGTGGAATTAGTGAGATTCGGATTAACGGATGTGGCTAGGGTATGGTATGGTTTACTCAAATAATGTACACCATTTAGTTTAGCTCCAACAACATGGGAAAAATTTGTCCAAGCTTTTCTAGATCACTTCTTACTTGAGAGCATGAGAGATGCTAAGGCATAGGAGTTTGAGACATTAGTTCAGACCTTGGACATGATGGTGATGGAGTATGATATCTGCTTCACCCAACAATCTAGATATGCTCCTCACTTAGTCCTAACTAAGCAAAAAATATCAAAAGATTCATTTGGGGACTAAAAGAGCCATTGTTTAGAGTCTTTGCTGCATAGAGATTTGCCTTTTATGCATCAGTGATGGATACGGGTAAAATGATTGAAACCAAGAGAATGGAATCCAAATTGGAAAGAGGTAGGTGTTAAAGAGCTCGAACACAAAGCTGAAGAGATTCTAGTGAAACTAGGAGTCCAACATTTATAAGCCATTAGAGTCATGTGGGGACCACTTCTATGCATAGGCTATTAAAGAATATTGATTTTTCTATCTTAGAGTCTATATGAGAGTTATCTAGTGCAGCATCTAACTTGGGTCTTAAATAAAATGGTGTTTTATGTAATTACTATGGGAAGGCATACGGTGGGCTGTGCCACAGAATAGTTGGGGTATATTTTAGATGTGCTCAATCTGAGCATATGATGAGAGATTGTCCAAGGTAGAGGCAATTAGTAGAGGTTGACCATGATATGCACGACAAGTTAGAACTACCATGCCTAGAATGGCACTGATTGGTAGGAATGTCAGTGGTGATATGGGGATGGGTGTAGCCTTATCATCTTGAGGTAGATCAACATAATTGAGTAATGACGGTAGAGGTTAGGTGTGAGTGTTTACATTGACATCGTAAGATGCATTGACTTCCAATGCAATGGTCATAGGTGCACTTTTTATTTATGGTACCGAAGCTTAATTTTATTTGATCCTGGATCGACGCATTCCTTTGTGTCACCACATTTTTGTGCCGAAGTTGGATAGGTTTTGTTGTAATATGAAGGAACCCTTAATTGTGACTACTCCCGTAATAGAGATATTTATGGCAAAGTATGTGTATAATCTAGTGTAGTTTGTATTAAGGACAAGGACACTAAGGCAGATTTAGTATTGCTGCTAGCTTTCGATTTTGATGTCATCTTGGGAATGGACTAGTTAGCATCCTATTTTGCTAAAGTGGAGTGTCACTATGAACTTGTGAGGTTTAAATTCTCGGGGGAACTTTAGTTTGTGATCTACAAACATGGCAATCTAATGTTTACAGGAGTTATGCCATTTATGGCCGCTAGACAATTGCTTGGGCAAGAAGGGCTAGGGTATGTAGCAATGACAGGAGCTGTGTCAATGAGCATAGGGAGTGTGGATTAGATGCTAGTAGTAAGTGAGTATTCAGATTTATTTCTAATAGTATTGCTTGGATTGCTTCTCGATAAGGAGGTTGAATTTTGTATTGATTTGATTTCGCATACAAAGCCAATCCTTATACCTCTGTATTGAATGGCATTAATTGAATTATAGGAGCTTAAAAAGCAATTGGAGGATTTGTTGAACAAGAGCTTTATATGCCTGAATGTTTTGCCTTGGTGAGCTTCGACATTAGTCATGAAGAAAAAAGATGGTAGCCTTGGATTGTTATTGACTACCGACAACTGAATAGTGACAACAAAGAATAAATATCCACTTTTGCAGATTGATGACTTGCTTGATCAACTGTAGGGTGTAGTGTGCTTTTTGAATATTGACTTGCATGCTATGTATCATCAATTGAGAATGTGAGAGTAATATATCTAAGACCACGTTTTGCACATGTTATGAGCATTGTGAATTTTTAGTGATGTCATTTGGACTCACTAACGCCCCTGCAGCCTCCATGGACATCATGAACATGGTCTTTCAAGCATATTTGGACAGATTTATGGTCATGTTGATAGATAACATATTGCTAAGGAACATATACAGTATTTGAGAATTGTGCTTTAGACCTTAAGAGAGCATTAATTGTATGCTAAGCTTCATATTGCGAGTTTTGCTTAAATAATGTTAGTTCTTTGGGACATGTTGTGTCTTAACAAAGGGTACAACTTGAACTCAGTAAGATAGAAATTATGGAGAATTGGGCAAGGCCAACGTCTATAATACAAGTTAGAAGTTTCTTGGGTTTAGCTAGATATTACAAATGTTTTGTGCAAGACTTTTCTAAGATCGCATCCCCGTTGAGAAGACTAACTTAGAAAGGAGTTATGTTTGGCTGGTCTGATGCATGTGATGCTAGTTTGCACATGCTTAAGGTCTGCCTCACTTTTACACCAGTGTTAAGCTTACCATTTGGATTTGAAGGCTATAAAATGTATTTCAATGTACCATGGATTGGATTAGGATAGATGTTGATGCAGCATGGGAAAGTCATAGCATACACCTCCCGAAAACTAAAGAAGCATGAACAAAACTATCCTATGCACAATTGAGAGATAGTAACAATTGTATTTGCTTTGAAAATATGGCACCATTATCTTTATGGTGAGACTTGCAAAATATATAACGATCATAAGAGTTTGAAGTATATATTTCAGTGGAAGGATTTGAATCTAAGACAATGTTGGTGGTTAGAGTTATTGAAAGACTATCACTGCACCATACTTTTACCATCTGGGCAAAGCAAATGTGGTGGTGGATGCTTTGAGCCAAAAGTCGATGGGGAATATGGCACATACAACAGTGGGGAGACGATCCTTGGTTCAAAGTCTATATGATTTGGGCAAAATGGGAGTACATTTTAAGGTGAACAATTTGAATGCCTTATTGGCGCATTTCAAAGTTAGATCAATGATTTTAGAGCAGATTAAATTTGCCCAAGACCAAGATGAATATTTAGTGAAAATATTTGGTGGCATTTGTGAAGATAAAGGTAGAGAAATTGTTTATGGATTAATGGTTTAATGAGATATCAATCACGAGTTTACGTGCTTAATATAAATGGTTTGAGAAATGAGATTTTGGAAAAGCCTTATGTGGCAGCTTATGCGATACATCCAGGAGCCACAATGATGTATTATGATTTAAAGTATGTTTACTGGTGGCTAGGATTAAAGAGAGACATTGCCAAATATGTCTTTTAGTGTTTGACATGTTAGCAAGTGAAGGCTGAACATTAAGGACTTTTGAGTTTGCTGCAATTGTTATCGATATCCAAATGAAAGTGGGAACATGTAGCAAAAGACTTTGTAATAGGTTTACCATGAGCTAGGAGTGGCTATGTTGTCATTTGGGTGATAATTGATTGGTTAACTAAGTCAACTCATTTTTTACTAGTCAAGATTAAGTATTAAGTAGCTCGGTATGCCCAAATTTATATTAACAAGATTGTGAGTCTACATGGTGTTCTGGTAATGATAATGTCCAATAGAGTACCATAGCTCACTAGTTAGTTTTGAAGAAAATTTCAGGAGGCCTTAGCATAAGATTGGATTTTAGTATAGCCTTCCACCCACAAGCGGACGACCAATCCAAGCACACCATTTAAAGACTTGAGGATTGCTGAGAGTGACTGTGTGTGACTATAGGGTTTCATGTAACCATTATCTGCATTTACTTGGGTATGCTTATAATAAGAGCTACCAAGCAATGATTGGTATGGCTCTGTATGAGGCTTTGTATGGGCGAAGATGTAGATCTCCCACAGTCAGATTGAAGTTAGGGAATGAAAGCTTTTAGGGCTGGAGATGGTCCAAGAAGCTGAAAGAGGCATCCATGTGATCTGAGAAAGGATGCTAATGGCTCAAGTCATCAAAAATCCTTTGCAGATAATGGGTGAAAACCTTTTAAGTTTGAAGTTGGTGACTATGTGTTTGTGAAAGTTTCACTGACCCAAAGAGTGAGGAAATTTGGAAGGAAAGGGAAACTAAGCCTTAGATACATTGGAACTTTTAAGGTGATAAAGCATGTTACGTGGTTGCTTATCACTTAGCGTTAACACCTAATTTGTCTAAGGTCCATTTGCTTTTTCATGTATCCATGCTTATGAAATATGTTCCCAATCCTTCACATGTGATACAGTATGATAAAGACCAGTTAAAGATGCACTTAACTATGAAAAGTGACCCATAGCCATATTAAATCAGTAAGTAATACAACTTCATTCCAAGGACATTGCTACGGTGAAAGTATTGTGCTGAAGCCATTTGTTTGAGCAAGTCACATGGGAATTGAAAGACGAAATGTGAGAGAAATATTGCCATCTTTTTAAGGTTTAATATATGTTATAACGTGTGTTGTGTAATTTAAATTTAAGGATGAATTTCCTATAAGGAGGGGAGAATGTAGCACCCTTAATTTTGAGTAGGAACTAGGTCAATTGAGAATGATTTATGAAATGTAGTGTGCCTTGAGGATGTTCATGATATGCTAAATATGCCAAACGTATGCAAGTATGCATATTGACGCTTAGGCAAATTTTTATGAAAACATGTGATAAATCCTATAGTTGGAGGTTTTAATTTTAAATTGATATTAATTTGAGGATATATGTAGAAGAAATATGAGTAATAATAGTTATAGGAATTGTGATTTAAGTAGGAATGATTTTGTGGTGTTAAATTTGGGTTCTTGGGATTTTGAAAAGTTGAAAATGTGCCTAGAGAGGATAATGTATGAGTACATTCCCCAATGTATGAATACATTCTTGGGAAGAAAAAAATTATAAGGTGTGTAGGGGATTTTCTATCTATACATTCAAGAATATGTTGATAGATTTGAATAAGGATGAACATCTATTGATACATTGTCCAAATGTATTAATGGATTTGAAACAAAGAGCATTTAAAGGGAAAAGTATTGGTAAATTTCCTCATGCATTGATAGATTTAGGGCAATAACCATTCTGCTTGATTTTTATCAATACATTGCCACATGTAGCGATACATGAGGCAATGTATCGATGGATTTGAATGAAACTCGTGTAAATGTATTGATAGATTCCCAAATGTATCGATACTCTCTCTTTAGCATTCCCAAACCTTAACCCCAAAATAGATTTTTAAAGAAATTCAAAGTTGACTGGAGGTTGGGAAACTCCTTTATAGGTAAGTTTTTGTCGTTTTACCTATTGATTTTCGATTTAATCATTTAATAACCTAGAAATACAATTTTTCCAGCTTTGGTGAATTCCCCTTGATTTGTCAAAATTTTGGGCTTAGAATTGGGCAATCTAGCTTCTAAGGTAAGGATTTAGCTCAATGTGAAAGAATTTGAGCTTGTATAATGGATTGCTAAGAATTGAGTTATTTTTGAAACATTGAAAAATTTTTGAATGCTAGGAAATAAATAATAAATTGTTGTTTTGATGTGTTCTAAGGGAAAAATTGAGGCTATTGAGGTAATTGTGAGCTAAAGAATGGTTGGATGCTACAAGGTAAGCTTGGCTATGGGAACACCTCCAATTGTCACTGTGAGTGGGGTTTTTATGTTTGAAAAATGAATGTGATGCATCACCGATTACAGTATGCGCTGCCAGGGTGCTAGAATCTTGTGTATGCCTAGATGCTTATGCCTTGGTTATTATATTGTTGATATGCATTAAATATATGTGTATGTCATGTTGTGAGCCATAGGGTGGCAGTATAGTTGGATTAAATAGTATTTGCATATATATAGCGTAGATTGTGAGGCTTATTAGTGATATGATATGAATGATTGTTTAAGTGCTGTGTTGCACTATGGGAATAAAAGTGGTCTAATGGTATTGCTGAATACGACTTACACTCTGTGGTTTGGTTTCTGAGGAGTATATTACGAAAATCAATGTGATGTGGATATTTCAAGTGAACACACTCATTTATGTGAGGCTATTAAAGTGTGATAACTTATGTAAATTATGGCGCACAAATTATTAGTGACATTAATGGCTCATGAATTTGATAATATTCTATTTCATGGGTGAATTTCATACGTTAATTTGACTTGAAGTTGAGTGGCATCTTTCCTCTGTGACTATGTGTCACATTCCATTTCCTAGAGGGATCGTGATTGGGCCATGGACTTGGATAAGCATAATATGTTAGGCCCAAGCAAGCCTTTTACCATAACCTCATTAAACATTCATCATTACATATGAAAGCATCTTATAACGTCAATTTACATACGAAATCATCATACATGCATTTGAGCCTTTTACCATGTAGGCTCTCAAGCCATCATCATAATCTCATACACAACATTATCAATATAAAATGCCTAACATTGGCAACATTAATATGAACATGTTCATAGTCTGTAAATATAAGCATAAAGTAAAAGACCGACTCCTTAACGAAACGTGATTGACCCTCTAGGCATCAAGCGGTTGCTAGACACTTAACAAGAAATGAAGATCGAACACTAGTATCCGTGACATTGGCTACTATGAAATGTTATCACTGATCTCCAACAAAATAAATGAGAAAAATAATGTGAGTCATAAAGACTCCATGAGTGGATATGAGAAAGGGATAAGCTAGGGGATAAGAGTATTTCATAAACATGCACTTGTAATCTCATGACATTCATAAAAAATTTAAGGATGGAATTCATAAAACATGTTATTTGAACATATTTGAATAGCATTCATTTGAAAACATGTTAATATAAACCTTTGGAAATTCTTTACCTTTGAAATTCTCATCAGATTCAATCAAACAACTTATTTTGCTCCAAATCTATCGATACATTATTGAATGTATTGATACTTTCCAGCATCTATCGATACCTAAACCATATGTATCGATACTGTCAACCCAAAAACCAAATTTTTGGGCAAAATCCTCCATTTTTACTATTCTTTAAGTTTCCTTACATCTTGGGACTATTTCTAAGGATTATTCTTCTTTACTAAGCACATTCTTATGCCATCGTAGAATACAAATGATGAACAATGCTCAAACAACATTAGTATGCAACACACCATAAAAATAATAATTATTATTATTCCATTAAAATTAAACTCATACTTTGTGATGGCATATCCCTCACCACCTTAGGTCGACAACATACATTCTTATTGCCCTTTGGCGTTTATAATGCATCTTAAGTGTGAAGTCATCACTTGCCCCTTGTGAGAGTGGAATCAATTACACTTGTAGAGTTCTCATACTCGTAGCATTTGGTATGTGGAATGCCCTTCACATACAAGCCTACTCAGCACATAAAGTATATGGAAAATACATCATATACATAATCTCATGGCATTCATCATGCTTTCTTAATCATCTTATGTAGTATAAGGAATATATATCATATTCATAATCTCATGGTATTTATCATGCATACTTAACCACCTCATATGGTATAAGGAATTTACATCATATACACAATCTTATAGTATACATCATGCATACTTAATCATCTGATATGGTATATGAAACTTACATCATGCATAATCTTATTTCATTTATCATACCAAACATGCACATTATAGCATCTATAAATAAACATATAATATCTCGTACCCACACGAGTTTGAAGACAAGAGTATTCGAGTGGACTTCAAATATAAGGTATTTCTCCCCCCTTGTTGAAAACTAATACATAGTAGAATATTTACATACATAGTAGATTCGTTAACAATTTGAAAACCATTTCATCAATCATATTACAATCACTAAGAATTTATTTTTCTCATAAAGTCATTTTATTCTTGAAACTCAAATTCTTTGATAAACCATTTTAGCGATATCATTTCAACATACATAAATAATCCTTTTTAAAGAAATCATGCTAGTTTTAAAAATGAAAATAATTTGAAAATGGTGCATTTAGTCACTTAGTTAGAGATTCAATTCCTTGCTCTAATCACTATTGCATTCCGATGAAATATGTGGAGTTTTCAAGTGTTCCCATACAACAATCATCACAATCATTACCTAGAATAAAAATCTCATAATAATCATTCTAAGTACTTTCAAAACCACTTGCTTTTAGCTAAACTAATTTTCTAGCTAAAACCCATGCTTATAAACCCACAAATCTTTCATCTTTACCTTAGGTGAGCATTGATGCTAAGGAAAATCACAAAATCTTTGAGCTTTAGTGTTCAAAAGAAAATTTGGGCATAAAAATAATATTTTTAATGTTGAAAAATTCATAAATCAAGATTTAAAAGTTGAAAAATGTCACCTTTGCTTGAAAAACCCAAAACCAAGCTTTCAATATTCCAAAATGATGATTTAGAGTGAAAATGTATTTAAAAGAGCTTAGAGTTATTGAAAACCTATTGGGAGGCGACTTAAAATGCAAAATCCTTGGGGTAGGTCATATTTTATAGTATGGGATGTGAAAATACCCATTTACGCCTTTTATTTTTCAAAAATTGATGAAATGTATCGATACTTTTGGTTCTCAAAAAATTGTGTCAATACATTATGAACATATATCGATACATATTCATCAAAAACCTTTTTTGGGCTAAATGTATCTATACATTAAGCATATGTAATGATACATTTGGGACAAAATGTAGTTTTGAGATAGAGTGCCTATAAAACTTGCTTAGCTGATTTACATTAAATACAATTTAAGTAAATGTCCTCAAGTTTACTTTTTCCTTTCTACTCTCTATTTATTTGAGATATTTAATGTAAATAAGCAAACATCCTCCCATTTGGATTCAATAAAAATATAAAAAAAATCAAAATCTATAAGAATCAAAATCTAAATTTTGGCTTCAAGAACAAAATCGAAAAAAATTAGACTAAAATTAAATTTCTAGTTCCCATTTACCATAGCAAATGTACTCCAAAAAATACAAAAAAATCATTTTTGGTCATCAGAAAATTAACGGAATCATTACTGTCAATTTTTATTTTCAAAAGATTGTTTTATAAAAATCACATATTTTGATCACTTCCAAACTTGAAAAATTTTTTGCTTCAAATTTGATAGACAACCAAAAGTGTCAAGAAATTCCTTTGAAGGTTAAACCTAAGTTTGATGTTGAAGACATGTAATTTATGTGCTCACCTAAGGATTTCCTAACTTATCTTTTTACTCAAGGTGGGATTTCACATTCTCCTTTCCTTATGAAATTCATCCTCAAATTTTAATTACTGCACTAACCTTCGTGGAATAACTGTGAATACTTAGTTCACATGTCATCCTCGACTTCCCAAGTCACCTCCTCACTCAAGTGATTGTTCCATTGTACCTAAACCAAGGCTATTCCTTTAAAATGTAACTTCTTTAGTTGCCTATTTAGTATGGCTACTAGTAACTCTTCAAAAGTTAAATCATCTTGCAACTGTAGGGACTCATGCTGAATCACATGCAATGGATCCAGTTGGTACTTTTGTAGCACTAAAACATGAAACAAAGGATGAACATTAGTGAGATCTGACGAAAGTGCCAATCAATAGGCCATTGCACCAACTTTCTCTAGAATCTCATAAGGTCTAATTTACCTTAAGCTTAGCTTGTCTATCTTGCCAAAGTTGATAATACCTTAGGTTGGAAAAACCCTTAAGAACACAAAGTCACCATCCTTAAACTCCAAATCTCGACGTTTGTGGTTAACATATGACTTTTGATGACTTTCTGCTGTTAATATTCTCTCTCTAATCAACTGAATCATGTCTATGGTTTCTTGAACTATTGTCAATCCAAGTAACTTCCTTTCACTGGCCTTAAACCAACATATGGCTGATCTACATCTTCACCCATATAAAGCCTCAATAAGAGCCATCTGAATATTAGCTTGAAAACTATTATTATAGCTAAACTTAATCAACGACAATTATCTATCCTAAGAAACTTTGAAGTCTACGACATGAGCCCTCAACATTTATTTAATGCCTGAGTTATCCTCTTAGACAGTCTATCTATCTATTGGTGGAATGCATTTCTAAAATTCAACGTGGTTCCCAAAGCCTCTTGCATTTCCTCTAATACCGACTAGTAAACTATGTGCCTCCACTTGACACTATAGTGACTGAAACTCTATGTAATCATACTACCTCATCAATGAATAGTCTAGCATATTGTGAAACTCCATAGTTAGTCCTCACTGGTAATAAATGAGTGCACTTAGTAAGCTTATCAATAATTCCCATATGGAATCATACCCCTCACTTGTATAAGGTAGTTCAGTCACAAAGTCCATAGAAACATGCTCCCACTTCCATTTGGGAATAAGTAAGGGTTGTAATAGTCCAACCAATCTCTGATACTCTGCCTTAACCTGTCGGCACACTAAGCACTTGGCCACACACTCAACCACATCTCTTTTAAGGCCTTTCTACTAATACATTTCCCTCAAGTCATGCTACATCTTTGTGGTGTTTAGATGAGCCATGTAGGCCTCCTCTAAAACCTCCCATCTTAAATCATCTACATTAGGCACATATATTCTAGGTCCATATCTAACTAATCCATTGGTGTCTCCATTGAACATCTATCCTTTCTTCCCATAAGGGTCATCTAATGCCTTTACCACAAAATCATCCTTACTTTTGGCGTTTATGATCTGATCCATCTATATCAATTTCACTCTAAAATGAGCTAATAATGCATCGGTATCACAACCTCAAATCAAGTGCCCATTTCGCCCAAGTCATGCATACATTGCATTAGTGACCTCTTCTCTAGTGATATATGCGCTAAACTTCTTATAGATTTTCGACGCAATGCATTTGCCATCATATTAGCTTTACCAGGATGATACAATATAGTACAGTCATAATCTTTAAGCAATTCCAACCATCTGCGTTGCGTAAGATTAAGATCTCTTTACTTAAAAATGTATTAGAGAAATTTGTGATTCGTGTGAAGGGGATTCAAATCATGCTAAGGTGATCATATGCAACCTAATATTATTAAAATTTTAATCCCCTAAGCCATAGATCACTTCAATTGAAAGTAATCTTGAAAAATCACAAGAAAAAGATTTTGACATACTTGAATGTTTAATGTTTGCTTTCCTTGTTGTAGTCTTCCTTAGCTTTTCATTTTTGACTTTTGTATACCAATAAGGATTTCTCAAAACATAGTAGCACAATTGTCCTACCTCTAATGGTGATCCACATAGTGATTTGCCAAAATCTCTAAATCTCTTCATTAAAAGTGTGTAAATCCCTAAAACCAAAGTTTATTCTAGCAAACACTCAACTTTAAGCTCTTTGTGTTTCTCTCTTTCTGGCTATTATTTTATCTCAAAACATGAGAAAATAAAAAAGGACTCTTTTGTAAGTTCAAGAGGTGGCTGAAGGATTTTTTTATAGAGTGAATTGACTTACTTCATATCCAAGAAAGATTAGAAAATGTCTTGGGCTAATTGTGCTTTTGTTTAATACTCCATCAAATCTTATTTGATTTATCCCAATACCTAATTATATTAAGCCTCTATAAAATCAATTAGAACACATCTAATTGAACTTAAATTAATTTCAACAATTCACCTTATGTGTGTGACCCATTACGTTCCCCACATGTTGGCAATAAATATAAAATTAATTCAATTAAGAACTTATATTTATATTTATTGTTTATGAGTAGCATCTAGCAATACATCATAACCACCCAAATGTTAAGAGAATCAATATGGTTTGACTAACCTTTTAGTGTACAGTATCTTAGTGTAATTCGATCCTTTCATTAGATATTTCAGATAGATACAAAGCTTGGCTCATTGTCTACTTTCTAACTTATTCATATTACTCCTACAGTTTTCATATTAACCTATCAAAATTGCCTTGGCCAAGGACTTTTATTCAATATAAGCCAGAAGTATGGTTTATGCCATACCCAAAAGCACCCTGTTTAGGCATATCATCGCCTCCATACCTATAGAGGTGAAATCAAAGCGTGACAATTACGTTCCTCACATGCTGGCAATAAATATAAATTAACTCAATTAAGAACTTATATTTATATTTATTGTTCATTAGCAGCATCTAGCAATACATCATGACCACCCAAATGTCAAAAGAGTCAATATGGTTTGAATAACCTTTGAATGCATTGTATCTTAGTGTAATTCGATCTTTTCATTAAAAATCTCAGATAAATAGAAAGCTTGGCTCGGTGTCTACTTTCTAATTTATACATATTAGTCTTGCAGCTTTCATATTCACCTATCAAGATTACCTTTGCCAAGTACTTTTAGTCAATATATGCTAGAAGCATGCTTTATGCCACATCGGAAAGCACCCTGTTTAGGCATCTGGTGGCCTCCAAACCCATAGAGGAAAAATTAAAGCGTGACAATTCACATACAAGATAACCTGGTATCACAAGTCTAAGGGTTACTTACATTGCTGACACATGAGAGTATTTCCATAGACACTTGAGTATAATACCAAATGAAACTCTTATAGTGGGTTATGTTCAGTGAACTTGTTTCTTACAAGCACCTACATACTATTCTCGACTATCTCCCATACTTCAACCTATGAGATTAATTGCCTACTTCTAAAGTAAGAAGGCTTAGCATGCTTTGGCCTTTGAGTATTGTTAATGTCCTTATTCTCGACAATACAATGACTAGGAACATATTTAGGAATAAGGTTTTGATGCATAAGAATCTCATAATTATAACCTTTATAATTTCTTTGTAAGGCCATTATGTTTGAAAGACTTTACCTACATAAGTCTTTCATAACTCTATATAAATAAACTCATGGATAAAGAAATATGTCATACACTATATAAAATGTCCATAAGGTATTTAACATGAAATATGACTAATTAATGTAGTGTTTTAGAACCACAAAATCGATTGGCTTGCAGGGCTTACACTAATAATCTCCCATTAGCACTAAAGCTAACCACACATGTATTTAATTCCAAAGCCGTCCAAGCGACAATCATGTCTTTGTTGGGACAAAACCTTAGTGAGAGTGTTAGCTAAGTTGCCCTTCATGGGTACTCTCTCTATATTAATATCACCTTTTCTAATGATCTCCCTGATTAGGTGATAACACCGCAATACATGTTTGGACCGTTAATGAGACTTCAGTTCCTTTCTTGCACAATGGCTCTATTATTGTCATAGTACAAAGATACATGATCAACAATGCTAGAAACCATACGAAGTTCAGTTACGAACTTCTTGATCCAAACTCCCTCTTTCGCTGCCTTGGATACAGATATGTATTTAGCGTCAATTGTAGAATCTACAATGGTTGCTTGCTTGGAACTTTTCTGGCTAATAGCACTGTCGTTTAAGGTAAATATAAACCCACTTTGTGATTTGATGCCATCTTTATCGGCTTGGAATGCAAAATATCCATATCCATTTAACTTGGAGTTCAGCCCCTCCATAGACTAAAAAAATCCTTAGTTCTTCCAAAAAAATCAAAATAAGCCTAATTTTATAGTTAGCATAACTTATCAATTGCATCCCTATGCAACTCCCAAATTAGTTAGTTGTCTAATCATCATATGAATTTCACCTAACCTTGCCTTTAAGATCATGTGGTCAAGTGTGACACATCCAAACCACATAGTTTTAGTTGAGTAAAACCCACCAATACCTCAAACATGCCCATGTAAAAGTTTGACCATGAGTGACTCAACAAGTCTCCAATTGAAAGGGTATCTTAGTTATCTTATTATACAGTGGAAGGCAACTTAATCATGTGAAGCATGAGACTCAATATTTTAATGAGGGATTTTTGTTGTTGCTTTTATTTTGTTATTTAGGTCTCATCGAATTTGGCATGCATAGCATTTATAATATTGCATAAAATAAATCTATCACATGCATACTACTAGGATGATTATGGACTTTTATCTAATCTAATTTCCTTGAGTCATCGAAGGAAATTAGTTGGTCAAATCCTAAGTAATTACATACAAATATCACCATATCTAGTAGTCTTGTAATCTTCATGTCTCCCCGATGCCTTCATCGTTCATTCTTGGAATTTCAAAATTTTTTTCCTAATCTAATCTTATGAATTCTAATTACATATATGTGAAAAAAACTCAAGTTACATTTGAGGGGAGTAAGATGAGAAGATAATTTTACAAATCTTAAATATAATAGAGGAAAGGCAGGGCACACACTCCTTATTTATAAAATAAATGCCAAATGCATTCAACCATAACCATCCATAACACATTATAGTGGTCTA
>NW_018397280.1:420313-424889 GCF_002168275.2 Theobroma umbraticum
CATCCTTATACATTCATAATCATATAATGAACATATAAAATTTATGTTTAATTAAAATTAAAGATCTTATATGTCATTTGGCAATAATATCACTCAACCTTTAAAGATATTAATCGAAATAATTTGATGTCTTAATCCCATTTCAAGTCTTGTGCTAATTTAGAAGTCTTAGTCCTACTCGAATTCAATTGAGCATAGATATAGTAATCTTAAAACTTTTAGGACTTTGAATTTAAATCTAACCCTTATTCTCAATAGGAATCCTAATCATATTAGAAATTTAATATTCACAAGGAATCCTAATCTAAATAGGCTTTCTAATCTTATTAGAAAATTTAATCTCTTTTGTCCTTAATTTTACAATCCTAGTCCAACTAGAATTAGATCTTTTCGACCAAGAGTACTATTTCTTTGCCAATTTGATTTTAGAATCTAATTTGCGACAATCCTAAACTCTTTAGGATATATTCCACTATAGTTCAGAGTCTAAATCCAGGTCATAACCAAATTAGTACATTTCCTAATTATATAGAGAACAATTTGCACAAGCTAGTGCCATTTTATTGAGTCCCCATACCTATCCTATCCCAAATTCTTTGGAGCTCCATCCTCCATTGTTTGCTGTGATTAAGGCACCAATTCTGGGGCATCTCATGGCCCAAACATCTTGCCTAAAATCTCTCAAAACGTTAGCAAATTTGGGGTACAAATATTGATGATTTTGCAAGAGTCTTTATCACACAAGAATACAATTCTAGCAAATAGTTTATGCAGAAACATCATTAGATCACCACTCAAACAAGGTGATTAATTTTGTGAATTTTCAGAGGCTGAGATCATTCTCTTGATCTTCTACCCTCAAAATATCATGCACAAAGTCCTTCTCTAAGTTCCTCAAAAAAATATTCAAAGCAGATCACGTTATGTTGCCAGATTTTTCAAATTTGAAATTTTCTTAAAACAAATCTATAAGATCTTTAAGGTCTTATTAAATATAGATTTTAAATCAATAAATTAAGACTTTAAAGGTCTTTGCACTGAATCGACATATAAACAAAAGCAGCTTTTGTAATCTTCATAAAACTAGATGAAATCAATTAAAAAAGGCCTTGATATAATTGAAGGGGATCCCACATTAGTTCAATCAAATATCCCAGATATATCATAAAGCATGGCTCAATGTCTACTTATAACATTCCACATTAGTTCTCATAATTCATGACTAACCTTATGAATTTAGGAAACTAACTTTTCCTCAAAGTTATCATGCTTTGGCCAAAAACTTTATACAAGTTAATCAGGAATTGAGAACAAGTAAGATACATCCCTTCATATCACTTGGGCTGATGAGTCCTCTCTTGACCACCAATCACCTTCGCATGCTTCATGGCATACCAAAAACACCTTCTTTAGGCATCTGGTTGCCTCTAGATCGGTAGAGGTGAAATCAAAATATGTCATTCCCCATACAAGATGACCTAGTGTCTCAAGTCCAAGGACTAGTTGCACGACTATCATATGAGAACATATTCCATAGACACTTGAGTGAAATACCAAGTGGAGTTCTCATAGTGGGTCATGTTTAGTGAAGTTGTTCTTTAACAAGCACCTGCATGTTACCCTCAAGTATCCCATATACTTCAGTCTATGAGATCGATTGCTTACTTTCCAAGTAAGGAGGCTTAACATGCACCAGTCTTCAAGCATTGTCAATGCCCTGCATTGATAATACAATTTTAAGAACAATTTTAGGAACATGGCTTTAATGTATAGTAATCTCATAATTATAACAACTTTACAATTTTCTTGCAAGGACTTTATGCTCCATGGGTTTCATCTAATTAATATTTAATAACTCTTTATTATTGTACTAACATGAAGGAAAACCTCTATCACATACAGTTACGCAATTAAGGTTGCATTAAGTATGCATTAAATGACAATCTGTATTCCTTGACCAATTCAATTGGCTGAAGGACATTTACGAGCATTATCCCTGGCACATAATTCATACAAATGTTTATAGGGCCATACATTGGCCATCCAAGATGGGTTTGTACATAACAACCCTTACATAAGTTTGTATGGCATATCATGCTTACATACATAACCACAACAGAAGACTTCAACTGTAACGACTGCTCCTTGATTGCTACCAACATCCAAGTCTCGTGGGAGAACCCACCAAGTCTCGAACAATCCTTACTTAAAACGTTAGTTATTACTTCATATTCATGCCATCAATCTAAGAAAATTTCTTTCAAACATAAAACTCTTTGTAATAAGAATTGAACAATAATCTTTATAAATTGACTAAACCTTTATTCCATATAATGGTAAAATTAATACATCAAGACTTATACTTCCTAAATGTACATTTGTATTGACACTATTGTCTAATTTCATAACAAATTACACTATGACAACTCGACCTCTAACAGCGGTGCAACTCGGAATAAAGTGCTATAAGATGCCTTTACTTATCTACAGTGGACTAAAAATGTCGATGACTACACGCTAGGTTGATCACTATCTACAAAAGGGAAATAAGGGGGTGAGTCTCACAAACTCAGTGATCATCGGCTCTATGAGCAGGGCGTAGATGGAAAACAAGCATAAGGCAGATATATTTGAATAATAAAACCGAAATAAGTATGGCAATCTTAGAAAAATCAAATCACTCGTAAAGTGTTTGTGCCTTATAAAAATGAAGCTATGAAATCATCATTACAATATTTCACTTGGCAAAACGGTGCCAAAAATAAATGTAACGAAACCAAGTTCAAACATCAAAAACATTGCTTGCCATAAAAACATGAATAATAATATAAAGTATGCACGCTCCCAAAATGTGTGGCATGTAAAGAAATCAAATTGTACGGCCACGTAAAACATATCATGTTCATCAAGTAAGCACTGAAACTTTTATTCAAACCAAGGGAGCTACAAAGAAATCTCAACTCTCTATCATGAAAAAGAGTATGCATCTAAAACTCACAAGGCTTTTGAGTAGGTAGATATCATAATCACCCATGGACCCAATTTCACGTAATAACATCCAGGAGCTCTACTCTTTCGGATCCCCATAGCCATAGCAGTCTCAACGATGTTAACTAACACTGGAGAAATCAAGTAGTCGCAACGGCGAATATCACTTACAGCCTAGCCACATATAAGAACTCGTGACCTTGCCATGAATATGATAGACTATGGCCCTAACCCTGTCTAACATCCTGTTGGCAACTCAAAGGTTCTCTAGCTAGAGATCACTTGTGCATAAAGGTCACACTTAACCAAAGTGACAACCAGCCTAGTCTCGACGCTCTCGGTTTATCAAAGCCATTTTCAAAACCAAATCTAGGTTGTCCAAGAATTTTGCTTTAAATCATTTAAAAACAATGTTCAACAACTTTGCAAATAGCTTTACGCATTAAAAGGCATGGTGTATATATTTGTATAAAAAAATCTAACTAAAATCGACGCTCAAAACTTGCATTTTAAATCATTTAACAGATGCATTTAGCTATTCATATCACACAAAAAGACAAGACACAGATTTTGATGCAAACAATGTAAAAAGGTTTGTTTCCTGGTTTCTAAAACTTTTTACATATATAGCTTATCTATAGATATGACCAAATCACTTTAAAAACACTTGCATCCAAAATTTCCTATTATTTTTACCAGCTCATGCATTCCATAATAGCAAATCTAAATTATTGTAAATCTGCTTTAAAAATGGTTTATCAAGGCTAACAGCTCATGCAATCCACAAATGCACTTAAGGAAAACTGACAATGTTTATTAATGTAAATCAACATATAGTACGAAGATTTCAATAACAGAACCCCCTACTCACCTCTTAATGGCGGGATATCACTTTGCCACTTATCCAGTTACGTTTCCTCCTTTATTTAATCACTACGACAATCCTTTTTCGATTGCACACTTCCTAGTAATAAACCAAGCTTATTGTACTTAGTATTGATCATTCTCATTTTCCTTTCTTAGTCATACATTCATCATCATTTTTATAGCTTACATTATGCTAGAATATCTTTTTTTTCCCACTTAATCTTTACTCATTCATATACATTTTGACATACTTTTACTAATGGAATTCATATCTCTTACTTGTGTAATTGTTTACGTTATGTGTATTGGCAACTTGATTATATCATTAAGTGCCTATTTCAACCTTTCTAAGCAATTTTCATCTAAATGCATCTTATATGGCAGCAACAATCATTCCCAATTTACTCAATTATTTGTAGGTTCACATGCATCATAATTTATCTACTTTCAATTCTTTATTTCTCAATCCACCATTCACATTATTTCTCCTTATTCTTCCAAATAACATACCAAGCAAACTCAATATTTCTAAATAGCTCATGGATGTTAGATTATTTCAACATACCATCATTAGACATGACATCAATTTCATTCATCTGATATCAATATTTTTAACATTTTTAAATCTTTCACAACAGCACATATCACCATTTCCATTCATTTCTTTCTTGACTCTCAACTATCATACTTGTTTCCTAACCATACTCAAAACATCTTACCA
>NW_018397280.1:425270-426668 GCF_002168275.2 Theobroma umbraticum
GAGTGTTGGAGACTCCTTGATTGCTAGAATAGCAAAAAGCTACAAAATGAAGGAGGAAACCTCACGGTTTGTCTTGATCTTGTGCAAATCGAGCCATTCCTTCCTTTCTCTTTTTTCTTTCTCTTCATTTCTTCCTCTCGGGTCCTGGGATTCGACCTCATGCTCAAACATGGAAAATAATCAAAAATTAAAATATAACGCAGCAGAAAAATAGAAATAATATTTATAATCAGAGAAACAGTAGAATCCTACAAGATCAATGTTTGTGTTTTTCATGTAACTTTCAAATAAATTATGAACACTCATAGGTTTAAGAGTTACATACCTTGCTCTAGATATCGTAATCAAAAGCCAATTAAATCCAAAAATAATTCCTTCTTCACTTTTAGAATTTGTCAAATTTTCAGCCACCTAAGTGTTTAGCCCTTACAGTAATCCACATAGTAACTGAATAAGACCTTCTCAAAGGTAGGATTTTACTTGTGCTAGCAAGTTCTGTTTCTAAGACAAAAGGACCAAAATTCTTGCCGAATTTAATTTTTGTCAGACAAAGAAAACTATTTTTTTTTCTTATTTTATGAAACGTCTGAAAAGTGGTTGTGGGATTCATATTTTTAGTTTGCTAATATAACATATTTATAAAGCCAAATTAATTTGTAACCCTAAACAATAGTTGTATTTTAATTTAATTAAGTCTCTAAGAACTTAATTAATTTCCCACTTTATTTTGGTCTCTTTCAATTAAGTCCAACTTAATTAAATTATCCTTATTTAATCCCAATCATGTCACTTAATGTGTGTGACCCATTAGGCTTCTAACAGATTGGCAATAAATATAAATTATAATCAAATATTAATTTGATAAATAATTTATATTTATAGATCATGAGCAGCATCTAGCAATACATCATGACCACCTAAATGTTAGAGACTCAATTAAAGAGTTTGGCAAAGCCCTTCAGTGATAAGCCTTTGAATGTAATATGCTCCTTCCATGAAATATCCCAGATATGTCATTTAGCATGGCTCGGTGTCTACTTACGAGATTTCATATTAGTTCTCATAATTCATGACTAATCTTATGAATTTAGGAAACTAATTTTCCTCAATTCATCATGCTTTGGCCAAAGACTTCATACAAGTTAATCAAGAATTGAGAACAAGTGAGATACATCCCCTTATATCACTTGGGGTGATGAATCCTCTCTTGACCACTCATTCACATTGGCATGCTTAATGGCATACCCAAAAACACCCTATTTAGGCGTTTGGTTGCTTCCAAACCCGTAAGGGTGAAATTACAGTATGTCATTCCCCATACAAGATGACCTGGTGTCTCAAGTCGAAGGACTAGTTGCACGACTATCAAATGAGAACATTTTTCATAGACACTTGAGT
>NW_018397280.1:426678-426900 GCF_002168275.2 Theobroma umbraticum
ATGGAATTCTCATAGTGGGTCATGTTTAGTGAACTTATTTTTTAACAAGCACCTACATGTTATCCTCATGTATCGCATACACTTCAATCTATGAGATCGATTACTTACTTCCCAAGTAAAGAGGCTTAAAATGTACTAGCCTTTGAGCATTGTCAATGCCCTGTCTTAACAATACAATGACTAGGAACGATTTTAGGAACATGGCTTTGATGCATAGTGATC
>NW_018397280.1:427170-449633 GCF_002168275.2 Theobroma umbraticum
TATTCCTTGACCAATCTAATTGGCTCAAGGGCATATACCAACATCTGGTGGAATCCTTTCAAACTTCTTTTCCTCTCTTTTCTTCTCCAATAACTGGCCCTCAAATCTCTCCACAATCCTCTTAACCTTTCTCCTTTACTCTTGAAACTTAACATTTATATAGCCACCCATTGGGCCAATCACATTTCATGCACAAATTTTTTCTTTGTTTTCATTTGGCCACCCTCATAAACTAATCAAAATACATATATTTTTATTCCTTTTATTTTATTTGTCCACCTTGCCATCCAATGGTGCTTCATGCACCAATTTCTTCCCTTGTCCATTGGTCCAATATTTATCCTCACTATACCTTCCCATTTAATTTTCCTTTTATTATTTATTTCATTCACCACTTTATTCCTCCAATCACCTTTCATGCACAAACTTATTTTATATTTTATTGAGTCATTCTTCAAACCATTCAAGACACGTGTATCTATATCCCCATTTCCTCATTTGGCCACTTAATGCACCAAACCCTTTTCATGCAAATAAGTTTAAGCCTATCCTTCCTTTTTACTTCACATGATAGGGGCCCTACATGTTCCCCACTAACTTCCTTTTTTTGCATACCATCATTTGCATGTAATAGTAAATTTTACATGCACATCTTATTATCTCACATAATCTAACTTTCTTTAGTTAGTTAATGTCCACTTAGCTTCAAATATTGTAATTGCACATAATTCCTTAACTTTTCTTTATTTACCATTTGTCCCACCAAACTTTTCATTCTTGCAATTTGGTCTTTCAATCATTTCTCTTAAATTTCAATTTCTTTCTATCTTTCTTCCCTTACATGTGTGCAAATAAAATATCAATTTTGCACTTCACCGAAATGTCACCATAATATTTAAATATATACTTACCCGCTCATTTTTTGGTTAATAAAGGCACTTGAGTCCCGCTTACGTCATTTTTCTTCGCAATTCATTCTTATTTCTTCTCGTCCATTTAGATTAGTCATATACTCCTTCTTCATGACTAATTTCAACTGTAAATAGAATATTAATATTTTAATTTTTTTTATTTATAAAATATTATTTTATTTCAAAATCCTTCACTTGACTTCTCGGGTTCCAAAATGTATAACTTGTCCCTGTTCACTTCCGAATTGCATTTTTATCTCTCTAATTCACCCTCGATAAAATATTATCATTTTATTATCATGTCTTTGCATATGAAATATTTTATTTTAAAATATTCCTTTCGCCTATCACTGCCTTTTCACACTTAAATTTACGTCCATCAACCCTCTATCTCGTCGATGAGATCATATTGTCTCTTATACGAGGGTACAGGCTATTACATCAATTGACTCAGGGGAGTGACCAACACGTAACTAGAACCTACATGATGCCAAAATTGGTCTTTCTATAGATAACCCTTGCCATGCACTTTCGTGGTCTATTTATCTACACATGTCACACAAATGGGTGAATACTATGATACTTAGTGAGTGGCGCAGATAAAGAAAATCTTATATAAATATTGCAGTCTCGATGAAACACATAATCCAACAAACATATCTAAAGGTAGGTCATATCATTATCCTTAAATCTACAATATGAGGGCATATCATCATCCTCGATGTCTTTTAAGGTCATCATACATATCATTAGGCTTACCTTCGAAGCTGATCAAAGTTATTCGGACTATTCTCCATGGCACACTCTAGTTGCTAGAGTATCACATCAGAATCATATCATATTTATTTAAGCCTCTCATAGCTACCTCACGTCACAAACGAATCGAGTCAATGAGTGGTTCTCCCCTAGACATAGTCAAATCATTCTCGGTGGCCAATTGGTAGAAAATTAAATCATACTTAAGGCAAAGTCGCTGACAGATAACAAATCACACTAGTGCCAAAGCAACAGGCAAAAAACAAATTATGCACAACGTCGAAGTAGCTGATCGAGAATCAAATCATCAACTAGAGTAATTTCTCGACGGCCACCATCACCCGGAGCATTCTCAAATGAGTTGCATCAAAGCACTACAGGCGAGACTAATACCACCGTCCTTACTTACCACCATCCTTGTAGGCACACACTGTCATAAGGGATTGAAACTCCACTCATCCATAAATCAGATCAATATCTAGAATTCATCACTCAAACGAAAACACAAATCTTGAAATAAAGCCTTCATGCCTCTATCAATCAAATTTTCTTTATCGAACATTCACTCATATTTATCGAGCTTCAATCATCTTTAAGCTTAGATAGGTTCTAAGTACCTTTAAATCTCCAATGCATTATTGGATCAAATTCTCTTAACGTATCCTTTGCCAAGGGAAATCTACTCCTAGGGTTCATGATAGCCTTTAGACATCCTAGTTTAGCACATACAGCATAAGCCACCCATGTGGCTTACATCAGAACACACAAATTCCCATTCCTTAGTTTCGTTCTCTAGCCTAGGTACTTGCATCTAGGCAATCATATATATACATATATAACCACACATATATTCTAATACCATGGCAGCACCTTCATCAAGGCATCATGCATCACATGCATTTTAATTTGAACCCACTCACAGTGACAAATTGGAGGTAATGGCATTGCTGAGCTCAACTTTGGCCTCCAATCATCCTCTAGCTGACTAGTGTGTCAAATTACTTCTTTTCTTCCTTAGAACACATCAAAACATTCAATTGTTACTTAAATCCTAGTTTTTGATAAATGTTAGCTTTTCCAAAATTAACCAAATCTTAGCAATCCAACTATTTAAGCTTAAATCCTTCATTAGTGAGCTAAACCCATACCTTAGAAGTTGGGTTGCATGAGTGAGAGCTTCAAATTCTCCAATCTATGCCAAAAAGGGAAAATTACCAAATCTAGACAAAAACTGAATTTTGAAGTTTTGAACCAGTTAAATTAAAAAAAATCAATAAAAACATTAAATTTGACCTCTAGGATGGTTTCTTAAGTTTCGAATAGACTTAAATGGCTCTAAAAATCATTTTGGGGGTTAGGATTTTAGGTTTTCTAAGAAAAGAAGGAGAAGTAAAGAGCTGAGAGTGAGATAGGGCAGAAATGGCCATAAACACTTTTTTATTTTTATCTTTCCTCAATGATGTATCATTACATTTAGCAATGTATCGATACATTTGCTCATATTTTGACTAAATGTATCAGTATGCCGAGGTAATGTGTCGATACTTGTTCATCAAATTTTCAAATCTATCGATACATCCTTAAATGCATCAATGGAATTCCTTCAAAACACCTTATATTGTTCTTTTTGCCAAGAATGTATCGATACATAAGCGGATGTTTTGATACATCTTCTATTGGAGGTAGTTTTAAGCTTCCAAAACTTCCAAAAATCCAAGTTTACACCCTACAATCATTCCCTGCTAATAGCACACCTCAAATCATTCATTTAACTAAATCCCATACACATATTTAGAAACAAAACATTAAACTTTGATCAAAATCTCAAACTATGGGATTTATCACAAAATATACCTAAGTGGTCATTTATCTACATATATATCGTCAAACACTTAGCATATATAACATATCATCAATAAACTTTCTTTGCATCAGAAATTGAGGGTGTTATAGGTTGGTTGCTAGTCAAAGGTCCAAATTTATCTAGGAGTCTCTATTGAGATGTTGTAAACATACTTATAATAATTAATTCTCTATATGTTTATGTAAATTAATTAAGGTAGGTTCACTAAGCTTATGATCTAAATTTGGCTGCATCAAGTATTTAGGTATATTTTTATCCTAAATGCTAATCAAATCACCGAAACTCTAGATGAGTTGAACACATGCTATTCAAACCCTTGGTCTATTCTAAATCCTCTTTGTCAAGTTGCATTTAGAGACCCAACTCAATCTAATTGTTGATCAAGCAATTAGAAGCAATAAGCATAAATTTGAAATAAGCAACATAATACCCATTAATAATAATGAAAAGAAAGTTAAAATATCCACACTACATTAAGAGCTCAACCACAATCCTAGAAAAGATATTTAGCTCATCATATTTATAGCAAAGGTCAATATTCTAAAACAATAAGTCATTTTTACAACAAAAGGTATAGAAAGAAAGAGAAAACTAGTAAGAGAATGAGTTACTGCAACTAATGAAACCCCAATCTTCTTTGATTTCTCCTGTTTTCTTCTTTTGTAGAAAACTCTCTTCTTTTCTATTAAAGGTTACTCTAATCTTTCCTTTTTCACTCTAAAAAGGCCATATTTAAACCCCACCAAATAGCCCTCTAATTTAAAAGATCAATAGGTGCAAATTCTGTAGGTTACGTGTCAACTTCTGGCATTGAAACCATTACTTTGATATTGCTTGGTTAGCTAAGGAGGCATTGCAATGTTAGGAGCATGGCATCGTAGCACCATGCTTGCTATGTTATGCTTGGCTTGGCTAAACAGAAGTAGCATTGCGGCACTTAGTGCATGGCATCATATTGTCGTACTTGTTATGCTAGTGCTCTGTTCTTTCTAGCTTCAGTGTTGTCCCTACTGTAGTTTAGTCACTTCCCACATGATTTTGGCCAAGATCTGATCAAAACTAGTTGAAGTGAGAAACATAAAAGTTGTAGAACTTTTTCCAATCATAACAATCGGGCTTCTGTAGCTTGAGTTATGCTTAAGACACCACAACATATTCTACACACATCTACACCTATCTATCTTTGCATGATTCATTGCGGCTTCAGCTTTTTTCATTTTTAGACCTTCAAAATAAGGAACCAAATCAATAGAAACTAAAATTAAGCATTTTAATATACAAATGAACTAAAATAACTAAAATGAAATTAACTCAATATGTTTTTATTAAATTAAAAAAAACAACTAAAACAAATGAAAACCATACTTAAAACTCGAGAACATAGCCATTTTAATACTTAAAATGTGACAAGATAACTCTATGTAATAATGATATCAATGGTGTAGTCTCACCTATGATTCCTGCCTATAGTGCTATAATGCCATCCATTGGGAGATCACTTCGGATGATAACTATGTTTATGATGCCACCCGTTTGAGAGTTTTTTGGGCGATGCCATCCATTGGGAGATTACTCTAAATGACGACTCTAATTCTTTTCTTGTTGCCTCGACACGCGTGTGATTTGATTTTCCACAACTGGCTTAGCCCTAAGCATGATTTGACTTTACTGGTTGGCCACCATGTGTGATTTGATGATGTCTGGGGAAGGACCAATCTATGAATGTG
Organism: Theobroma umbraticum; assembly: GCF_002168275.2. Classification (NCBI taxonomy): domain Eukaryota; kingdom Viridiplantae; phylum Streptophyta; class Magnoliopsida; order Malvales; family Malvaceae; genus Theobroma; species Theobroma umbraticum. The sequence goes on from NW_018397280.1 coordinate 432,429, forward strand.
ATTTGAATATGTGAGTGATATGACATAGCCCTGGATAGGCTTAAATAAATTTGATTTAAATTTGAAATGATACTCTAGCAAATATGGTATTTCCATGGAGAATAACTTTGAATGACTTGAAGGATAAGCTTAGTGTTATACACTACTTGTGGAGACTCCTTACGGATGATTGATATACCCTTAACATTAGAGATGGGTCTTAGAATATTTGGTTGCACTGATAGTGCATTAAATATATATTTGTCTAATATATAAGTTTGATTTATATGTACTCCTCACTGAGTATTAAATGACTCACCCATTTATTATACCACGTGTCGATAAATAGGCCAGAAGACTATGTGGCAAGGGTCGTCCATTGACAGATCAATTTTGGCTTATAGTAGGTCCTCGTCTTGACATGTCCACTTCACTGAGTCTGTCATGAGCTTCCACCTTTGGAGTTTTGTTTAGCTATTGTGTATACAAGCACAACATGCCATTTGAATTTCTGTTAAAGGTTGTAAAGAACAAACCCCTTTGATTGCCAATGTATGGCTTTATGGATAATGTATTAAATATTGTGTAATACTTATGTGCCAAGGGGCAATGTTTTCGTATTTGAATTTAAATATTATATGACTATGCAGATTTGCAAAGCCTTGGCTACGTGCGTATGATTTGAAATTTTAAGGCTTGCTCAAGTCTCACAGGCTTTATTTGTCAGACTTGTTAACTAGTCATAGACCCCCAAGTTTGGGTCATGACAACTATATTGTCATTAGCCGTCAATTGAGTTATGTCATATACGAAAAAGAATTTCTAGCTCTAGCTTTTGCATTTAATAAATTTCAGTCTTAGCTAATTGGCTCAAAACTTGTTGTTTATACTGAGCATGCAGATTTGAAATATCTTTTAGCTAAGAAGGATGCCAAACCAAGACTACTTAGATGGATCCTCCACCTTCAAAAGTTCAATGTGGAAACTAAAGATAAGAAGGGGATGAAAAACCTAATGGTTGACCACCTTTCAAGGCTACATAAATAGAATGAGAAAGATAAGGAAATTAATGAAGGTTTTTCGAAGGAGAAAATAATTTCTATTAGTTCATTCCCTTGTATTGCATCAATTTTTAAGTCTCCTTGATTTGCTAATTTTCTTAATTTTCTTGTAGGAAATTACATTTCATAGCACTTCATATATCAACAGAAGTAAAAGTTTCTCTCGAATGTGAAGCACTACTTTTGAGGGGATCCATATCTATATAAAATTTGTGTAGACCAAGTGAATAGGAGATATGTGCCATAAGAAGAGTTTTAAGGCATTCTAAGCCATTGCCATGATAGAGAAGCCAGTACACATTTTGGAGCAAACCAAACCGCAACCAAGGTACTCTAATTGGGCTTCTATTGGTTAGCCCTCTTCAAGGATGCTCATGCCTATGTTTCTACTTGTGATAGGTGTCAACGAACTAGTAACATCTCAAGAAGGAATGAAATGTCCTTAAATAATATTTTTTGTTGTGAAATTTTTTGTCATTATTGTATTGATTTCATGGGACCGTATCGCTCTTCCTTTGCTAATGAGTATATTCTAGCTATGGTTGACTATGTTTCTAAGCAGGCAAAAGTTGTTGCAACACGAACAAATGATGCCAAGTAGTGTTTAAATTCCTAAAGAAGAACATCTTCACATGATTTGGGACTCCTAAAGTAATTATTAGTGATGGTGCAAAACACTTTTGTAACCAATTCAAAGCTTTGTTGAGGAAATATGCAGTTACTCATAAAGTAGAAATCCTTACCATGCATAAACAAATGGTCAAGTAAAAGTTTCAAACAAAGAATAGAAAAGAATTTTAGATAAAGCAATGAATACCTCTAGGAAAGATTGGTCACTTAAGTTAGATGATGCTATGTGGGCCTATAGAACAACTTATAAGACACCAATAGGAATTTCACCTTATAGGCTTGTTGTTGGAAAAGCATGTCATCTTCTTATAGAACTTAAGCATAATGCATATTAGGCTATTAAATTCTTAAATTTTAATGAAAGCTATAGGTGAAAAATGCTTGCTGTAGGTGGATGAGTGAAAGGAATTTTGACTAGGGGCATATGAGAATGCAAAAATGTGCAAAGAACAAACAAAGAAGTGGCATAATAAGAATATTTGCAAGAAGGAATTTGCTCCGAAATAGTTAGTTCTTCTCTACAATAGTTGGCTTTGCCTTTTTCTAGGAAAGCTTAAGTCACAATGGACAACACCATACACAGTTGTGAATATTTGTCCTTGCAATGCCATTGAAATCCAACATCAAAGAACTAATGAAAAATTCAATGACAATAGGCAGCGATTGATGCACTATATTATGGGGGTGTTTGATCCACAAAATACCACCACCTTGTTGCAATATCCATGATTCGAAGAGTCAAGCTAAAAACTATAAATTAGAATTACAACTTTTCTTCTTCATTTATTTTTTTATTTGATTTTTATTTTGTGTGCACATTTGGATTGCTAATTTATTGTTTAGTTTTGTAGCATTTGAGTTTTTTTCTCCTCTTTTCTGTTTAGGTTTGAATCTAAGTTTAAGGGTAAAATTTTGGCAAAGTAAAGAAGTGTGGAGCTTGGCCAAAGTCTTTGAAAAATAAAGGGAGCTTTTTTATATTTTCTTTTATGATTTTTATACATTGAAGACGACGCTAGCTTTAAGTTTGGGGGTAAGGAAATTTGAGAAATTTTGAATTTATTTTAGATCCTCTACATTTTTATTCAAACAAATTTAGTTGCATGCTCTAGCTATTATGTGATTTTGCGGAATTTGTTTTGATTGAGATAGGATGTGATTTAGAGGAGAGGAATGATGTTGATCTAGTTTGATGATTTATTCTTATGTTAGTTCTTTATTTTCCTTGAATCTTGATATCCTTTGAGAACATAGCCATGATTTAGTTGATTGTTTTGCAACTTAGAGAAAATTTATGTGAGTTATTTGGCATGACATAATCTCATCTTTAGGAGCTTTAAAACCTATTTGATGATCTTTTGAGACTAAATCTTAGACAACACGTTGAGCTTGGACATGATTTAGGCTATCTTCAAATTGTTTGAGCCTTTGAAGCCTACCATGAGCAGTAAATCACTAGTCACCCTATTGAGCCTTTAGAAAATCAGGACTCATATTAAGATTGAGTCATGCTTTCTTTCTAGCCACATTGACCTACCTTTTTATAGCTCAAAAAATAGTTAAATACCCATCCAAGGGAACTTGTAAAAATAATAATAGCATAAAGAAATGGAGAGTGAAAAAGAAAAAGAAAGAAAGGTTTGATCATTAAAGCGCAACCTACAAGAATTAAAATAAAAAATAAAAAACTATAAGGTTTGGGGGTTGGGAGAAAAAGAAGTTAAAAATGAGTTGGAAGAGCTTAAGAGTTAAGGTTTTACCTTGCAAATGTGGCTAAGGGTTGCAAACCCTAAAAAAATATGGTATGTTTATAAGCTAAGGTGTGGAAATATGTTTTTACCCTTTTTATGTTTCTGAAATCAATGAAATGTATTGATACATTGGCCCATGGAGAAAATGTATCGATATATTATGAACATGTATCAATACATGTTGATCAGAAATCCTTTTTGGACTAAATGTATTGATACATCATCATGTATCGATACATTTGAGACAGAATGTAGTTTTTGAGACAATTTACTTATAAAACTTGGCTAGCTTATTTACATTAAATATGATTTAAGTAAATCTCCTCATTTTTACTTCTTTCCTTTTTACTTTACATTTGCTTAAGATATTTAATGTAAACAAGAAAAGAACCCCCCATTTGGATTCAATGAAAATATCAACAAAATCAAAATCCATAAGAATCAAAATCTAAATTTTAGTTTCAAGAACAAAATGGAAAAAGTTCTACTGAAATTAAATTTCAGGCTCCCATTTACCATAGCAAATGTACTCCAAAAATTATGAAAAAATCTTTTTTGGTCATCTAAAAATGATGGGAATTGTTATCACCATTTTTTATTTCCAAAACATTATGGTATAAAAATTACATATTTTTGGTCCTTGCAAACTTAGAAAATTTTTTGCTTCAAAATGATGTACAACTAAAAGTGTCAATGAATTCTTTTGAAAGTTAAAACTAAGTTTGATATTCAAACTATGTAATTTATATGCTCACCTCAAGGTTTCCTAACTTATCCTTTTACTCAAGATACGAAAATTTCACTCGCATATCATCCTCAGCTTCCCAAGTCACTTCCTCGCTTGAGTGATTGTGCCATTGTACCTTAATCGAGTCTATCTTTTTACACCATAAGTTCTTCATTTGCCCATCTAGTATAGCTACCGATTCCTCCTTGTAACTCAAATCATCTCCCAACAGTAGGGACTCATATTGTATAGCATGAGAAGGATCTAGTTGGTACTTTCGTAGTTTCAAAACATGAAACATTGGATGAACACTACCGAGATCTGACAGAAGTGCTAGTCGATAAGCCACAGCACCAACTCTCCCTAGAATCTTGAAAAGTCCAATATACCTTTGGCTTAGCTTGCCATTCTTCCCAAACCTCATAATGCCTTTGATTGGTGAAACCCTTAAGAACTCATGGTCACCAACCTTAAACTCCAACTCTTAATGTCTATGGTCAACATATGACTTTTGGTGACTCTATGCAATTAACATCCTTGCCTTAATCATTTATATCTTGCCAGTGGTCTCTTGAACCAATTCTGGTCCAAGTAACTTTCACTCACCAACCTCAAACCAACATATGGGTGGTCTACATCTCCGTCAGTACAAAGCCTCACAAGGCACCATTTGAATGCTGCCTTGAATACTGTTATTATAGGCAAACTCAATCAATGGAAAGTGTCAGTAACAAACAACTCCACAGTTTACGACACAAGCCCTTCATATATCCTCGAGTGTCTAAATGGTTTTCTCATATTGTCCATCTGTTTATGGGTGGAAAACAATATTAAAATTCAACTTGGTTCCCAAAACCTCCAATACTTTCCCCCAAAATAGACTAGTAAATTGTGCGCCTTTATCTGACACTATAGTGACCGAAACTCCATGCAATCACACTATCTCATTAATGTATAAGCTAGCATCCTATGCCACTTCATAGGAGGTTCTCACTGGTAGGAAATGTGTGAACTTTGTCAGTCTATCTAGAATCACCCAAACATAGTCGTACCCCTTAGTCGTGCGGGGTAGTCCAGTCACAAAATCCATAGAGATATGCTGCCATTTCCACTTGGGAACAAGTGAAAGCTATAATAATTCAACAAGTATCAGATGCTCTGCATTAACCTATTGGCACATTAAGCATTTGACGACAGACTCGATCACATCTCTCTTAAGGCCTTTCCATTAGTACATTTCCTTCAAGTCAAGGCACATTTTTGCAATGACCGCACCTCGATTGCTACTAGCATCCAAGTATTGTGAAAGAACCTGCCAAGTCCCACACAAGCCTCAATTGAAACTTTTATTAATATCTTATATTCATTCCACCAATTTATGTAATCGCTTTGAACTGTATAACCCTTAGTAATATACTTAAAATGAAAAGTCAAATAATTTGACTAAACTTTTATTCCACATAATTGTAAAAATACATCAAGGTTCATAATTTTTGAATTAAATACTTTCACTCTTAGACCAATGACTATTTACAAACAAATACACTATCATCGACTCGACCTCTAGTGGTGGAGCGACTCGAAATAAAGTACTACGACATGGCTTTACTTATTCACGATGGACTATATGTGCCGATGAATACACACTTGGTTGATTACTTATCTGAAAAAAAAGGAGATAAAGTGTTGAGTTTCATAGACTCAGTGATCATCAGCTCCAAGGCAAAAGTGTAGTGGGAAAAAGCTTAGAACAGATAATTTGAAGGATAAAACCAGAGTATAAAATAACAAATAGCAAATAAGGTATTTGTGCCTTGTAAAAATAATGTGTTGCTCCCATTTGGTGAATAGTGCTAAATATTTTTGCACAACCCTTAAGCGCTTAAATAGCATTTAATCAACTGGATGAAAAGAAAGACCAAAACTTGTTAAAATTACAAGACACCAAGTAAGGAAGGGTAAGAGAAGTGGAAAATATAAAAGTATTTATAGTGGTTCGGTCCCCTTGACCTACATCCATTACCTTGATCTCCAATCATGGGGTTTTAACCCAACTTCACTAAACCAATGAAATTAACAACTTCCACCAAGCTTTTACAAGGTGAGCTTCTAACCTAAGCTCCAATCCCTTACAACAAGCAAGCTTTAAATTGCTTCCCACAGTTTAATTTCCCAAGAAAAAGAAGAACAAGTAAGTACCTTTACAAGTCCAAATAGACTATAATCAAGCTCAAACACTTTATCTTGTTTTAGAATGAAAAACGAGTGTTTTTGGTGAATAATTTTTGGCTTTTTGCTCAAAATAGCTCTTTTCCCTTGAAATCTTCAACTCTTTCCTTTCTTTAACCATTAGAGCTTCCTTTTATACCTAAGGAGTCAGATTTTTCTATTGAAAATAGTTTCTAGCCATTAGGAACAACTCTGATGCACTTATAGTCATTATTTTTGTCTTCTAGTGTTTAAATTCAAAAAAAGAGACAAACTTCAACTAATCGATTATAGGTAGCTCTAAGCAATTATAGCTTCTCTGTCTTGTACTGCCCTACTACTATGTTCTCTACTCTAATCGATTACAAGAGGCTTTAACTGATTAAGAGTTATCTATCTTCAGACTTCTCTTTTCTAGTAAACTTCCTTTAATTGGTTATGGTAGGCTCTAATTGATTACAAACTATTTATTTTCACTTTTCTACACAATAGTCTTCCTCTAATTGATCAGCACTTCCCTTAACTGATTGAGGCTTTACTTCTTTCAACCATAATTGATTAAAATCAACTTTAATTGACTAAAAGATCTTTGAATTCTGAACTTCTATATTTTGACTTTTTTCAATGGTCAACAATATTTTCAAACTTGTTTTTGATGCTTTAAGATTCTACAACCTTATGCTCTAACCGATTAACTAGACCTTGTAACTGATCAGCATATTTCTGTTTTGCTTTAACTTATCACATAGCAATGCCTTAGCTGATTAAGGTCCCTTGATAATCAGTTACTACGGTTCTGGTTTTGTTTATTACTTGCTCTTTCCTTCTTAACTAATTAACTCTTCATTAAACTTAGTAAACTCCTTGACCTACCTTTAATTAACAACTTTGTTAGGGGTATAAAATTAAATCCTGTGCACTTAAATAGTGAACTCAGACATTAATGAATGAGGAATGTTTGGTTATCATAAAAAACATATGAAGTCAACATTCTCCCTTTTTTTTTTGATTCCAAAACACTCCAAGATTAAGAGTGTAATGTTTGTAAATGAAAAAAAATATTTTGCGTAGTTTTGAGGATTGCTACTCTTGAGTATGTGCTTGCCCTAAATATATGATCTAATAAAATTATCTAACATAAGGCCATCCAAACACAAGAGCATATATACATATATGTATGTATTTATTCGATGTTCAACCATTTAGTAAAGTAAAACATATAATTTCAACATTCAGCACAACATAACGATATAAGCATTGCTCAGTGCACTAAACCATCATAAACATATAAACCTCATAAAACATATAAACCTCACAAACTTTGATAACATTGCTGAGCACAATATAAGCCACATAACATTGTTCATCACAAACTAGAAAACATACCAAGACAAAGACAATAAAAGCATATATAAAGATTGAGTTCATCGTTCCTATCATCTCTACCTCCTGATCATACTTTCTTATTTTCCTACATTAAACTTTCTCCCCCATTTTGGCATCATCTAAAAGGTTCTAATCTGAATCAGATGAAGGTGAAGACTAGTCATGCTCAAATAAACATGGAAAGGTTTAGGAGAGAAGAGGAATGGAAAGTTTAATGGAATATGTTAGGGTTTTGCAAATTTATAGGACTGTTAGGTGGATGTCAATGCCAGTCTTGTAGTCTTTATTCTTTTGAAGGTTTTGATCTTGGTGGCCATAGTTTTCTTGCCTTTACTAGTAGTTTTCTTTGCTATAAGATAAGTGTCAATAGCTTTACCCTTTTTTGGATATGCTTCTTCTGTAGTTTGTTCTCTTTCTGGTATAGTTGATTGAGCTTCTTGACGCATCCTCACCTATTGGTGTGCTTGGTTAGCTTTAGCTTCATTGATGATATCTCTTATGAAGTCAGAAACGAGAATCTCTTCAGATTCTGCAAGGGAGCTTATAGTACTTTTTTTAGCATTTGGATGTTTTTTTCAACTTAGGGTTCTTTCACTTTTTCTTTTTCTTTCTCATTCTCTTCTGTAATGTGTTTTTCTCTTTTTCCTATTCTTCTTATTTAGCATTCTTCTTTCCAAATTCCTTAATTCCAGTTGGAGTCACTTCTGGATTTTTCAGTATTTCCTTTTCAATTTACCTGTCATGACCAAAAGTAGCATTTTCAAATTGTTCTGTAGCTGTCCTGTTAATCGATTGACTTGTAATAGAGACAAGGTCTTTGGCAACGTTGGTTTCTTTAGCTAGATTTAATAAAGCTTCAAGCTATTGAAATATTTCTTTAATCTTTACCATATTCTCAACTTGATCAATCAATTTTTGATCAATTCTTATTAGGATAATAAGCTTCATGTCACTCTAAAATGGGGGTTAATTGGCCTTGGTGAAGGGTGTTGAATGACTACCAGTTAGAGAGGGCAGAAGTAAACCTTTTGTGATCTTAATCCATTTATTCCTCTCTATCTTGTACCTCATTTTCAGTACACTACCCAAGAATATTCCTTAATCTTTATTCTTCTTTAGATCCGACTAAAATCTTCCATTCCAAATTCCCTTCTTTTTCACTAAAGCTATAAAGATATTGCCATACGGTAGATTTGCTTTGTCCCCTGGCGTAGTTGTTTTGATTCTTTCCACTATGTACCTTCCCACATTTAGTGGGATTTCATTGAAGATAGCCTCTATTAGCCATAAATCTTGTGCATTCACATAACAGAAGCTGCTACTTCTTCCATGGAGAGTAGTTGCTTGAAATACTGAAAAATTATGAGCTGAGCATTTTTTATTTCACTGGCATAACTTCTTCTAAAGGGAAACTTCTCCCTTGTTCCAATGATAACTTCCCGTAGATGGCTCGGTTTCTCTAGCATTTTGTATTCTCCTACTTCATGTTCAGTTGTTAGGAATTCTCTTAGATCCCGAGCACTAATTTGAAAATCTTTACTATCTAAGAACACATTTAATCTATCCTTTGTAAATTCCTCATCTTCTTCCAGTTCAATTTTGTCAATAGCTATACTAGAATATAGCTCTTTAATCAGAGTTGAACTATACATTTTATTTCCAAAAAATCCCTCAAGATTTTCTTTAACTTTTGGCGAGTCATTAAAGCTATCTCAGTCAAAATATTTTCCACAAGAAATTGTGACATTTTTGAATCTCCTAAATCTATCAGCATGTATGTCATCTCAGAATCAAGAAGGAGAAGCAATACCTTTTCCTGACACAACTCTTGCATCTATCTATCTTTTCTCTGTCATTTTCGTGTTGCTTCCTTTTTTCTTCTCTACTTAATGTCCTTTGATTTTTCTTTTCTTTTTGGCAAAATGTAATGAGGAATTATCGATTTTCCTTTTCCTTTTCACCTTTTTTGCTACCCTGTGAGTGAAAAAAGCTTTTGCCATGGAGTTTTCTACCTTAAGACTTTTTTGGTTTTAGAGGAAACTAGGGAGAGGAAAATCTTAGGGCTCTTGATATTGATTTTCAATGTAACTTACTCTCTAAGTAGATGAGGGCTCTTTAATGGAAGTTATAACCGATTACCCACATTTTAAGTGGGAACTGTCCTGTACCACCTATGAGTTTTTTTCTTTTTGAAAAATTCTCACATGATAGCTTATCTCTTTCATAGTTATCTTCTAATCAATTAAAGGAAGCCTTAATCAATTACAATGTTTCTGACTTGAAAACCCTTTAATTACCATATTTGTGTTAATTGGTTAAGGGAGTTGCTAACTAATTATTGTCTCATTAACTCAAGTTAACTCCTATAACACAGAATTGTTTGAATTGATTAGGGAAGTCCTTAACTGATTAGATTGAATCCCATATTCCATCTAAGGTCCTTTAGCTAACCTAGAATACTCACTAATCAATTACACCAAGCAATAAGCACACTCATTATTTAATACAAATAACATAAAAAACATCATCATTTTAGCATAATTCAGATTTTAGTAGCATCAATCATCCTTAATTCTCTCTTAATTCTATGAAATTGTTCTTCATTCAATGGTTTTTGGAAAATGTCAGCTGATTGATGCAAGGTATCTACAAAATCAATTTCAATATCTCTCTTAAGCACATGATCTCTAATGAAATTATGTCTAATTTCAATGTGATTGGTTCTAGAGTGTTGAGCAAGATTTTTGGAGATATTTATGGCACTCATATTATCATAGTAAATGGGAACTTTATATATAGCCATTCCAAAATCATTTAGTTACTGCCTAATCCATAAAATTTGTGTACAACAACTACCTAGTGATATATACATTACTTCAGTAGTTGATAAAGTAATAGAATTTTGTTTCTTGTAAGACCAAGATACAAACATGTTTGTAAGGAATTGACAAGTACCGCTTGTGCTTTTCCAATCAGTTTTGCTACCACAAAATCAGCATCAAAGTAGCCAAAAAGATTAAAAGATGAACCTTTTGGATATCATAAGCCTAAGCTTTAAGTATTCAAGAGATATCTAAAAATCCATTCAATAGCAGTCAAATGTGATTCCTTAGGACATGATTGGAATCTTGCACATAGGCATACACTAAAAAAGATATCAAGTCTACTTGCATTAAGATACAGAAGAGAACCAATCATATCCCTATAGTGCTTCTGGTCCACATCTTTCCCTTTATCATCTTTGTCAAGCTTTGTGGGGGGACTCATGGGAGTTCCAATTGACTTCATATTCATTCTACCAAACTTTTCAGCATTTCTTGGTAGACTTCCCTTGGTTGTTGAATATTCCATCCTCACATTGCTTGATTTATAGACTGAAGAAGAACTTTAGTTCTCCCATCATGCTCATTTCAAATTCTCCATGCATTTCTTTAGCAAACTTCTCACGCTACCTTTCATTAATAGCATCGAATACTATATCATCAACATATATTTGAAAAACAATTATATTATTCTCATTTTTCTTAATAAAAAATGTATTCTCTATGCTTCCCCTAGAGTATCCTTTTTGAATTAAAAACTTAGAAAGTCTTTCATACCAAGCTATAGGAGCTTGTTTTAATCCATAGGCTGCTTTGTGCAGTTTATAAACATGATCAAGTTTATCAAAAACTTCCATTTACATAAACCTTTTCTTGTATAAAGCCATTAAGAAATGCACTTTTAACATCCATTTACAATAATTTAAAGTTCATAAAGCATGCATAGGCAAGTAAAAGTCTTATAACTTCTAATCTAGCTACTGAAGCAAAGGTTTCATCATAATTAATATTTTCTTTTTTATTATGGCCTTGAGCAACTAACCTTGCCTTATTTCTTACCACATTTCCCAACTCATCCATCTTGTTCTTAAATACCCATTTTGTACTAACAATTGGATGGTTGGTTGGCTTAGAACTAAGGTCTAAACCTTATTCCTTTCAAATTGATCCAACTCTTCTTGCATAGCAATGATCCAACTCTCATCCTTTTTAGCTTCCTCAAAGCTCTTTCGTTCCACTTGTTTTATGAATGCAAGAAACTTACAAGCTTCCCTTAATCCCTTTCTAGTTTTGACACCTTCTAAGGGATCACCAATGATGAGTTCTTGAGGATGATTCCTTATGAATCTTATGCTCCTAGGAAGACCATTGTGCTGTTTTTCAGTTCTTTGTAAGTCTTCTAGTGGTGGTTCATTATCATCTTTCTCCTTCGACATTTCTCCATCATTTTCTTTATTGTCCAAGCTTATATTCTCCATTTTCTTCTCAATGTCCTCTGCATCATCATCATCAAGCACTACTTTCTTTGTGCAACACTAGTCTCATCCAAAACAATATGAATTAACTCTTTTATAATAAGACTTCTTTTGTTAAACACTCTATATGCTTTAGAATTCAATGCATAGCCTAAGAAAATTTCTTCATCACTCCTAGCATCAAACTTTCCCAAAATGTGTTTCCTATTATTTAAGACAACATTTGCATCTAAAACTCCTTGGATGAGAAATATTTGGTTTTTTGCCTTTGTAAAGTTCATAAGGATTTTAGAAATCACAGCTTTAATGGAAACTTTGTTCAGTATATAAGCTGCAGTGTTTGCAGCTTTAGCCCAACAATATGTTGGCAAGCTCTTTTAAAGTCCTAATTTTTTCTTCCAACAACTCCATTTATGGAGTTCTAAAAGCAAAAAAATTGTGATCAAAACTATTTTCATTGCAAAAGATTTCACAATTATCACTTTCAAATTCACCACCATGATCATTTCTAACACCCACAATGGTGAGGGTTTTTTTATTTTGAACTCTTCCACAATGTTTAATAAAATTTGGCAATGCATCATCTTTATGAGCAAGAAAATACACCCATGTAAACCAAGAGTAGTCATCAACAATGACAAAACCATATGACTTGCCTCCTAGACTAGCAACAGCGATTGGTCCAAACAAGTTAATGTAAAGTAATTCAAGTGGCCTAAAGGTTGATATGACTTTGATTTGAAAGAACTTCTAACTTGTTTTCCAAATTGACATGCGTCACAAACTTTGTCATTCCCAAATGATATCTTTGGAAGTCCAATGACTAAGTCTTTTCTCAAAAGTTTTGAAATTGTGTGCATACTAGCATGTTCTAACCTTCTATGCCACAACTAACTATCACAAACATCATTTGCAATAAAGCATGATTCACATATCTTAATTTCATCAAGAAAAATGATGTACATATTTCTAATTCTTTTGCCAATGAATGCTACTCTGTTAGTGTTAACATCAATTACTTGACATCCATGAGAATCAAAGCATACTTTAAAAACCTCTATCATAAATCTGACTAACGCTTAGCAAATTATGTTTTAAACCTTTACCAAATAAGACATGCTTGATTTGTGTTTGAGATGTGTTAATAGTGGTTCCAATTCCTTGGATAATACCTTTTGAGTCATCACCAAAGAAAACACTACCACACTTCTTCCTATCAAGATTAGCAAATAAGTTTTCATTGCCAGTCATGTGTCTCAAGCAGCTGCTACCCAAGTACCAAGGCTGTCTTTTCTTTGGTTAAGCTTCAAAACATTGATCCTTTTATCCTCACCTAATCTATGAAATAGATTTCAGTTTTTCTTTAAAGGTACCCATACTTTGATGGGTCCTTAGGGGTTAGCAATCACATGGGATACTTTTGGAACCTAAAGCAATTTCATTCTATGAAATATTTTATTAGAATGAAAACATTCATAAGACAAATTACCTTTCCTACCATACACATAACAATGACATGAGACAACATTAATTTTCCATGTAAGGTTTGTTTTTATTTTAAACTTTTCTTCATGTTTTGATTTCAATTTTAGTCTTTCTTTTTTATCAACTTTAAGTATAGCATTTTTGTCTAGAACTCTTTGTAATTCTAAACTTTTGCTTTCCAATTCAAGCTTCAAGAATTCAGAATCAGTTTTGAATTATTCAAGTCCAATTTGAAGAATGTTCTTTTGATAAAAAAATAGAGTTATACTCATGCTTGATTTTTTCTAGGTCTTCATTCAATGCAATAGCCATTTTCTTCATGGTCTTATGTTGTAAAGAAAGTTTTTCAAATTCAACATATAAATAGTCATATCCATCTTGCAACTCATTATAGGAATTATCACATCAATTAGAAGTTACCTCAATTTCTTTTTCCTTTGTTATCAAGCATAAATTGGCTCTTTCTTCCACCTTTTTTTTTCTTCTAAACTTGATGAATCATTGTTAGACCATGTTGCTGCCACTATTGCTCTTTGTGGTTTTTCTATTTTCTTTGAGGTTTCTTCTTTTAGCCATGGGCATTCTGCTATGAAATGTCCTAGTTTTTTTGCATTTGAAACACACCATCTCATCATTCTTGCTGAAATCACCTTTGTGCTTTTTTTTCATGAGGGACCTTGATCCTTCTTGTAATTTTACCTTTCAAATGTTTTGTTTTTTGTCCCATTTTCTTTCTAAATCGTCTGGCCATCATGGGTTGCTTTTCATCATCATCATCACATCATAACCCATTAAATTCTTTCTCAAGTAAACTAATCTTGAGTGCTATATTTTTCTTTTTCTTTTTGGATTCTCTTTCTTCCTCCTCTTCTTCTTCCTTCATTTGAAGTTCATGTGCGAGCAGTGAGCCACAAATTTCATCAAGTGTGACCACATCAAGATCCTTGGCCTCTCAAATAATTGTAAGTTTGGGTTTCTAGCTTTGAGGAAGACATGTAAGTAATCTTTTTACTAACTCATGTTCCATGATGGTTTTTCCAAGTTGATTAAGCTTGTTTGAAATATCAGTAAACCTATCAAATATGGTAGTGACATCTTCACCTGATTCCATTTTAAATATTTCATAATTTTTGGTGAGTAAGGCAATTTTGGACTCCTTAACTTGAGAAGTCTCCTCATGAATGAGTTTAAGTTTTTCCTAAATCTCTTGGCTGTAGTACTACTAGAAATTTTGTTGAATTCCAATAGAGTGGGTGCACAATGAAAGGTGTTGATGGCTTTAAAATTTGTTTAGACCTTTTTGACTTCATCCTCAATCTCTTCAGCTTTAGGCTTAGGCATATTCTTACCACTGACAAAACTAGGTGAGGTGGGAACATAGGTTCCTTCAATAATAACATCCCACATTTCAGAGTCAAGAGCTCTAATGCATATAGACATCATAGTGCTCTTATAAGCATAATTTGATCCATAAAATAGAGAAGGCCTATTTGTGAATTATCTCTCAGCAGTAGCTAACTTTTCCAAAGCCATGTGGATCTTCCCTAAGGATATTAAGCCATGTTTGAGTGCTTGAGGGGGGTGAATAGCACTATAAATTTTTTACTCAGCCCTTAAGAGCTTGTAGAGCACTTCATAAACTAGATGAAAAGAAGGACTAGAACTTGTTAAAATTGTAAGACATCAAGTAAGGAAATGTAAAGAGAAGTGGACAATTTAAAAGTATTTATAGTGCCTCAGTCCCTTTAACCTACATCTACTACCTTGATATCCTAATCAAGAATTTTTAACCCACCTTCACTAAACTAGTGGAATTAACAGCTTCCACCAGACTTTTATAAGGTGAGCTTTTAACCCAAGCTCTAATCCCTTACAACAAGCTTTAAAATGCTTCCCACACTCAAATTTCCCAAAAACAATAAAGAAAAAATGTACAACTAAGTACCTTTACAAGTCTAAACAGATTACAATCAAGCTCAAACACTTTTTCTAGTTTTGGAATGAAGAACAAGTGTTTTTGGTGAAGAATATTTGGCTTTTGGCTCAAAGTAGCTATTTTCTTTTCAGATCTTTAACTCTTTTCCTTCTTTGACTGTTGGAGCTTCCTTTTATACTTAGAGAGTCAGATTTTTCAGTTGGAGATAGTTTTTAGCCATTAAGAACAACTCTGATGCACTTCTAACCGTTATTTTTGTCTTCTAGTGTTTAAATTAAAAAACGGAGACAAAATTAGGCTAATTGATTTTAGGCAACTCTAATCGATTATAGCTTCTCTACCCTGCATTGTCCTGTTGCTAGGTTCTCTACTTTAACTAATTACAAGAGGCTCTAACTGATTAAGTGTTCACTATCTTTAGACTTCTCTTCTTTCGTAAACTTCCTCTAACTAGTTATGGCAGGCTAAAACGGATTACAAACTTTTTGCTTTCACTTCTATACACAGCAGTCGTCCTTTAATTCATCAGCACTTCCCTTCACTAATTAAGGTTTTACTTCTTTTAGCTATAATTGATTAAAATTAGCTTTAATTGACTAGAAGATCTTTGAATTTTCAACTTCTCCATTTTGGCACCCTTCAACAGCCAACAATATTTTCAAACTTGTTTTTGGCGCTTGAGGATAATAGGACCTTATGCTCTAGCCAATTAACAAGACTTTTTAACCAATTAGCATATTTTTGCTTTGCTACAACTTATCACACAACCATGCCTTAGCTGATTAATGTCCCTTGATAATCAGTTACTAAGGTTTTGTTTTTGTTCATTACTTGCTCTTTCCCTTTTAACTGATTAACTCTTCATTAAACTTGGCAAGTTCCTTAGCTTGTCTTTAATTAACAACTTTATTAGGGGTATAAAATTAAATCCTGCACACTTAAATAGTGAAGTTAGATATTAATGAATAAGGAATGTTTTGTTATCATAAAAAACATATAAAGTTAACATAATGCTGTGAAAATCATAGTGCAATACTTTTCTTGGCAAACAATACCGAAATTAAAGCATAGAAAAATAGATTTCAATTGTCGAAATCATTTATTTCCTTCATAAATACAAATGGCCGAATAAAAACACGCACACTCCCAAACCGTGTGGCATGTAAAAATAATTGAGTACATCCACATACATCAATTAATGATCAACATATAAAGTATTGAAAGCTTTCAATTAAATAGGGAAGCTACGGAAAAACAATATCTCTCCACCATGTGAAAAAGTACGAGTTTAGAAACTCTCAAGACTCTTGAGTAGGTAACCATAGATAATCAACCCGTAGACCCTCCTCCACATAATAACATCTGGGAAGTCCCCCTCCACTAGATTTCCAAAGCCATGGCAGTCTCGATGATGTTGGTTGACATTAGAGAAATCATGTGGTCGTAACCACATATATCAACTTATGGCCTAGCCACGTATAACATCCCATGGCCTAGCCACGTATAATCACAGACCATGTCCTGGCCACATCTAATAGCCCGTCAACGACCTAAACGTTTCTCTAGCTAAAGCTCACTTGTGCACCAAAGGTTACACTATCTGATATGACATTCGGCTTACTTTCGATGCTCTCGGTTTCTCAAAACTGTTTTGAAAACCAAATCAAGGTTTTCAAGATTTTTTCTTTAAATTATTTGAAAACAGGTTCAACAACCTTTCAAAATTGTTTTTCACATTAAAATGAATG
>NW_018397280.1:449643-452201 GCF_002168275.2 Theobroma umbraticum
TTGCATAAAGTTAAGACTAAAACCGGCTCACAAGAATTTACATTTAAGCCATTTATCAAGTGTAATCAACTATGCACACTGCACAAAGTTTCAAGGCATGGTTTTGATGCAAAACATTGCCAAAGGGCTTGTTTCCTAGTTTCTAACACACTTTACATGTATGTATATATAGAGAGTATACACAAACAACTTCCAAATCAATTTGCATCCATAATTTTCTATTGTTTCTAGCAGTTCATGCTTTCCACAAAAGCAGTGTATAAATTATTCTAAACCTTGTATTCAAATCGCTTATCATTTTCTAGCAACTCATACTTTCCATAAAGGCATTAAATAATACTATACATACACTTTGCTAAAACATAGAATCTTTTAAAATTGACACCTTTTACTCACCTTACAATGGCAAGATGAAACTTTGCCACTTATCCAGTTATGTTTCAAATTATATTAGCTTGTCGGTCACTCGTTTCCTGCTCGAGTTAATTACCACAATAATTTTTCCCCTTTGCACACTTTTTAGCAATAAATCAAGCTTAATATACTTAGCATTTATCATTCCAATTTAGCTCAGATTTGCTACCCTATGTACCACATTCTTAGTTCCTTTCATTCTTAAGAACTCTTCACATTTCAAAGGATTTATTTCTCACTATAACTGACCACACACATTATTTCCAATTTCATGCACATACTCAAATATATATGGGCAGCATCTTAACCAAGAATCCTTAATCAATATCCACATTGTTCATCTTTATTCTTATAAATAATCTAACATGCAACTACTAATTTTCAACTAGCCAAACCTAATGTGCCATAACATACCCACATTGCATGCTTACCTTTTAAATCACCTTAAACTCTACATGCAATTCAATATCTCCTTATAGCATTGTTCACCATTATTGCCACAAACACAAATCATCAACAAATGTTCTATCTTTTTTTCCATTCATGAAACTCAAGGTCAAGATTACATACCCATCGTTTCTTTTGTCTCAAATCACCATATACCTATGTACAGTCAACATGCACGCATCCGCTTATTTGATTCTTTAGAGATCTTGTTGCCATAAAATATTTTGTATTGTTACAACTAGTTTTCAAAACATGCATGCAAGCAAATCACAACTCTTACCTAGCTCTCCTTGGAATAGCAAACCGAAACACTAATCTCCTTCAAACTTCAAATCAACACTTTGAATGGTAAGTGAGCATCAAGACTCAACAAAGAAGAAGTAAAGAACCAACGGCTTCTCTTGAATAATTTCTTCTTTCTTTTCTTCTCTCAATGGCTAGTTCTCTCAAGCTTCTCAAAGTTTTTTTTTTATTTTCTTTTGCTCTTTGGAATTCAGTATTTATATGGCCACCCCCTCAACCAATCAAATTGCTTGCACACTTTTATCTTTTTATTCTATTTGGCCACCCACTTAGCCAATTACAATTCATGCATTCTTTTATTTTTTTCATGCTATTTGGTCACCTTGCCAACCTATGAATCTTCATGCAACAATTCTATCCCTTTGGCCGTTGGTTGGAAATCCTTTTACATTATCCATCCCATTCACCTGCATGGCCGACCATTCAATTTACACTTCCATTCTCCTAATTTTCTATTCTTTCATTAGTTTAACATGTTTCTAGTTACACCACCTTAATTTTGTCCAATGGCTTTACATGCATCCTTCTACATTATTTCTCATTTGGCCTTCCATTTAGCCAATAAAATCACATGTATTACGTTTTGTTTCCTTTAGTCCAATTGTCACCAAGTGTACATCATGCATAACTCTTGCATGCATTCTTTCAACTTAAAAATTGTAACACCCTGTACCCTCGTATAAAAGTCAATATGACATTATTGGTAGGACGAGGGTCAATTGATTCTAATTTAACTGCCACCTAGTGGTGATGAGCAAAAAGAATATTTTGAAAAAAAAATTTCACATGCGAGGAAATAATAACAAAATAATAATATTTTATCGAGGATGAATTAGCCAATTAAAAAGTGATTTGGAAGTGAATTGGGACAAAGTGAGATATTTTAAGACTCGAGGAGTCAAGTGGAGAATCTTGGAATAAAATAATTTTTTATTTGTTATTGAAATTAGCCATGAACGAGGATTATATGGCTAATCTAAGTGGGGGAGAGGAAATAAGAAAGAATTTTAAAGAAAAATGGCATTAATGGGACCCACTTGCATTTATTAAATAAAGCAAGAAAGGGTAAGTATATATTTAAATATTATGGTGACACCTTGGTGAAGTGTCAATTTGATATTTTATTTATACAAGTATAAAGGAAGAAAAATAGAATGAAATTGAAATTAAAGAAATGTTGGAAGGACTAAATTGTAAAGGGTGAACAGTTAGAGGGTCAAATGGTAAATAAGGAAAAAATTTGAGGACTTATGTGCAATTTTAAACTTTGAAGTTAAATGAAAATTAACCAACCAAGGGAAATTAGATTATGTGGGATAATGAAATGTGCATGTTGGGTTCACTATTACATGCAAAAAAGAGGACGTTAGTGGGGAACATGTGGGACCTCCACC
>NW_018397280.1:452301-452632 GCF_002168275.2 Theobroma umbraticum
AAATTTTGCTAGAAACTTTTGTGCCAAGTCCTCCCATGTAGTGATAGACCCATTTGGCAGTGAATTAAGCCAACTTTTTACTTTATCTCTAAGAGAAAAAGGAAACAGTCTCAATCTAATAGCATCATCAGTTACTCCATTGTGCTTAAAGGTATTTCAAATCTCTAGGAAATTTACCAAATGAGAATTAAGATCGTTACTAGGTAATCTACTAAATTGGACAGAATACTGAATCATCTGAATGTAAGCTGGCTTAATTTCAAAATTATTCACATTGATGAAAGGTCTCCTAATGCTTTGGTGCAAACCTTGCAAAAGAGGAACAGCATAA
>NW_018397280.1:452766-452901 GCF_002168275.2 Theobroma umbraticum
ATCTCAGGATCAAAAGGAACAAGATTCAAGTTGTTTCTTCTTTGCATACAATGATAAAAAAGATCTGCAAACAAACAAAATCTAATATTAAAACAAGAAAAATAAAATTTGAAGACTAAATTGCTTGGTATTAGT
>NW_018397280.1:452988-453250 GCF_002168275.2 Theobroma umbraticum
TTGATCTAAAAGTTTACTAAGAACTAAAATTATAGCAAATTAATCTTATCCAAATAATCAATATCAATAACCAAATTAATTAACTAAATGCACTTAACCAAAATTTAAACTAAGAAAATTTAAAATAATAAATACTCAAGTAAATATCAAATCAAACAAGTCTAAGATTACAATATCCCTCACATTCATCTAAATCTCACCTCTCTTCCTTAACTTATTTCAATGGTTTGAATTCCTAACCTAGAGTCCTAAATTATTTATC
>NW_018397280.1:453307-455662 GCF_002168275.2 Theobroma umbraticum
ATTAAAATAGATTCATTAAGTTCAGGCTCTAATCTTGCTACATATGGCCTATAGATATATCCCTATCCTATACGCAAATCAAGAAATATGATCATATGGTATCTCAATTTTAGTCTACACTAAACTCCCTTTTCCCAAGTCTGTTTAGGTTCCTAAATAAATTTAACCGGTGGCCATGCAATTAAAAGTATTAAGAACAAATTGGAATAAACAACTCAAATCCCATTTAAAGCTAAGCAAGACAGAGATTAAAAAGTTAGATTACATGGGAGTTCAATTGCAATCTTAGAAAAATAAATTAGCTTATAATATCTAAGAAAGCCAATATCCAAAGAAGTTTAGCCATGAATCCAAGTCCAAGAAAATAAAAAGAACACAAAAGTAAATAGAGAAAACTAATTGTTAGAGCTTTGTGATCTTGATTGTCCCTCCAATTCTCTTGTTTCCTTGCTTTGTTCTTGGCTCCAAATCTCCCGAATAGTTACTTGTTGCCTCTTCCTCAAAATCTCTGAAAAACGTCCCTTAAATAGGCCCTAAATAACCTAATTTCCAATATCTCGTCAACTTATTTTATGTTTGGAAAGTCACCCAGCGCTCCAGCGCTACTTCTCCAACGCTGCAGCACTGAACCCTCTTGAAATTTGCATGTCTGCTTCCTTTCATCAACGCTGCAGCCTTGTTCTCCTAGCGTTGTGGCAGTCTATCAACTTCAAACGTGAGTTTCACCCTGATATGTTATGAACTAGGCAAAGTGGTAAACATAAAAGTTCTATCCATGTCTCTTATATTTTCAACGGATTAAGAATCACATCAATAAGACTTCTGGATTAAAAGATATACTCCAAATACCATATCACACTCAGTCCTTGTGTACTGCTGCAGTGCTTGGAATTTGACAAATATTTTGACCATGATCCAATTGGAACTAGGTGAATTGATAAAAATAAACGTTATAGCCCTTCTTCTTAGAATTCTCATGGTCTAAGAATAATCTCATTTGGAGTTATTTAGAGAGAGATATGGTCAAAATATGAAAACATATACGAATGTAGTAATCACCATATTTGCACTGATTTTCATCAAATGAGGCCTTTTCATCAATTTCTTACAAAAGCCATAAGAGAAATTAGCAATAACTACTTTTAAAGTAATTTAAAACAAAACAACATAAAATTTAACTAAAATGACTTAAATTAATCACTTAACAAGTAATCAAACTTAAGCTAGAAAATACCTAAAACGCTAAAATTCGAAACTAAAATCTCAAAAGTTTACCTACTTAAGCCCCCAAAATATGTCAAAATAACTCTATAATATAGAGTTATCACTTGCCACATATGTCAACTCAGGCCTTGCCACGTATACATCACAAACTGTGGCCCCAGCCACGTCTAACAACCCATCGGTGACCCAAAGGTTCTTTAGCTAGAGCTCACTTATGCACAAGGGTCACACTATCCCGATGAGACATTCGGCCTACTCTCGATGCTCTCGGTTTGTTAATACCATTTTCAAAATCAAATTGAGGTTTTTCGAGACTTTTGTTCAAAATCATTTGAAAACAAGGTTCAATAACCTTTCAAATTGTTTTTCATGTTGAATTGCATGGTGTAAACATTTGCATAAAGATCGGACTAAAACCGGTTCTGAAAACAATTACATTTTAACCAGTTGACAAATGCATTTAATTATGCATGTCACACCAAGTTACAAGGCACAGATTTGATGCAAAATGTTGCGAAAGGGCATGTTTCCCAATTTCTAAAACACTTTACATATGTAGCTTATCTATAGATATATCAAAAACAATTTCAAATGTCATGGCATCCACAATTTGCCTAGCGTTTCTACCAGCTCATGCTTTCCACAATAACAGTTTATAAATTGCTCCAAACCAAGTATACAAATCACAAATCACTTATCAAATCCGTTATCACAACTCATGTTTTCCACAATAGCATTGAATAAATCATTGATATATTACTTTAAGTATAATATTGAATCCTTTGAAATAGACATCGCTTACTCACCTTAGCTTGGTGGAATTTTTCTTCATGAATTAATTATCCTCAATGTGCTTAACTATGCCATGGTTGCATGTACCATTTATTCACTTAACTAGCTGCCATAATCATATCAAAACAATTTCCTCAATCCAACATTTACACTATTATCAACATAAATTGAATCCACACAAATATATATATATTCTCTCAATTTATATTCATACAGAATGAACAATCAAGGAATAGGCCTCAATTTGTCTTACCTTTCTCTTTAATTTAACTTGAGCTAAACCAAGAAATCTCAAGCTCCTTGGTAGCTTAATCTCACATTCCTTGTGAATCACCAACA
>NW_018397280.1:455762-455857 GCF_002168275.2 Theobroma umbraticum
TATAGGCCTTATTTTCCTCATTTGTGGCATCATAGCTAGATTCTTCTGGAATAGGACCATCTAGGAGATAAGCCTTTTTCTCTTGTTTCAAGATA